>NW_012267261.1:4773751-5109931 GCF_000151885.1 Dipodomys ordii
GAAATTGCAGAGCTTCTGCATGGCAAAGGACATAGCTAGCAAGATCTTCACTAGCCATGTAACAGACAAGGGTCTCATATCTAAAATACACCTGGAACTTAAAAAATTAAATCCCCCAAAAACAAATCTTCAAAGAAACAACTGCCCAATAAATAAGTGGGCTAAAGACTTACAGAGAAACTTCTCTGAAGAGGAAAGAAGGATGACTAATAGACATATGAAGAAATGTTCAACCTCTCTAGCCATAAAAAAATGCTAATCAAAACAACATTGAGATATCACCTCACTCCAGTTAGAATGGCTATAATCAAGAAATCTAATAACAACAGGTGCTGGAGGGGATGTGGACAGAAGGGAACCTTACTGCCTTGTTGGTGGGAGTGTAAACCTGTTCAACCACTTTGGAAAGTAGTGTGGAGGTTCCTCAAAAGACTCCACATAGAGCTCCCCAGTGACCCAGCAATCCCACTTTGGGGCATTTACTCAAATGATCACAAACAAGACCATACTAAAGCTACAAGCACAACTATGTTTATTGCAGCCTTATTTACCATAGCTAAGATATGGAACCAACCCAGATGCCCCTCAGTAGATGAATGGATCAAGAAAATGTGGTATAGATACACAATGGAATTCTATGCCTCTATCAGAAAGAATGACATTGCCCCATTTGTTAGGAAATGGAAAGACATGGAAAAAATTATTTTAAGTGAAGTAAGCCAGGCCCAAAGAAACATAGGTCCCATGGTTTCCCTTATTTGCAATAACTAGTGTATGTCTGAATCAAGCAGAAAAGGTCATAGAAATTGATATTAGGGGAATGAAACCCAAGATAAGTATGCAAATTTTTTGTTCATTCAATTGTTTCTAGCATATTTATAAGATGATTTCTATGTTGCTTTGTATGTACCTCCCCCACGATATAACCCATGCTTTCACTGTATTTGATGTTGGTATAATTTGTGGAGGGGAAGGGAAAAAATAAATTGTTTAACTAGGGATACAGGTGGACCCATCGCAACAATGAGATGTACAAGTTGTTATGTCGAAAAATGAACTTTACAACTTTGGTGGAGGGGGAGGATCGGATGGGGGGAGGAGGGAGTATGGGAAGGGATAGGAAGGGGAAACAAAGAGGAGGCAACAATGCTTGATAAGAAATGGACTCGTGTGGCTGGAAAGGTGGCTCAGTGGTAGAGCACTTGCCTTGCATGCATGAGTCCCTGGGTTTGATTCCTCAGCACCACATAAGCAAAAAGCAAAAAGCTGGAAGTGGCGCTGTGGCTCAAGTGGTAGAGTGCTAGCCTTGAGCTGAAGAGCTGAGGGACAGAACCCAGGCCCAGAGTTCAGGCCCCACAACCGGACCCCATCCCCCCCCAAAAAAGAAAGAAATGTACTTGTTATCTTGCCCATGTAATTGTAACTCCTCTGTATGGTATTCTCACAATAAAATAAATAAATAAAAAAATTTATTAGGGGAATCATAGGTTCTATGAATTTATTCATTAAATCATAAGTCTCATCTACTTTTTTTTGTGTGCTAGTATTGGGGCTTGAACTCAGGACCTGGGAGCTATCCTTGAGCTTCTTTTGCTCAAGGATAATAGTCTATCATATAATCCATATCTCCACTTTGGAATTTTTGCTGGTTAGTTTTGAGGTAAGCATCTCACAAACTTTTCTGCCTAGGCTGGCTTTGAATTGCGATCTTTATATCTCAGCTTCTTGAGTAGCTAGAATTACAGATGTGAGCCACTGGTGCTCGGCTCATTTACTATCTTTTACATCTTTAGTACCATGACAAAGAGCTAAAAAGAGGCTTTTGATTTTATTTTTTCTGAATTGGATAGTGGGGCTAGTTCTACTGAGTCAAAGACATCTCCCACTTCACTTTTTCCTTTTAATGCTGGTACTGGGGAGTGAACTCAGGGCCTTTTCTCTCAATTTTTTTTTCCAGTCAAGACTGGCACTCTACTACTTGAGTCACATCTCTACTTCTGGCTTTTTGCTAGACATGTCTGCCCAGAAAGGCTTCAAGTTTTGATCTTCAGATCTCAGCCTCCTGTGTAGCAAGGATTACAGGCATCAATCACCAGTCCCCAGCTCTACCTCCTATCTGAAATCCAGAAAAGTGATCTTTCTCCAAAAACTCAAGCCTTGGCAGCCATTCCTGAAGATACTGAGCCTCTCTGATGCCAGGTACAACAAGTGCAATGGAAGATGCTTTCATGTATTTTCTGGGGACTGACATTCACTCCCTTGGTTTGTTTCTTCCAAACCAGAAGCCTGTGTGAGTCACTCTCCTTCCCAAATGCTGCTGGGGGGTTGGGGCCAAGAGCACCATCCTGTACCTCTCTGTGCCAGAATCTTGCTTTACTTCTTGGCTGTCATTTCCTGAATTTATGGCATAGAGTTACTTTCCCTCTCTTATTTCATTTGCTGATTATGAACATTTTCTAATTTAAAAAAATCCATTAAAAAGTGATTCAGTAAGAGAGCATCTGTGAGCAGGCTTCATCCTCCACGTTTACAGTGATTTCCTCTGTGTTTTTGGTTGTTTTTTCCTTTTGTGTGTTTGTTTTTTGTTTGGTTGTGGTCAGTACTGGAGTTTGAACACTCAGGGCTTCAGGTTTGCTAGGCTGTTGCTCTACCACTTGAGCCATGCCTCCAGCATAGCTTTTTGTTGGTTATTTGGGAGATGGAATCTCGAAAACCTTTCTACCTGAGTTGGCCTTGAACCACTATCCTGTTAACTAAGATTGTAGGCTTAAGATACTGGCATGGGCCTTACTTCCTCATTTTTTACATAAAGATCATGCAGTTATCCTTCTATTAGTCATTCATGAGAGACTAAATAAATGTTACTTCTCTTTTTTGATGTATTAGCTCGAATTTGAACTAAAGGCTTTGTGCTTGCTAGATTGACATTTTGCCATTTGAACCATGCCACCAGAACTGCTTTGTGCTGGCTATTTTTGAGCTAGGGTCTGTCTTCCCATCCAGGGATGTGCCTGAGCCATGATCTCCTTGCTTTAAGCTTCCTATTGTTGCTGAGATCATAGGTACATGCTATTATGTCTAGCTTTCCTCCACAGAGATGAAGTCTCACTGACTTTTTTGTTAGGGGTTACCAAGATCCATGATCTTCCTGATTTCAGCTTCCTATGTAGTTTGGAAGGGCAAGTATGTACAACAAGTTGAAAAGAGGTCTTGAAAACTTTTCTGTCTGTGGGACCTCAAACTATAATTCTCTTGATCCCGGCCTCCCAATTTCCTAGGATTATAGTGTGATTCACTTGTCACCAGCCTCCCTTCTCTTTAGTTTTTTTTAAATTAAATATCTATCTATCTATCTATCTATCTATCTATCAATCTATCTATCTATCTATCTAATTCAGACATTGGGAACATCTTAGGGATAAATTTATCTACTTTATGACCTGCTCCATTTTCAACCTGGGGCAGTTCACCCCTCCTTAGGCAACCTTGTGTTTCCCCCTCCTGGGAGGTTACCATATTGATGCTTAACTTAGTGTGGACACTGGATCATAGCCCACTGCAGCCCAGAACTCCTGGATTCAAGCAATCCTTTGGGCTCAGCCTTCCAATTGCTGGGATTACTGATACAGGCCACTGCGCCCAGCTGTTTATCTACTTTATACATTAGAAATGCAACATATAACTTTAAAATATTGCATGCATTTTATACATGGAGGATGAACCACATTCCTATGGTTCTATTTACAAAATTCTATTTAATAAATTGACTTACTTATTAAGAAGACAGTTTTATCATATTTTATAATAATAATTCAATGAAATATTTAAAATGAACATTAGCTATATCTGGGATTGTGCAAATTCAGAACCTGAAATGTTCAAGAAATATAAAATGACAAACTATGCAATAATAATGGAAACTGAAGTGAAACAGAGTTCAAAAAATTCCATTGGAACATGAAACTTACTCCACATTTTCACCATACCCCCATATTTCCACCTGGATAAAAGGCAGGACAACTTCTCTGAGAACTAGAGATCTCTCAGGAGCTCAGCTCTCCAGACTCTCCATTCTCTTTCAATCATCAAACCTGCCTTTGAGGCTCCCTCACACATGCTGAGATACGTTTTGTTTTGTTTTGCTTTATTGGTTGATTTTTAAAAATGATCGTTAAGTGATCGTACAAAGGAGTTACCATTTAACAAAGCAGTTTATGAATAAAATATATCATGATGAATGTCACTCCTTCCAACATTTTCAGCCATCCCTTCCCTACCCACCCCTTCTCTTACTCTTCTTAACTTTGTGGGATATACACTGGACTTCTGACTGCCTTCTCCCTCTCTTCTCCTCTTCATTTGTCTCTACTCCACCTCTTTTGAATACCTGCTTCCTGAAGCTTTATTTTGCCAAACATTAACTTTGCCTTTCTAAGAAACTGCACTGTTTGAAATGAATTTTAAGGACTTTTAAATGAGAGTAAAAGCTTACCAAGCACATTAAGATCTCCATGCTGCTGGTACCCACTCCCTAGCTTTCCTTTTTGTTCTATTCTGCTCCTTAAAGAGACATCAAGCACCTGGCCTTATCTTCTCTTTGCTTCTTGTTCAGCAGGCATGCCTCTGCACTGGCCCTTGCCTCTTGAAAGAGGGAATGAAACAGAGGGTCACTCTCCTAGAGTGTGGTGTTACAACCATGTTGTCACCATTGTATTGATGCTTCTTTCTGACCATGAATAATGAGAAAGGTACATATAAAGGACATTGTAATGAAAACATTCAGAGGTCTCTTTCAGTTCCAACCCTCAATTATTCCAAGCATTTGAGAAAATTTTTCTTTTGGTACTATATATTAGATGAAAAGGTGTGTGTGTGTGTGTGTGTGTGTGTGTGTGTGTGTGCTGGCCCCAGAGCTTGAACTCAGGGCCTGGACATTGTTCCTGAGCTTTTGTAACTCAAGGTTAGTGCCGTACCACTTGAGCTACATCTCTACTTCTGGCTCTTTTGGTAGTTTATTGGAGATAAGAGTCTCACGGACTTTCTTGCCTGGGCTGGCTTCAAACTGCATTCCTCAGATCTCAGGATCCTAGCTAGCGAAAATAACAGGCCTGAGCCACCATTACCTGGCTTACATAGTAATGTTAATAGATTAGAATAAAAGAAAATACGTTTTCCCAATTTAAATTCCATTAACATTTTTTGAGGAGCCAGGGTATACATGTGGACAGTAGATATCCGAGGGAAATCAGACTTCTGTGGTAACAACTTACAGTTCAGTGGAAAGAGAGGTGTGTCTAAATAACTTTAATCAAAATCCAACAGGTGACGTATACCAAGGTATATGGTAGGGTGACCAAGAAAGAAATTGGGAAACTTTGGAGGAATGTAAGAATTTCTCTTTCCTTTCCCTTCCCTTCCCTTCCCTTCCCTTTCCTTTCCTTCCCTTCTCTCCCCACACCTTCTCTTTCCTTTCTGTTTTTGTGCCAGTAAACTGGCGCTATTTCATTTTCTTCATTGCTTACAACAGAATCTTTAACCAATAAAACAGATAATTCATAGAGGGAAACAGAAGTTCTCAGAATTGAGGGAAGAGTTGACAACATCAAATCATGGAAAGACAGCAATAGAAAGACAAGTGTACAGGCAGCCCTCTAGCCTCTGGTATGGAAGATATATTTAGGGTTATGCTACTGAAATCACTCAAAACCTGAAAGCTGACAACAGGACAGCCTTCTGACCTGTGAGTCAACTCTGTATTCTCAGTGGAGAGCCAGTTTGCTTGGCTTGAATCACAGGCCAAGAATGGATGTGTCTATGTGTGGTGGGGTGAAGAAGTTCAGAAGGCAGATTGGACAGTATTTGACAGTTTCATTAAGACTGTTTGGAATGTCAAATGCAGTGCCCATAAGAAGGAAGGGGAGCAGACAAGCACAACCCACAAGCATTCTCCAGAGACACTTGCAGGCAGAACCTGGGAAGTGGATTGGAAAGGAAAGATTCAGGGTAGGCTATAATGGATAGGTAGGACTTTAAAAGGTGGATTTGGAGCACTAGGTAAACGAGCATTCCTATCATAGAGAACAATTTGAGCCAAGATCTGGAAGTGGAGAGAAGTCTCATATGTGTAGAGTCTAAGGATGTATGGACTGTGGGTAGAGAAGATAGGATGGCTGACAAGATGTGGAATAAGAGTTCTAACTCATCGTGTGGGGTTAGGAAGAAGCTTGGCTATGATAATGAACAGGGAAGTTTTAGATTTTTTCCCTTGTTTATTTTCTGGCTATAGTTTATTTTCCCATGAGGATGAGCAAAGCCAAGAGCATCTTTCTTTTCCTTCTCCTCTCTCTTCTCTCTTCTCTTCTCTTCTCTGCTCTTCTCTGCTCTGCTGTGCTCTGTTCTTCCCTTTCTTTCTTTCTTCCCTCCCTCCCTCCTTCCTTCTCTCCCTCTCTCTCTCTCTTTCCTTCCTTCCTTCTTTCTTTCTTTCTTCCTCTCTTATTATTATTTTTCTTTGTGATCACGGAGTTTGAACCCAGATTCTAGAGCCTCTTAGGCTGGCACTTTATTCTGAGCCATACCTTTGGCGTTATTTTGCATTCATTACTTTTGTTATAGTCTCTCACTAGTCAACACTTAACCTGCACTCTGCCTACTTTAGGCTTTTGTCATAACTGGGATCATAGGTGTGCACTACCATGTCCAGCTTCTTTCCAGTGAGAAAGTCTCATGTACTTTTCTGCCCTAACTAGCCTGGCACCACTATCCTTCTGTTCTTACTTCCCACATAGTTTGAGATGACACACATGTACCAGTATGCCCAACTATAGGTTTAGAAGGAGAACTTTTCTGCGTGAGATGGCCCTGAACTATGACCCTCCCATTCTCAACCTTTCAAGTAGCTTGGATTATAGGTGCAATATATTGGTACCCAACTTGCAAGTCTTTTTAGAACTTGGAAATGCTTGAAAATTCACATCTATGAATTATTTTAATGATTTAAAAAGTGTTCATCAGCAGATTGATTTTTATAATATTAGTATTCCCTGAAATGTTTTATCCTCAGTAAAAGTGTAAGTAGAAAATTATGCCATAAAACTCTGCAACTCCCAAATATGTAAGGCTTAATGTGGCTTAGGTCAATATACAATTATGAGGGATTTAGATATGCTGATTAATATATTTCATCTTTCTAAACAAGTTGCGCCATTTTTCTAGAGATAACAGTGCTTGTATCTTATTTCATTTTATAATTAATTAATTAATTTGTAAGCATCTACTATCGCATTATATCCTCAGTAATGGTAAAGTAGTTAGTATTATCCTCATTCTTTATCAGAGAAAGTAGAGCTTAGAAAAAGACCACATTCCAAGGTCACATGGTTGGCAGGTGGCAAAGCCAGGATTTAACGATAGATCTGTCTGTGTTCAGTGCTTCCTCACTGGCACCACACCTCCCTTATTGCCTCTTCCCAGTGTAGACCCATCTTTGCTCTCAAAAGCCAGGGAGGATGCCTTGGCCTCTGGCATAAAGACATATTGCATCTGGTATGATTTGAATTGGTAAAGAAGAAAGGTGACTAAGAGATGGGGGCTCAAAGTGAGTCAATATTTACTCAGTGCTCTCTTGGAGACTTGGCTCAGACAAAACAGTTTCTCATTTTGATTCATTTGATCTTCATTGTAGTTAGGTGGGAATTATTCTGCAACTTTTATAAATAAAGTAAGAGAGATTTCAATCATTACTCCATCACTCATTCAACATATTTACTGAGCACTCTGAATCTCTGTGTGGGAGCTTGGTGGGAAGTGAGGGACTATATAAAACAAAAGCAACCCACAAACACAACAAATCAAAGAAAGGTTGGACAAATGGGATTGCATGAAGCTGCAGAGCTTCTGCAGGGCAAAGGACATAGCTAGCAAGATCAATAGAAAGCCAACGGATTGGGAGAAGATCTTCACTAGCCATACAACGGACAAGGGTCTCATATCTAAAATATACTCAAAAAATTAAATCTCCCCAACAACAAATCCTCAAAGAAACAACTTCCTGATAAAAAAAAAGTGGGCTAAAGATTTACAGAGAAACTTCTCTGAAGAGGAAGTAAGACTGGTCAATAGACATATGAAGAAATGTTCAAGCTCTCTAGCCATAAAAGAAGTGCAAATCAAAACAACATTGAAATACCACCTCACCCCAGTTAGAATGGCTATAAGCAAGAAATCTAATAACAACAGATGCTGGAGGGGATGTGGACAGAAGGAAACCCTACTGCGTTGATGGTGGGAGTGTAAACTTGTTCAACCACTTTGGAAAGCAGTATGGAGGTTCCTCAAAAGACTTCATATAGAGTTCCCCTATGACCCAGCAATCCCACTTTAGGGCATTTACCCAAATGATCACAAACAAGGCCACACTAAAGCTACCAGCACAACTATGTTTATTGCAGCATTATTTACCATAGCTAAGATATGGAACCAACCCAGATGCCTCTCAGTAGATGAATGGATCAAGAAAATGTGGTATATATACACAATGGAATTCTATGCCTCCATCAGAAAGATTGACATTGCCCATTTATTAGGAAATGGAAAGACTTGGAAAAATTATATTAAGTGAAGTAAGCCAGGCCCAAAGAAACATAGGTCCCATGGTTTCCCTTACTTGCGATAACTAATATATGTCTGGGACATGCAGAAGAGATCAAAAGCTTTGTACATATGACTATATAAGATGATGCTAAGTGAAATGAACCCCAAGATAGGGACATATGTGGTTTTTTCTTTCTTGCTATTGTTTCTAATGTATTTATAATGTACCATGTGATTTTTTGTTTCTTCGTGTGTTCCTCCCCCACTCTATAATCCTCCTTTTCACTGTATCTGATGTTGGTGCCCTGCATCTTGTATATACACTTCTCTAATTTGGGGAGGGGAAGGGAAAAAACAAAATGCTTGAATAGGGATACAGATTGACCCATTGTAACAATGAGATGCACAAGACACTATGTTGAAAAATGAACTTTACAATTTATGCGGGTGGCGGTGGGGGTAGGGGAGTGTAGATGTGGAGGTGAGGTGGGAAGGCAGGGATGGTAGGGGAAAAACAAAGGAGGAGGTAACAATGCTTGATAGGAAATGTACTCATTACCTTGCTCATGTAACTGTAACCCCTCTGTACAGTATTTTTACAATAAAAAAGGAATAAAAAAACAGAAGCAAAACTTCATTAAAAATCAAATGGTAAGTTGGAAAGTCCTAAGTGGTATAGGGTAAAATGTACAGCATCAGGAAAGGATAGAAGGGAGTATGGAGGGATAGCTTAAAACTGGATTTTAGATAGATTGGCTTCAGAAGGTGTTTGGTTGAGGAATCATTTAGCCTTTACTTCCAAGATCACTAGAGTTAAGGTCTTACTATTTAGCTGTGTCTAATAAACCAGAGAATCTTCCTCCACAGAGTATCCTACATTTGTGGCAAGTTCAAGGAACCAGAGACTCCATTTTTCTCCCTCACTTTCTTCTTTGTTCCTACCATATCAATTTTAGAGATTGAGAGACATTAAATTTTTTGTGTGTGTGCCAGTCCTGGGACTTGAACTCAGGATCTGGTCACTTTCCCTTAGCTTATTTTTTTGTTCAAAGTTGGTGCTTTACCACTTGAGACACACCTTCACTTCTGGCTTTTTGCTGGTCATGGACTTCCCTGTGTGGGATGACTTTAATTCACAATCCCTAGACCTCAGCCTTCTGAGTAGCAAGGACTGCAGGTATGAGCCTATGAGCCATTGGCACTGGGCCAGAGACATTCTTTCTTTAATTTGAAAAGTAATAATTCGAAATTCCATTTGATGAATTAGGAAACACTTGCCTTGGGGTGGTGAAGCCTGAGGTCTAATATTAGGTCTGATATAAATTAAAATTTAACTGAAATTATTTTTCTTTCTCCTCTGAGCTTATTTCCAAGTCTATTTCTTTAGCTGGCAACTCGAAGTCTTGGTAGCCAAGGACAATTCTAACTCTAATATGGTGTGGGAACCAAGCATGGCTGCACATGTTCCATAATGTTTCAGTTAAAATTGTTTGGCAGAGAAATTGGAGCTTGACAGGAGAAATTTTTTTCCCTCATTTTATGATGAATTTTCAACATCAAATTTCTCATTTAAAACCATCTAGAAATGTCAGCTGGCCCAGATTACTGTCCTGCCCTCTTTTTTGGATGGAAGTTAGAAGGCAGTGTTCAGCCATGGACTGGGCAACCTGCAGGACTGCTTGTTCATTTCCAAGGGTAGCTCAAGGTGTTGGACAGACTGCAAAGGCCCCATATGGCTTGGGACCTGGTTACCTTAGCAATTGGTTCCCTCCTCATGCATGTCAATTAACAAGCAATTAAAGCTCTCAATTGCTCTAGCTATTAGTCTCCAGGTCTGGAGATGCAGGACCAGAATGTGAGAAGTTGTCATTTCAAAGTGTGCGCTCTCTCTCCCCCACTCCCCTCCCCTCCCAGCTGTCTCTGTCTCTATCTCTCTGTCTCTCTGTCTCTGTCTCTGCCTCTCTCTAATTCACATGTCCTTGGCTCTAGTACCTGTCATAAATCAGATTCTTAGGACAGAGGTACATTTGATTTTGTGTCAGTTAATCTGTACATTTATTATGTCATTTATCTGTTAAAAAATCCTTTAATGCTACCAATCTTTTATGGAACAAATCTGAAATTTTCTGCCAAGTTTGCTCCAAACTCTCCACATAGTCTCATTCTTAATATCCAATTATATTTTGTAACCTCCTTTAAGACACTTTTCTCTCCCTCCCTCCCTCCCTCCCTCCCTCCCTCCCTCCCTCCTTTCTTTCTTTCTTTCTTTCTTTCCTTCTTTCTTCCTTCCTTTTCTCTTCCTTTTTCCTTTCTTTCCTTTCTCTTTCTTTCTTTCCTTTCCTTTCCTTCTTTCTTCCTTCCTTCCTTCTTTCCTTTCTTTCTTTCTTTCTTTCTTTCTTTCTTTCTTTCTTTCTTTCTTTCTTTCTTTCTTTCTTTCTAATTTTCTTTCTGTACTGGGGCTTGAATTCAGGGCTTCTTGCTGTTCTTTGGCTTTTTCACTCAAGTCTGGTGCTCTACCACTTGAACAACATCTCCATGTCTGGCTTTTTTGTTACTTAATTAGAAATAAGAATCTTTAGAATTTGTCTTTCCTTGATCCTCAGACCTCAGCTTCCTGAGTAGCCTGGCTCTTTCCTTACTTTTCTAGCTAAAGTTTTTTTTTCTACTATTCACCAATCAAACTCTAGCCAGCCATTCTATAATTTCAGCTTATTTTACTGAATTATACATATGCTAGAATAACTTCATTTCAAACCTGTTCATGATAATTATTGCATCAATTTTTCTTTTTACAAACGGATTAAGACTTTGTGATTTGTTTTTCTTTGTGTCTTAAAAGCCCACCTAACTCAGTGGTATTCATCAGCAATGACCACTTAATAGCAATGTTAGAAATTGCTGAAATCTGACAAGATGATTAATCATTTGAAATTCATTTTGGACAATGAGTTTCAAGTTATTCCATTTCCCAAAGGACCTGAGTGATTAGTACCCCCAAATTCTTTATTTTAGAGACCAAAAATCCAGAGAGAATAGAGGCAGCAACCTACATAAGTTAACTATGAGTAAGTGGGAAGCTCAGGTTGAATCTCAAGTTTTATGACTCTTAGTCTATGTCTTTCCTTTGCCTGGTAGTTTAAAACATTTTCCCCACAGGGACACAGGTGCTATGTACCTGAACAAGGCTTTCCCATGGGGCACAGCTGGGTGTGCATTTGCTGTAGAGAGAAAACAGCCCTGGCTCTATTTGTGCCACTTAAGAATGCTAGCAGCCTGCAAATGACTCAGAACATTATGGGATCACTTTATCTCTTATCTGATTTTTAAAAGTTGTGCAAATTAGTTCTTTAAGTATTATCACTATCAAAATAATTCAATAATCACACAACTGGGTATGAATTAAGAAATGAAATTAGTATGTTCAAGAGATATCTCCTGTGTCAAATTACTGCTCTATTTACAATAGTAAATACATAGATGTAAACAAAGTGGTCTACAAATTCATAACTGCATAAAAAAAGTGGGGCTGTGCATCAAGTGGTAGAACACTAGTCGGGCACAAAATTTCAGGGACAGTGCATATGCCCTGAGTTCAAGCCCTAAGACCAGCACACAAAAAAGTGAGTGGTGAGCTTGAAAGGCTGGGCCTAACAGGAAGGAAAAATGAAAGCAGGGAAGGAGAGAGGAGGAGGGAAGGGAGTACTTGAGCCAGTTTCTGTGTTAGGTACTTTGATGTCTTTGCTCTCAGAAAACAAATAGGAGAAACTGGGTAGAAACTGTAGGGCAGAGAGGACAGGGAGGGACTCTACAAGGAATCACACAGTTGTTCCTGTTGGGTGTTGGGGCTGTTGTTTTTGTGACATAAACACCTGGTTGTTCCACAGTTTCTACTGGATGACTGATTGTTTTTTATACCAACTGAAAAACAAACTGCAGGAAATTTGTAGCAGAATCACCTGTCAGGAAATATTTTTCAATATTCATTTTTAAAATCACTCCATGAAGCAAAATTAAACCATAATTGTCTCAACAGAAAAATATATCTTAAGTGTTTTAAGGGATTCTGTGCCTCAGTTTTATCATTTGTGAAAGGAGAGATTCATAGTGTTATTATAGCATTAATATAATTATGTTCCTGGGAATAATAATAGTATTTATACAGAGGATTGTTATGAATCAGTAGGTTTAATATTTGCAGAACTGTTTCTGCAGCCTAATGTTATACAAGTGTCTGTGGAATACATAAAAGTAAGAACTTTTTACATCTTACTTTATATCTTATTTATAACTTCTTATAAGATATAGGAACTCACAGATTGAAAGAACATTAAAAGAGCATGTAGAAGCCAGGGTCCAAAATACTCCTTCTAAGAAATGCAATTGGATTCCAAAGAAAGGAATTACTTACCACCCATCTTCATAATTGATTAATCTGGTGCAGAGGGAGTAGGAAAAGTCTCTTGATTTCCAATTAAGTATCTTTTGGCTATCAAATACATGATTGATAGTAATATAGTATAGATTCAATACAACCCCGCTAGGTTATCAGGTCCTGAAGATTTGCCCATCTCTTCATTCACATGGATGATCTACATGCCCTCTGTGGGAGTGTTTTATAAACATTCACTTAACAAGCCTTGAGTAATTGAATGACTTAAGTCACAGTTGTGAAGCATGAAAAGATAATTAAGGCTTTGAATCTATAAACTAGGATTGTTTTGAATGTTCAAGGTATGGAGATTTATTTTTTTGAGATACTAAGGATTAAACTCATGATCTTCAAGCAAATAGTCTATCAGTTGAGCCGCACCTGTTAGCCAACCCTTTTGTTCATAGTTTTTTTTTTTTTAATAGATAAAGGCCTGTTGCTTTTATCCAGGTCAGCATCTGACTGTAGTCCTCCCATATCTGCCTCTTGAATAGCTGGAATTACAGGTGTGAGTCACCGGGCTTCATCCTGTTTCTATCATCTTTAAACCTTAAAATGTAAAAGTCCATATTTCAGTATCTGACACATATTAACTCTCGATAAATGCATATTTTAAAGTAGATGCTTAGTAGGCCAAGATGCAGTACTATAACTTGGTCATTAATGGAGAGGCCCTACCAAGTCTGGCACCCTTTTCCTTAGAGAATGTTTCCAGCTAGCAGTTTTGGGAAATGCCTAGCATGGCAAAAAGTGCAGATAGGCAATAAGCTGTTGCCCAGTGCTAGTCATTGTTCCATTTAATGGTAATCGATGACTTCAATAGCAATTAAAAGTACTCAGTCTTGCAGAACTCCTCTGTTCACGTAATCTTCTGCTCCCTTTAAAGTTTTAAGAGTTTTGTTTCCTGTCAGCACTATTTTTGTTCCACTGGATTCTGTTGGGGATTTTCATGCACCCTGTTTATATTTCTTCTTGTGTCTCAAAATAGAAATTAACAGATAAAGATGAACAATGGCGAAATACTTTGTAGTGTCCTTTACTAAATTGTTATTAGACTTTTAAGGGCTTTATCCCTTGCTAATTCTTTATTACTCAGCATAGAGTAGGGAAATAGCAAGGAGCTGAGAGAAGTGGCAAACCCCAACCCCCCAAACAAAACCCTCACATCATTTTTTGCTCCTGTGTCCTTTGAATCCTTTCTTGCTCTTAGTTGCTTCAGAGGATTATGTTTTGTTTTGATATTGCCATGTCTCAGCATATACACCCTGTATACCAAATAGGTCCACATTTTAGCTACATGGCCATCTTTGGCATCTCAGGCAGTGTCTTCCTTCTCTGAGCCTAGGCTTTTTGTGATGTGTATGTAAGAAGTACATTGTGTTGAGAATGGAGAAAACGGCCAGTTGAAGAAATAGAGAAAGCCAGAAGGCAGAGAAGTTATCCGACCCATGGTTACAATAGGAGAAGGTTGGAAATCACCAAACCACTGCCTTCACAGTAACTGGAAAGAAACTGAACCTTACATTCATCGTCTCTCAGGCCATTTACTCAGCGTGTAGCTATTTCTAGTTGTATGCTTGTGACTTTTCTGTTCTTTTTGGCAATGCTAGAGTTCAAGCCCAAAGCCTTGAATATACTAGGCAAATGCTGTACCATTGAGGTACATTTCCAGCTCTTTATTATTCTAAAATTTGCCCTGACCCAGTGGAAAAACTCTCGTCATATTTTGGCTAACACCGGCCATCTTTCTGCCATCTCAATTTCAAACATTTGCAACTCAAATCTGCACAGTTTTATTCACTGCCTCGACCAGATTTTCAGTCCCACTGAGATCCAACACGAAGGATTCGGCTATGTTTAGGTTCTTTTCAGATCCTCTCATGTCTATTTCCCTACACTATTCAACCTAGTTTCCACAGTGTTGTTAATAGCTACATCTTGCCCTTACCTTCAGCTCTATTATCTTCTCTTCCTTGATCAAATTTTCTTGGAAAGGCCCCAAATCTTGTTCAATCAGGTATTCTACCTGCTTTGTGACAACAGTACATGTACAGTTAAATGTAGCTGGAAAATAACAATGTATCATGATGTCTGATCTCACTTGATAATCACAGATGTCAGCAGGACCTGTTGCTGTTGCCTGGAAAAAGGATGACATTTTCCTAACCACCAATTACCTTATGATTCATACTCTCTCCTGACTTTTCAAATCTCCAGGATCATCTTTCCTCCATTATCTCTTTCTCTTCCTCCCTCTTCCTCCCCTCCTCTTCCTCCTTTTCTTTCTTCTTCTATTCCTTTCTTTTTCCCCTTCCCCTTTCCCCTCTCATTCCTTTTTTTCTAGAACTAGGACTTAAACTCAGCCTCATACTCTTTCTTAGCCTTTTTCTTCAAGGCTACCACTTGAACCACAGCTCAATTTCTGGCATTTTACTGGTTAACTGCAGATAAAAGTCTCACTGACTTTGCTGCCTGGGTTGGCTTTGAACCTTGATCCTTAGATCTCAACCTCCTAAGTAGCTAGGATTACAGTGTAATCTTTCTCTGGAGAAAAGAAATGAACTTGGCCAAAGGAAAAACAAATTCTCAGCCACTTTTATATTCATCTGTTACACTTTCTTCCAGATACAAAAATAGATCTTCTCTTTTCCTTTCTAAAGATGACCTTTTTCTACTGCCCTGGATTCTGTCATGTGTCACATAGGGACATTCCTCTACTATGTATCCTCTCTTCTGAGCTATTGTTTCTCACCTTTCCACTCGATCATTTGCATTATCATTGTTGGTTCAATAATGCTTTCCTAAAAACCAACAGTTCTTGATGTCTGCATACTATACTATTTCTCTTTATATTTTATAGCAAAACTTTCCAGTTTTGTCTGTTAGGTGTCTCTGTTTTTTCTCTCTGTTTTCTCCTTTGCACTTACCATATTTGGCTTTTGCTCTTTTGCTCTGTCTAAAAATAAAACCAAACTCCAATAACTTAAGCAGCAACTCCAGGTTGTTAATTCCAGTGGTGCTATCTAGGATGGCTCCTTTCCCATCTCACTGGGGCATTGCTGTTTAGCATCTTGGGGATCCTTTTCCTCTTCCAACCTCTGTGAATGGCCCTGTCTGTCACCATCTGTCCTCATCTATTTGTATGGACATTCACTTCTACAGTGTTCTCATTCAGTTCCAAGGCCACCTACGTATTGACAATCCCCAAATGCATATCTCCAGCAGGGACTCTCAACTCAACCCAATACTCACAGAATCAGTGCCTACTCAGTGCCTACAGGATGTCTAAAAGCATTTCAATCTAACATGTCCCAACCCAGGCCCTGAGTCCTTTCACCCAACTACAATGCTTCACCCATACTTCTCTCTACCCTTCAATCTTTCAGAGTACATGGAAACTGTCTCTCCAGTTATGTATGTGAAAACTTCTCACTGACTCTCTTCTCCTCCCTCCCTTTCCTCTCTCTCTCTTTTTATTTTTTAGTCTGCTAATTAGCAGTATCTTGTCCGTTCCATCTATGAAACGGTCCAATTTTGGAAGCTTTCTTACTACCCACCCTGCTTTAACCTACCATCACCTCTGCTCTTACTAACCACAATAGACTCTGAATATAGACACCTCTTATAGCTTGCATCCAGATATACAGACTGCTTGCAATGCAACAGGCATATGAGATTATGTTACATCTATTTGTTTATTTTTAAAAGACTTTTAAATGTCACTTCATCTCACTTGTAGTAAAAGTTCAATCTTTACATTGCTTTACAAAACCAAGTCTCTTCATGATCTCTCTTTTGATCCCTCAGATATTGTATCTGACATTCTTTCTCTTACTCTGATTAAAGCCATTCCAACCTCTTTGCTATCCTTCCTCTTCTTCCCATTTCTCCTTGTCCTTTACCATGTTTTACTCTGTGTTAGGAATTGAATTCAGGGCCTTATGCTTGCTAGGCAAGTACTCTACTACTGAGTTAAATCCCCAAACCCACCTGTTTGCTATTTATTGTACATTTAAGACATATTCTAAAGCCAGGCACCAGTGGCTCATGCCTGTAATCCTAACTACTCAGGGGGCTGAGACCTGAGGATCATGGTTCAAAGCCAACCAAGGCAGGAAAGTCTGTGAGACTCTTATCTCCAATAAACCACCGGAAAATGGGAAATGGCACTGTGGCTCAAGTGGTAGAGTGCTTGCCTTGAGCTGAAGAGCTGAGGGATAGCACCCAAGCCCAGAGTTCAAGCCCTACGACCACCACCACCACCAACAAAAGACATCTTCTAGCTTCTAGGATTTTGCCTTCTAATTTTTATTCTTAGAATGCTTTTACCCCATAGCTCACTCCTTGGCTCACTACAGATTTCAAGTGAAATACTGTCTTCTCAATGAGGAATTCTCAGTTACTGCCACACACAATGGTATATCTATACATACATACTCCCTTCCATCCTGATCCTTTCTCTTTTTCTTCCCATGGCACTCTCGGCTGTCACAGTACACTTCCTTGTTTATGATCCTTGTTTTCAATTACCTTTGCTTTGCACCTTGCTATATCTTTCTTATCTAAAACAGAGCCTAGAGTGCAGCAGCATTCAATAAATATTTGATGAATAAATAAATGAATAGGGCTGATGTATTAAATCAATTCAATGTGTATAATGAAATGAGGGTTTTGTCTGAGCATTTCCAAGCTTTTCCTGGAACTGACTTTGCCACCCTGTAGTTACTCTGGGAATTGTCCTGAAAGAGCCTTGTACTATACAGTTTTGACATCCTGGGGTGTCTGACACCCTGGCCATGGTAGATGGGTCCGGGATGGATACTCTCAGCCAACTGCTTCATCTTTGGGAATTTGTTACGGGTACTAAAGGAGCCAAGCCTTTTATTGACTCTTCAAAATATTTTTCCACAGCTGCTGCTGGTCTTATTTCAGCCAAGAGGACCAGATGCAGACATATCTATCAAAAAGGGGGAATACAATGATGATTGGAGAAGAGCAGAGGTGACAGACGATAGGAGCATCATCGCACTGTATATTGCTTTACAGTTGATCCAGGTACTTCCTGATGCAGTATGGCAAATGCCAGCACAAAGTTTACCATTAGAGCAGATGATTCACTAATAGTACTTAAATCTGAATTTGAGAAGGACCATATCTACCCTACTCAGTCTTCACGAGAAATCAAGTCAACAACTAAATTGCAAAAATAAATATGATCTATGACCTCTTTGACAAGGGATTCCATTCTTTGCCTTGAAGGCAACAAGATGCATTAGAGGAAGAATTTGTCCTGAAAGCAAGAAACTCATATTTGGTTCAACTGTCCACCTGAGTGGTGGTCATCTCAACAAATAAAATGAAACACCTGTTGGTGTTTATCCTATTAGTCAATGATCTAGGGGTTTAAAATATTGGTATTGGGGGGCAGCTGTAGCCATGGAACCAATCACTTCATCTATGGAATGATTCTGCTTCATCCATCCTAGGGGATATAGAATTCGTCTCTTACTAGAGATATTGAAATAGCAGAGTAGTCATGTTTCCACTTCTTATGTGCCTGGAACTCAGTTATATGATAGCAACTAAGGCTATCGAACTTAGCCACCAAGATGGAAGTAAGATCTTGTCATCTAAATAGCAGAGGTAGCCAGAAGCCTTTGCAAAGGCTGGTGGTGGAAGCAGCTGCCGCTGCATTTTGATGCAGCTGTGGTCTCCAGCACAGATGTTGTAGGTGTTTTGGTGCCAGGCTGCCAACCAGAACCAATGTAGGAGGGAGTATGCTGGCTCAGAACCCATGTCCCTGCTATTCTTGCAGTCCTCGGCTGTCCCTGCAGTTAGTCTTCTTGTGATTCTGAGCCACCCACTGTTTCCATGAGTTTCTACTAATTCTGCAAATAAGAATCCTGATTGGAAAACCAGATTTAAATGAGGCCAGGAGATACCTAACAAGAATTCCAAATTTCCTCATTTGAGTCATTTTCACGGGAAGAACACAGGAGTTTCTCAGAGTTAGCAGAACCAGAAAGGACCTGAGAGATAGTGTAACCAAAGTGGTCATTTTTCAGATAGCCAAGTCTAATCATAAGAGAATAACATGTGGAATATCTCACAAGCTGGGGCATGTTAGGTATTTAATTATATAGGTTTGATTAAGTAGCCTGCGCTTTCAGGCAGGAAGAGAATTTATTTTAGGCAACTGCTTGCCCCCCGCCATGCCAGGCGGAGACCACATGGTGGAAAGAAGGGGCATGCTGAGTTCTAACTTGGGTTTAAGTAGGGAAGGGGAGGGGAGAAGGTGCAACCAGGAGAGAAAAGGTGTGTCCACACTGGACGCAGATGTAACCTCAGGGCCTGGGACCCTCCTTTGGTCCAATGGGAAGGGTGTGTGTGGGAGGCGGCTTAGGATGTGACCTCCAGGTCTGCCAGTTATCTAGATGATACAGTACCAGGCAGAGACTTAGCCAAGAGGAGGGAGGAGCTTGCCTTGCCTTCCAGGGCAGACCTTACAGGGTAGAGGTTTGAACTTGGGACTTCATGCTTGCAAAGCTGGTGTTCTACTTCCTGAGCCATGCCTCTAGCCCTGCTTTTTGTTGTTTTTTTTGGAAATAAAGTCTCATGGCCTTTCTGCCTAGTATGGATTTGAAGATTTGTTGTGTTGTAAGGTGAATCATCCCAGAAGCCACATTTTGAAATATAGAATATTGGAGTCTTTATTATACAGTTAACAGGCTGCAGGCACCCAGTTGTTACAAAGACATGCAGCATGCAAATACATATAACCCATCTAGGAAACAGGCTAAGGTGGAAAGAAAGAACAAGAGCAATACGAACAAGCCAATTCAGCTCCAATGGAGAGCTGAATTGGGATGCCATGATGACCAGAGATGAGCCAGAAGAGAGAGCACAGGACAGGATCATGGAGACACATGTGGCATGGCATAATGGTGGCTGGTCTGGTCTGGGCCTAAATAGGGTTGGCACAGTGGGCAGGTCCACAGGAAATTCCCAGTCCCAGGAACTGGACTGACAGATTCAGTAACCTATCAGTCAGAGAGCCAGGCATGCCTATCACCTGGAAGGAAGGTATGGGCTGGGCATTTCCTTCCCCAAGCATGAAGGCAAGATGCTAGACCCTACCATCCACCATGTGGCCAATTTGGTGCCAGCCAGACCTGATGTCCTAACTTCAGCTGTTTCAGAGCCTATGAATGCAACATTATTTGCCTTGTATCTATTTCTTGATATGCATATTCTTATAAGTGGAATTTGACTAAATAAGGTGTTTACTATTCAAGTTTCAGGATAAAGATATTTGGTAACAATAAAAAATGGAAGGCAGGAAATGAGGTCCCAGGTTCTCAGCAACACTGAGCGTTCCTGTCCTATAAGATTCTGCTAGCTTAGATCCAATACTATTTTTAAATGGTGCCTCTACCATTCACACATTGTTGTTCTCTAGGGAAAACACAAAGCTATCAGAATTCTTTACATGTTTCTGGAGTTAGTTATGTGACTCTGGTCTCAGAAATGCAAGTTCCACCTGCCTTTTTGAAAGAGTAAATTAGTTCCATGCCTCCTCTCTCTCCTCCTCCCTGGAAAGCATCTTAGCATACCAAGAAGAAACCAGATCAAAAGAGACATCATTTTGGACATCTTGCCTCTGCCTCTCTTTAGTCTAGTTTGACAATGAGATACTAGTGAGGAAAGGAGGTCAGGTCTGGCTGGCACCATATTGGCCACATGGTGGATGATAGGGTCTGACATCTTGTCTTCATGCTGGGGTAGGGAAACACTCCAGCCCATGACCTGCCTTCCAGGTGTGCTTGGAATCCTGGAGACAGGGGTGGGCACTTGGCTGATAGGTTACTGAGTCTGTCGGTCCAGTGCTCAGGCCTGGGGATTTCCTGTAGACCTGCCCCCTGTGCCAACCTGATTTAAGCCCAGACCATGTATTTTAGGCCATGCCACATGAGTCTCTGTGACTGTGTCCTGTGTCCTGTCTCATCTCTGGTTATCATGGCATCCCAGTTCAGCTCTCCATTGGAGCTGAATTGGCTTGTTGGTATTGTTTTTCTTCTGTCTTTCCTCTCTCATATGTCTCCTAGCTGTGTTATATGTATCTGGGGGCTGCAGGCCTTTGTAACAACTGGCTGCCTGCAGCCGGCTAACTATATAATACAGACTCCAATATTTCATATTCCAAAATGTGGCTTCTGGGATGATTCACCTTACACCACTAGAAGGTCTCCCCATGACCTGGGGAAGAGGTTTTTTTTTGGGAGGAACCTGGTTAGAAATTAATCCATCAGAATGTTGTGGGATCCAACCAATCAAGTGTTAGCTTTTAAAACACCTAATCATAATAGAGGCAACCAATTAGAGCATAGCCTAAGGTATACAAACCCCTAGAGGAGGGATGCCCAGAACAGCCACAGAAATGAGGCTTGGTGAGTGACGGCTGAGCGATAGGGGTGGTGTTGGCAACCTTTGAGCTAGATATTTCTCTACTGAATAAAGTTATCCACATTCATCTTTTGCTGCCCTGGATTTTATTTTCTTGAACTGCAGAGACACGAACTTGGCAGGCACACTGGCAGTGGAGCTGCAACTTTGGCAGGTATCACCAATGCTGATCTGCAACACAAAATAGGTGTCTGATACAGGGCTGCAACCCTAGTGATTTCTGCTGACTGCAGAGCCAGGTAGGCTGTCTGGGTTCTTGTCTCTGAGATCAACAGCAGAATGGTCTGTATCGCTTCAACTTCTGTAAAAGAAATGACTACTAATAAAAGAGCACCAGTGACACCATTGCCCTTAAAATCCAGGCATGAAGAATCTCAACGTGTGTCTCCATGTGTCCAGAAAGACAAAGTGGGATCTCTCTCAACTGTCAGTTTCTCCCTCTGCTCCGGGAAGCTGCTTCTTGCTACATTGAAACTGGATCTGTCTCCCAAAGGTGGTTAAGTCTTTAGCTCTGGTTTGTATCGCATCGTTGTTGAAAGTAGAAATATCTATACCTTTTTCTTTTTGAATGAGTGGTTTATTTGGAGTCAGTTTTTTCTAAGAGTCTCATGAAGAAGGTGATAAAGGAATTATTCTTCTATTCTGCCTCCTCTAAATTACCTTTTCTATAGTGTCAAAAATCAATTGACCATAAATATGTCTGTGTATTTCAGGACCACGTTTTCTATTCTGCTAAGCTGGTCTATCGATCTGTCTTCATGCAACCATTATGCTGTCTGGATTATTGTAATTATACTCCATATAAGGTAGAGTAAAACTGTTAATGCCTAACTATTAAATAACCTCCCATCCTGGTGTGTTGAATACCTGATTTCCAGGTGGTGGTGGCATTGTAGGACATTCTGGAAACTTTAGGAGGTGAAGCCTACACTTGGAGGAAGTGGATCCCTTTGAAGGTTAGACCTGGACACTGGTCCCTACCTCTCACCATGAGTTAGATGAATATTCTCCTTCTCTACCATCATGATGATCTGCCATCATCAGCCAAGAAAGACAGAGCCAAGCAACTCTCCTTGGCTAGAGGAATGAAGATGGAAGAAGCAACTACTTTCTCCCTTAAATTGTTCTGGAAGGACATTATTATATGCTATAAAACTTATGTTTATTATTTACAATGATGAAAAGCCTGGCTGAGGCAAAGGCATTGTCATTCAAAATTGTTGTTGTTATTCAGGCTCTTTGCATTTCCACATGAGCAAACTTGTCAATTTCCCCCAAATAAATAAATAACAAACAAGTAATGATCTGCTGGGATATTGACTGCAATGGAGTGCAATTTATAAATCACTTTTGGGAAAATTAACATTCTAATAATATTATGAATTCCAATCAATTAATCTAGTAAGGCCTCATTTATTTATGTCTTTATTCATTTCTCTCTGTAATATTTTATATTTTGCCTTTTTTTGGTACTGGGGATCAGTTGCACTTGCTTGGCAAGCACTTTGCCACTAAGCTACATCCTGCCTGAGATTTTATATTTTGTAGGGAATGAATTTTAAACGTAATTGTCAGCTTCATTCCTAAGTATTTTAAAATATTCAAAATAAATATTGATGCTAGTGCACATGGTACTGTTTTTGAGATTTCAACTTTCTATTGTTTGCACATAGTATGTTGTACAATGTCATGTTGTCATTCATTTGTTCTTAGTTGAATTTATTAGACTCAATTATAGATCATATTGATTTATCCTCATTTATCTCTATAATTTCTATGTATTTTTGTCATCTCCCATAGTTGTTTTCTCACTATATATAGATATAGATATAAATCTCTCTATGAATATATATCCTTTTCTTTTTCTCTTCCTGATTAAACCTGTTAGTGGTTTAAAACTTCATTTTCTAAAAAATGTTTTTTGGTTTTCTTCATTATGTTTCTGTTTTCTTTTTTTATAGTAATGTTTTTTATTGTGAAAATACCATACAGAGGGGTTATGATTACACGAGCAAGGTAATGAGTACCTTTCTTATTAATCATTGTTGCCTCCTCCTTTGTTTCCCCTTACCTCCCCCCACTTAACTCCTGCTTTTGTCTTTTCTGTCTCTCCCTCCCTCCCTCCCTCCCTCCCTCCCTCCTTTCCTTCCTTCCTTCCTTCCTTCCTTCCTTCCTTCCTTCTCTCTTTTTTTTCCCTAACCAGTATTGAGGATTGAACTTAATGCCTTGAACATGGTAGGGTACTTGCTCTTTCATTGGAGCTGTGCCCCTAGTCCTTTTGATTTTAGTTTTTCAAATAGAGTCTTGCATTTATATCTGGTCTGGCTTTAGACCAATGATCTCCTACTTCTGCCAGGTATATACTACCATTCCCAACTTGTTTTTGAGATACAGTGTTGCTAATGTTTGCCTGGGCTTAGAACGTATCTGCTTCCCAAACAGGTAGAATTATAGGTGTGCAGTCACCATACCTGGCTGATCTTTATTTCCTTCACTCTGTTTCCTTTGAGTTGCACTTCACTTTATTTTACCAGCTTTTTAATATAAGAGCTAAGGCCACGGACTTATAAGAGTTTTTGTTTTTCCATTTTAGGTGCTATCCATTTCCCTTTAACCATTGCTTTACTCACATCTTACCAATTTGATACATTGAATTTTCATTTTCTTAGTTCCAAGCAACTCATCTCCAGCTTGAGTTCTTTTTGTCTAGGGACTGTTTGGATAACAACTATTTAGTTTCCAAATATGTGAAACATTTCCTGATTTTTTTTGTTAGTGGTTTCAAATTTAATTGTAGTGTGGTCAGAGAACATACTTTTTTTGCCTTAATTTTTTTTGCCCACTTAATTTATTGAGCTTTTTCATAGTGGACAATATGAACTATTTTTGTGCATGCTTCCATTTTCATTTGAAAAGAATGTGTATTTTGCTTTTGAGTGGAATTTCATAAAGTATCCATTAAATTGAACTGGTCATTCATGTTTTCCAGGTCCTCTATACTCTTACTGTTTTGTTTGTTCTAGTCATTATTGAGAGATATTGAAAAGCTAGCCTTTGCAGATTTACCAATTTCTTTTGTGCATATATTGGTTTTTCAGCTCTACTATTAGGTACATAAACATTTAGGCTTGCTGTGTCCATGGAGTGAATAGGCTCATTTAGACATATAGAATGGGCTTTGTTATGGCCCATAAAACTTGTTGAAATCATCCTTGTTTGTACTACTCATGCTGTTTTTCATACTTTTTTTTTTTTTTTGTCAGTTATGAGGCTTGAACTCAGGGACTGGGCACTGTCCCTGAGCTTCTTTGTGCTAGTGCAAGGCTAATGCTCCACTACTTGAGCCACAACACCAGTTCCTTTTATTTATTTATTTTTATTTTAGTGGTTAATTGGAGATAAAAGTCTCACTGGGACTTTTCTGCCCGGGCTGACTTTGAACCAGGCTCCTCAGATCTCAGCCTCTAGAGTAGCTAGGATGACAGGCATGAGCTACCAGCAAGTGGCTCATACGGTTATTTTTAACCTGCTTATATTTTTATGTTTAAACTGGGTTCTTTAAAGCAGTATATGGTTGGGTCTTGTTTCTTATATATAATTTGATACTGTCTGCCTTGTAATTGGGGTGTTTAGACTACTTAATGTGATTATTGATGATTGGCTTTAAATCTGTGGCTTTGCTGATTAATTTCTTCTCTTTTTTTTCCTTTTCTTTTCTGAACTTTCTTGTATAACCTCAACTTTCTCTTTGGGGGATTTAATTTTATCAGATACTTTGTTAGAAAATTTATTTTAGTGGCTATCTTGAGACTAACTGTATTCACCTTCCATTTATTCTAGTATTTCTTCAAATAATATAACATCAAATTATTTGACCAGAGTATAAGTTTTCCTGAATGGCCTTTGTACTATTTTCATATATTTAACTTCCACATGTGTTATAACTCTACATCTACTGTAGTTTTTGTTTTAAAAAGTCAGTTACTCTTAAGGAACCTTAAAAATGACAAGGATGGCATCACGTTTACCTGTTGTCATCATTTCTCAAAAGCCAACAGTCTTCACTTCAGTTTTAGGAGGCGAAGACTTCTAAAATTATACTGAGAACTTTCTCTTCTTGCTGTGGCCAAAAGTGATCTATCTTGCCTTGTTGTCAATGAATCTGGAGCAGCTGGCTTTTAATTAAAGGCACAATGTGGGCCATTAACGTCTCAGTATTGTGGAGGCAATAATAGGACACTGAAAATCACTGAGCTCTTCACAATTTGCTCACTATTCTCCTCTAGTCGCTGAAAGTACATTGCTTTTGTAAAATATAACGCACCTGGAATATCTTTTATCTTTCCTCCAAGAGGAGGTGGCCCGACAATTTGAACACTCATCACCTCCTAAGCTCTTGGCATTACCTTGAATGCCAAGATTTGGCAACTTTTGCCGTGAGATGGTTGAGCTGCAGGTGCTGTGGACAGACAGCTCAACAGATGACCATTATTAAGCTGGCATGCACAGACAAGGTTTTGGAGAGAAGAAAAGATATAGTCATTTCCAACCACTAATGTTGGCCTTGGACGCAAAATGTGGAGCTGGTACAGAAAACGGATCTAAGTGGGCCAGGTGCCTGGTACAGTCCTTTTCACATTTGCCAGATGTTTTTCCTTGGCTACATCACCAGAAAATCTTGCCCTAAGTTTATCAGACACATGGAGGTGTGCAGACATGGTGAAGATACGGCATAACTAAATCACGCTGGCCCACATGGTAACACGGGTCAGGGTGCCCTTTCTTCACTCTGCATGTTTGTCATTGGGTCACCAGGCTTCTGGCTGACAATTCTAATCCTATAGTTTTGTCAGAGGACACATACAGCTATATAGACACTGATTGATGAAGAGTGTATTTATGCTAATGCTGAAGACCAAGTTTCATACCAAACCCGGTTTAACATTTACCAGCTGGCACAGGGCATCATTCCAGTAGGTAAGTGTAATTTAAAGAAGTATGATCCATGTCCTTGTCTTCCAGGTATTCAAATCTGGTGACAGCCAGGACATATATAGTAAAAAAAAAATTATCAAGAGACAAATGATAGTAATAAAAGAAATGACTTAATGAGGCAACATATTCATTGCTAAATGAAGTCGGTAGATGGTGAATTGATGGAGATCAGAGAAAATATAGAACAGTGACTCCCTAGTGGCTCATAGAAAACAGAGATGGGCTGAGATTTAAATAGGATTGGCCTTTAGAAGTGGTCAGATAATACAGACAGAGTGGATCAATTTGAAGGGGATAAAACCATGGGCTTCGGATCAGAAACCAACTGTTGGGATATTGAGGGAAGCAAAAAAAGGAAGCATACAATAATTTTATTAGTTCAGGTCACTAAGATTTGCTGGGGTCCCACAGTGATGAGCAAACTTAAGTCTTGAATCTTTGTCCTTTCTGGCTTGGTGTGTCACCTTGGGCAAGTTATTTCTAAGTCTCAGTTCCTTAATAGGATCGAGGATCTTATTAGTATTCTTCAAAATACTGTTAAAGGAATTAACATATGGGAATTGATCACATAGCACTGTCTGATAAACAACAATTTTTAGGCATTGGATACCTGTGATGGTTGTATCTGTAGTAGTAAGGATTGTTAGGGTCCATACAGAATCAATGGCTTATAAGGTCTTAACAGCACCTCCCTTTGGCTTGGGGTGCCTGAGGCTCTCAGCTTATACTACTAGCTAATGACAAGACCTGTGGGCAAACTCTGGATTTACAGCTTCTGTTCTGTGCCCCTCACAGCTTATACTTAGAAAGCCAGGAATGGTAGATGAGGCCTTAATTGGGTTGAATTGGACAGATTTGAACTCATTTTCACCGTAATTTGTAATCATCCTTTTGATGGTTGGTAAACTGTGATATTCTGTTCAGGGTTCCTTATGCAGTTGCCTGCCAGGCTCTGATTACCAGCTGGAGGGACAACAGTGAGAGTCTGGCATTTGACACTGAAACCGCCTTGTACATCCCACACAGTTCTGGCAGTGAGCCCACTCTAGCCGGGGCCAAGCAGCCCCTGGCCTGGTTTCAGGTCAGGAGAAAGTGATCCATGCTTTTTGTTGTGCACTTGAAGAAAGTAGGAGAATCACTGGGCTTTCATGAACATATTTAATTCTAACTTTTTCTTAGAGAAGAGAACATGTCCTCTTGATGTCTGTTAACGAAGAGGGTGGATGACATTCCTAAGGATGAGAGCACAGCAGGACTCTATTTCAACCAAGGAAAGCTGCACTGTAGGGAAGCTTGAGGGACAGTACCAGGGGGAAGGTCGTCCAAGAGAAGGGCTCTGCTCTTTACAAGAAGCTGGGAGTGGGGTGTGTGGCTAGAATCCTTTATGGGTGGAGCTAAGCTATATTACTTAGGTTTGAAGTTTTTCCAAGTGATCAGAATCATTGCAGAGACCATGTCGTGAGCTGGGTACCGCAGCTTTCTCAGGCAGCCCCAGCAGAATTAAGACAGAAACTGTAGCTCTTATACAATTCAAATTCACAAATGGGCATTGGGTGTTTACAACACACAAGGCAAGGAAGGTGTATGAGCATACTGCAGAAAGAAGAAGTCAACAGGGTTCCTTGCCTTCCAAGAAATCACAACCCACTTTCAGAGATGTACAGCACAGGCCTCCCTCCTGCCCACAATGCTTCTCTGTTTTCTAGCTATGGCCACTGAGGCTTCAGGGCAGAGGGTCTCTGTTGGAGCTATACTATGTGGATGACCTTCTCATATGCACATGGTGTTAGGTCTGCCCAGCAAAAATGGGCCCCTTCCCTTTCTTTCCATGCAGAACAGTAGGTAGACCTCTTTCCCTTTGTTCTGTCTTCATGCACGACTTCATGTGGCCCTCTGTAGACATCCCCACCCAGCACCTGTAACCCAGGTAATCAGCATACCTGGGAGCAGGCTCTGAGGTCACTTCCTCATCTACCCTGGTCAGGCTTCCTTTGGACAGTGAGAGGCTCCCCAGGCTCTGAGGTCACTTCTCCATCCACTCCCCCCCTCCATATAAGCTCTCTGCACACCTATGTCTGGTGCAGGCCAGAGGTCTGGTTCTTCTGCCTGAGACCTGTGGAGGTCTTTTTAATGCAACCTTTACACATAGGTAAGTTGTCCAAGGCTACTCACTGGGCCCAAGGTGGACCTACTCTCTCTCTCTCCTTCTCTCAAAACAAAGAGGAAAAGAGACAAGATACTAGGCATCTTTAATGCCATATGGAAGTACTCTGGACAGAAGGCCCACAGATACTAACATGATCTTTCCTCTCAAATTTAACACTTACTTCAGTACTGGAAGACATGCAGTAATAATAACATTGCTATTTAAGGCCAACTGACTTTAAATTAATTTGAGTTTATTTTCTATCATCTCTAGGCAGGGAGGTGTGACTTATCTAAGAAATATGATTTAAGAGAGTGATCTGTGACAATGTATGGACATAGCCGAAGAGAAGGGTTCAGAGAGAGGATAGCCAATATCTATAATGCTGCTGCCTTTTCTTGTCCCTGTCTTCTTCCTCTTGCTCCTGCTTTTCTTGTGCTTCATCTTCTCTTCCTTCTTTTTATCTGTCTGTCTGTCTATTCACCTGTCATCTATTAGAGTCAGGTTCTTTCCATGCTGTCCAGGTTAGCGACAAATTCCTGGGATCAAGTAATCTTCCTGTTCCTGGCTCCCAAGTAGCTGGGATTACAGGTATACACCATTGAACCTAACAGTAAATGATTTAAAACATGTAAAGAAAGGTTGCGCATCTAGTCATATTATTTGGACAAAGATCAGAAATGACAAAGAATGCATCTGTTGATTAGTCTCTTGGTGTCTACTTAAAATATGGTAGAGAAAAAGGAATTTAGGTCCAAGATTCAGAACTAGTTTTCTGATTCTAGTTCAACTCCTAAAAGTCTTTGCATACATTGCTTCCTCACTTTGTCTTATTTTCAATATGTGTATCATTTCCATGAAAATGATAGGTTGTTTTATTCACCTACAGAAGAATGGGTAAAATTTTATCTAATTATCTTGAAGGATGTTGTGAAGGTAAAGGAAGGATAAGAATGAATTTATACAAAAAACATTTAAAAAGCAACCAGTGCATTTTCCATAGATATTATCCAAGTAAAATTTAATAGAACACTAATGTCTATGAAAACCCATTTTGATGTTACATTCAGTATGTCCTCATTAAAGCATTTAGTTAGGCTTAAATGTATATTTGGCACACACTATGTACTTAGCACTGTGTTATGAATAAGAGCTTGTGAGATTAACTGGGACAGAGATCTCTCAATCAGAGGATTTCCATAGTTCACCCTCTTACCAGGTTGTTTGCCTAGTTGTTTTTGACTGAAGAAAATATTGCCAGAAGTATTGGAATTATCTATGTTTTTATAGGTAGTTGTTAAAACACTAGCATCAATTAGTTGTATAAAAAGGTTTCATAACAATGAATTTCTTATTGATGAAGACATAGTAACTTAGAGCAATCCCCTTCCCCCTGCAATTACACTTTACCTTAGTTATGCTTGCCTTTAATACCTGTGGTCCTAAGAGACTATAGTTATTTAGTTCAGGAAAATATCTATATTATCCTTCAGGTTGATCAAGTATTACTGTGAGGAAAGAAATGGGTTGAGAATTCACAAGTTAAGGAAATAGGTTGGACTCTAGAAGACAATTTTCTGTGATTCTTTAGAGCTTCCATTTTATGGAAATTAGTTTTAAAAAATGTAGAGAATCGGGAGCTCATTGGTTCCTTGCTCTTTCTCTGGGTTTCCCTGAGTTTGATAATACTTGGAGGGGAAGTCTAGGAGAGTGAGACTCCTTCCAGTGGGGAAAGAGAGTTGACAGCACACCCAGGAGACCTCCTGCAGTTCTGAGCTCCTGGGAAACTGCTGAGGTTGCCTGTTGAAGATGTGGCCTAGCGTGGAAAATAACTCAGACCTATCAGAAAACCTGTCAAGGAACATGGAGTATTACCAGGGTTACCCTGCAATCACATGACTTTTATCTTGCCCAGACTGTAAATCAATAAAATTAATGCAATGAATTTAAGCCCAGCTTCACACTGAGAAGAGGAGGGGTGCAATTTATCACGTGTGGACTGTGCAATGGATAGACCTTCTGCAGCTCAAATCAACCATTGATTTTTGCTACTTTGCAATGAAACTCCTCTCCCCTCCCCCTGGCACACCCTCTCTTACTCCTTTCACAACATCATTTTTCCCGAGTGTAAGACAAAGCCCAGAACTTCAGTGTATGTCTGCAGCCAGGGAAAAGATCATGGGTTGAAACCAATAGTCCTTTGGCTACTATATTTCCATGACAGATTTTAATGTTCCACCAGGAATAACAAAATATTTCTCCTTAGCTCATCATAAGCCACTGGATTTGTCTTAGACCATTGGGTGAGTATGCAGTAAGGTATTTTCTCATCTTAAAAGGTTCTGAACAATTTGTTTTTGGCAGTAAACTCGAGATTGCTCACTTGTTAGGCAGGTGTTCTACTACAACCATATTTCTCAGCCCTTCATTGCTTTAGTTGTGTTCAGATGGGCCCTCAGGATTTCCTTGGACTGTGATTTTCCTACCTATGCCTCTTGTATAGCTAGAATTACAGGTATTCACTATCATGTTTGGACCAGAACCAGGATCATGGAATTTGCGATTTTTTTTGCCTTTATGCTAAGTATCAAACCTAGAGCCTTGTTGCGTTAGATGAGCGCTCTACTACTGATCAATATCCCCATCATTTTGAGTAAGACATGAGTATTCCTGGGTTGATCTAATCTTAACTGAGCTCAAGGTTTGAATGCATGAAGGAGCAGAGGATTTTACCAGGCGCGTCTGAATGATCAGAAGAGACTAAATCCCTAAACAATTATTTATCATTTCCATTATAAGAGCTATATTCTTAAAATGTCACAGCAATCACCAGGTCAAACTACCTTAAATATGGATGAGGAAACTGAAGAAGTGATGGAGAAGATCACTTATTTTTCCAAGGTCACTTGGCTATAGCAGCAGAGCTGGACCAGAGTGAGGGATTGGGGGAACTTACATTCACCAAAGGGATCTTCTCAGCGTCTCAGGCTCATTCATCAAGTTCCATTCCATCGCTCTGAGTCTGGACTGTGGAGCTGGGTGGGGACTTGCCTTTGTGAGTACTGAGACAGCAGGGGAAGTGGTAAAGTGCTTTAGCCCTGGGTACAGAGCTGGGCTGAGCATGCTGTTAATGGGGGCCGGCTTTAAGGCTCTGCATGGCTTCTAATCAGCTGTGGAGGAGGCTTAAGGGCATGGGGGTGGGGGTGGGGGATTAAATATGACTGGGGAAGCCACATGGAATTCTTTTGCCTTCTGAAAGAGAATGAAGAGGTCTTCGCCTGCATTGAGTAGCCGAAACAATGAAGGGGAAGGACAAGACTTGAGAAAGCAGCTGAAGAGACTGCTCTCCTAAAATTCTCCAGGCGACTAACTGAAGCGTCACCTCTTAGATTTCCATCATGAGGGGCGGTTTTCTTAGCCTTTAGGAGGATTCCTTTGTCCTCTTAACCTCCTGAACTTTAAGAATGCAACCTTGGGCGTGCAGGGAGAAAGACATCAGAAGTTTTGGTGAAGGACCAAGGCAGCTGAGGCAGAGTGAGGTACACATAATTCTCCAGGGGTGCTGTGGGCAGGAGACCCAGGGATAGGAGTGTAATACCCCTTGTCTTTGTGGATAGTAAAGGGGAGCAAGAATTGAGGGGAGGCAGGGTTCCTATACTATGCTGACAGTGTATAAGAACCCGAGAGAACAAAAAGAGTCATGCTAGTGGTGGTGATGCACACCTGAAATTCCAGCCTTCAGTAGGATGAGGCAGGAGGAGGGTGAGTTGGATGCAGCTTGGGCCATGTAGTGTCTCTTTCTTCCTCTGACTGTCTATCTCTGTTTTCATGTCTCTTGTCAGTCGCTCTCTCTTCACACACATACACACATTTACATATGTATATATATATGCACATATATATGTTAGATAACATAGGATATAGTATTACTTTTCTCTCTACCGTTTTCAACTTCCCAAGGCCTCTCCTTAGGAAGTTCTTCTTGAGTGGTCGTGATATCCATTGATCTTTAAACACATAATTAAATGGAACAGATTTGCTGTCAATTCTGAGCCTTTTGGCTTATGACCTACTCGCTCTCAAACCTTTTAAAATTACATTTCATTGCTATCTGCAAATTGCAATCTCTGTAGTAGATACTGCAAAGCACACGGCTATGAATATGATAAGGTCTCTGGGCTATAAGAGCTAACAATACCAAAAATGGGGGAAGACAGGCTCTCCATTACTGCCACAGAAGGCTGTTTGTGCTAAGTAGGTTGTACATTACAGAGGAAGCATTTTAGGAATGGAAGCAGAAGGAAGCAGATCTTAGAGGTAGCAGCAAGTCTGACCAATGGAGGAACCAACATCTTCCTTCAGCTTATAGCCACCCTTGGGATATGATTTGTTTTCATTGTGATGGCAGATTGTACTTACATTAAGTGTGTACACAATCTCTAATTATAGCAGAATGTTTATTTCTTTAATGATATTTGTTTAAAAGAACTAAAAATGCACTGATTATCCTCTGACTTGAACAGTTCTTGGTAGACTACTATTAAACAGCTTGTTGTTACAAGGTTCCATAATTGATCCCAAATCCAATGGGACCAGAGTCATTTCTCTGCCATTCCATGTAGTTGGATTTTGTGGGACCCCAATAAATAGCACTACTTCTGTCCACTTTGGTTCTGAACCAAAGGAAGACTAAATCTTAAAGCAGAGTGGAAGCCGATGCATTAATTGTTGTCACTGATGTGGCAGATGTCAGAGAGTGTAGATTCTATTTGTGGGCTAGCAGGATTCCTTGTACCAAACCTCAGGAGAGGAAACCCTTAGCTGTACTGGCTGTGCTGTGTATGAATGCCTGCACACATGAGAACATTTACAAAATTCAACACATGGAGAAGTGAAGCAGAATGCATGTTTCCTGTGGTAAGATCACAACAAAGTTGGAAAGGGCCACACTATTGTCTGGTTTTTAGTCTCAGTCCATTGGACACCTTGTATCCCCTTCCTGGTGAGGAGAACTGAAATGGGGAGGGGAGGACTGTGATAATACAGAAGGATGGGATGGAAGAAGCCTTCCCACCTCCAAGTCCTGGGAAATAAGCTAGAGAGAGAGCGCGAGCGAGCGAGCGAGCGAGCGAGCGAGAGAGAGAGAGAGAGAGAGAGAGAGAGAGAGAGAGAGAGAGAACAAAGATAGAAAACTTGATCCCAGGTTCCTGTGAGTTCTTAATGAGTTTCTAATTATTTGAGAACTCTCTTACCGACTCTAAATTCCCTGGATCAATTTCATCTTATTCCCACAACTAGAGAGAAATATGCATCTATTCTAGCTACCTATATCTTGTTCTAAAAGCTCACACATTGCAACTAGCTACTTGAAACATTGATCAAAACATTCACATGTGCAACACAACTTCACAACTAGAAGCAGATAGCCTACTCTGTCTGGAAACATGCTCACACTCAACCAGCCCTACAGTTTGATAAGATACTTTAATCTTACTGGTCTTGGCTTCCATATTCTATAAAATAATGTAGCAGATTTTCATTATTTTTTAAATGTATCACGTGTGTGTGTTTGTGTGTATCTGTGTGTGTGTGTGCCAGTCCTGGTGTATGAACTTGGAGCCTTGGCTCTGTCTCTTGAGTTTTTTTTTGCTCAAGGCTAGCATTCTAGAGCCACAGCTCCACTGTGGCTTGCTGATGGTTTTCCCACAGAGGTAATGTGGTATAGGGAGGAACAGAGGCAAGAGAGCACAAGGAGGGACCAGCAGTGGAGAGCATAGATCGTAATTGTCTAAGTCAGCTGTGCAGTAGGTAATGAGAGACACCGGAAAGTCCTGTCAGGATGCTGAGGGTCTATGAAGTCTCCTTCTGGTCCTCGGTGCTCTCTTGCTTGGTTTCACACCACATCATACTATATTGTGCGAGCAATAAACTCATATACAAGGGGTTACTAGATGTGGGACATTCAACCTAGTGTTCCATTTTCAAAGTAGTTCTTCAAAGGAGTTACACCATTCGAATTCTCCTTTGTATATGACATACTTCATGTATTTGTGTACATGTGCATATGGCCTTGTATATGTTTACACGTATGTTTATAAATTAGCTATTAGGACCAACTTTCCCAGGTAAGAGAAAACATGTATCTTTTGTCTCTCTGGGCCTGACTCATTTGAGCAACTAACTCACAGTCTCACAAAATGGTTATCCGGAAGCTGGTACCTGAGATGTGTGTTGGGGGGTAGGTCAAGGGGAAGAGGGTAGATGCATGAAGAGACAAAGTCGGGGTGTAGTGGTATCATAATCTCCAATGCATATCCTTTGAAACTAGGCAAACTGAGTGGATGGGTGAAGTTGGGAAGGAGGGGAGGGAATGATGAAAGGGATGATACAGGTAAGGATGTGTTGGGCTCATAAACTGACATGGCGAATTTTAACCACTTTGTAAAATCACTTACTGTAATAAAAATATCACAAAAATAAAATAAACAGTAGCTTTCAGTGCATCTACTTAACTTTCACACCACACAAGGTTCAATACCTTTCCATTCACAATGTATTTCTCTACATTTGTCATGATTGGATTCATTGTGAGCAGGAGGAACTCAATCCCGTAGCTTTCTTATAGCCTGAGGTCCATTATTCAGTTTTTCTAAGTGAGTAGAAGTACAGATTTCCATAACAATTAATAAGAACTAATCTGCAGACTCTCCAGAACCACTAAGGTATGGAACAATCTTATTAGTTTCCTGAGTACAATTAGCTACTTCACTTTCCTTAAAGGGAAATTCATAATCTTTTCAGTTAAAAATATTTTTAGGTGTTTTGAAATGTGAGTATGTAACTTCCTTTATAAAAATTTTAAAAATCATCTTTTTTGTTTCTTGAACAAGATTCTTGTGTCTCAGGTGAATGTTTCTTGTTTACCTGTAAAACTAAAGACCTAAAGATCATCTAAAGATCTAGGGCTGCCGATCTACTATATGAGACTCAGCCTTACTTGTTGTCCTGGTCATCAATGATCAGTCAGGATGAGCAAGGACCTTACAGTTACCCTGCTTTCCACTGTGCATGGGAGGCTGGTGTAAAGTACAAGTGCAAATTCCTTATTGCTAAAATGAGAGTAAAGCTTAGTGCTGGTGGCTCATGTCTGTAATCCTAGCTACTGTGGAGACTGAGATCTAAGAATCACTATTTGAAACTAGCCTGGGCATGTGAGACTCAGTCTGTGAGACTCTTATCTCCAGTTAACCACCAAAAACCAGAAGTGGCACTGTGGCTCAAGAAGCAGGGCATCAGCCTTGAAAAAAAAATGCTAAGGGACAGAGCCCAGGCCTTGAATTTAAGCCCCCGTACTGGCACAGAAAATAATAGAAGTACAGAGAAAAAAATGTGACATTTTAAGGGGATGAACTGAAGATCTCAAGCTTGTTAGGCAGGAGCAGTATCACCTCCATCCCAGGAGCTACACCTCCATCCCAATTTTGCTTTGGTTTATCTTTGAGGTAGAGTCTAGGTTTATAGCCTGGACAGCCTGGACTCCAATGTGCCTTTCCATGTCACCGTGGATGACAGGCATGCAGATGCATCCAGCCATTGTGCTTACTCCTGTAGTTAGGATAACAGGCACATGTGATTGCATTCAGTCATTGAGTTGATATGGAATCCCACAAACTTCTCTTTGCTCTAATTGGCCTTGAATTGTGATCTCCTTATTTTCAACTCCTAAGTATCTAGGACTGCAAGCTTGATCCACTACACCCAGTGAAAAAATGTGATTTTAAGAATCATTTTGCAGCAGCAGCAGTTGCAGCAGAGGAATCTATCTCTGTTAGATATATTTGTGAGGCTAATAAAGAAAGTCTTTCACTAAGGACCAGTTTGTTATTCTTATATGAGTCAATTTACACAAAAATGTAGTTTGAAATATCACCTTGTAACAACTTTATAAATAAACTCTCTAAACTTTGAAACCTCGTTTTTCTACCAAAAGTTTTGTTACTAATACATCACCATTAGATTTCAAGGAGCTCAAAGTTCTTGTAATGGAGATGTTATTTGGTTCTTATTTTAGCCTTAAGTTAGCATATTAATAAAATAGCATGTGAGTTTCCTGCTGTGTAAATTGTAAACTAAATTTTCAGAATGGGCTTGTAGCCTAGTAACAGCAGAGGGTTATTAGAACATCACTAAATTTTCTCTTTCATCTCTTTCACCTTTATAATTAGTTTTTTTTCTGTTGCACAGAATAATCTTCAAATGAATTTTTCAATCTGTAATTTGGGGAGGTTAGGATAGGAGGAGGAAAAATGAGGAAGGAAGGGAGGAAGGGAGAAGGAAAGTAGGAAGGAAAGGAAAGAAGGAAGGAAGGACACAGAAAGGAGAGGGAAGAAAAATAAAGGGAGAATCAAGAAATAGCCATGTAGGTGTCTCATGCTTTTAGTTCAGCTTCTCAGGAGGCAGAGATGAGAGGATCATCATTTGAAGCCAGCATGGGGAAAGCAATCATAAGCCAGGTATGATGGTTCATGCTTGTAATGCAAACTATGCCAGAAGCCATAGGTAGGAGGATTACATTTGAAGTTGACTCTAAAACTGTAATAAAGCAAAAGAAGGTCTGGAAACTTGGCCTAAGTTGTAGCCTGCTTGCTAGGCGAGGGTGAGACTTTGATTTCAATCCTCTGCACATCATTCTTTTGAAGTGATTCTCGATTAGCAGATAGTTGTAAAAATAGTACAGAGAGGTTGAATTCATCCTTCCCTCCTACTTTACAACACCACAATCTCAAAACCCAGAAGCTTACACTGACAAAAGGCACAGTTCTAGGAACTTTACCCTGTGCAGGTAAACATCACCAGTACCATCACAACAGGCCACTAGTTCCTCTCACCCCAGGATGTCTCTGGGGCTGCCTCTTTATCTTCACACCTTCTGTCCTCCCTATTCTCCAACCGGTGAGCCCTGGAGCCTCTCGTGAGTTTTCTATCTCTATAATTCAGCTACTTCAATAATGTATAAATGGTATCATGCAGTATAATGGTGCACTGAGATTGGCTTTTTCACTCAGTATGATTTTCTTGAGATCCATCTTCTTTCTGTGTACATTGGTAATTCAGTCTCTTTCATTGCTGAATACTATTCCAAGAATGGGATTTAAGTGAAATAGGAAATGCTGAAACACTTTAAGAAAACACTCTTCAGGATAATTTAAGCCCTGAGAAAATTAATAATCTTACATGACACAATCAGTTTCCTCTATTTATGTTACCATTCTTTGCACAGGCTAGATGTTCTCCATTTAGTGCCTGCCTCACTTTAATTCCATTCACCTCTCACCTGCAGAAAATTCCTTATGAAACCCTGTAGTTTCTCTATTCCTCTTTCTTGAACCTTGTCCAAAGAGTTGCTACATATTGGCTTTCCTGGGAGTTCCCCATAACACTGGTAGCCATGTGTCATTGTTTTCATGTCAGTCCTTTCCTTCTTTAGACAGAGAGCCTCTGGGGCTATGAAACATCTTGCAGTCCTGACAATGAGTGGCCTGTTTTCAGTGAGTCCTGGCTGTGTTGACTGAGTTTAAGTAAATTACGTTCCTGGCTCTGATTTTTGTTGGCACATAGAAATCACTTGGAGAAGCTTAAAAAAACATCTAGTGTGAAGGCTGACCCTCAGATATTAACTTAATTAACCTTAGGAACAGCCAGAATTTGTGGAGTTTTGTTTATTTACTTCCTGATTGGCATTACTGGGGTTTGAATTTGGGGACTTGTGTGCTTGCTAGGCAAGTACTCTTCCACTTGAGCTATCTTTCAGCCCTTTCTGTTTCAGTTATTTTTCAAATAGCGCCTGGAGTTTATGCCCAGGCCAGACTGGATTTCCATACTCATATTTATACTTTCTTCATAGCCGGAATGCCACCACACTAAATTTGTACTGGCTAAAATGCTGAGTTTTTACCTGAGCTGGTCTTGAACCACAGTTCTTCTGATCTCAGCCTCCTGTGATTATAGGCATAAGTCACTACACTCTGAGATTTGTTGTTCTCAGATGGTTCTAAGGGGCATTAAAACTCCAGAATCATGATCACATGATTATGGTTAGGATTGCAAAGCTGCACTAAAGGATATAATCTATAGAAGAGAGGTCATGTGAGCCATAGCTAGTTTTCTTTTACTTAACCTGTTAAAATCCATTTTCCTTTTTTTCTGTAACAAAACTAAGTATTTACTGTGGAATATATAAAAAAATGAAATCATATTTGTCCATTCAAAAGGATAATATAATTTTAATAGCATTAATTATGTTATTTGCAGGGAAATAGGTAGATGTGGAGAAATCATAATGGGTGAAGTAAGCTCAGAGAGACAATGGGCACATGTTTTTCTCCCATATGTGAAAGTTGGATCTAAAACATAATCATGTGTGAAAACACTCAGGGTCATATACCTATATACATGATCATACTCACTAAAGAATGATATATTCAGGGAGGAATTTTCATCGTGTAACCCTTTGAACAATTAACAGACAACTTAATAAAATGAAGGCCAGGAACCTGAACTAGGACATGTATAAGAAAGCTTGGGGCTTAAGATGTAAAGAGCAAATGAATGAGCTCAGGGACAGCACCCAGACTACAGTTCAAGCCTAATGACTGAAGAAAAAAAAAGAGCAGATGAATGGAAAGGGTGGGTGAAGACATTTATAAAACTCAATGCACCCATGTGGAACCAGAATTGGGAAATTTGAGGGGATGAATGGAGTTGGGATATGCATAGGAGGAGAATAATCTTGACACTGGTCAAGATGCACTGTACAGGTAAAAGCAGACATGTTAAATTGAAACCCCTTTGTACAACTATTTAACACAATCAACATAAGTAAATTAAAAAAGAATCATTGGCGTTCATTTTGATGCTTAGGTGCCTCTGACCATTAACAGAAAAGTTTTCATGTAGGGTCAGAAAAGAAATTTGTACATTTCACCTGTCACTTTGGCTCTATACATTACAGTGTGGAACACATAGACAGGGAGAGTGTGCTCGCCACTCCCCATAAAATTCAGATCAATTCCAAACACATTTCGGAGGCTTCTAAAGTAGTCATTAACCAGTGGTTATCAACCTTGGCTGAGCATTAGAGGCAGCTGGGGAGTTTTAAAAATCCCAGTTTCAGAGCTGCCTTCCATCCTGATGCACACACTCCTCCAGGGAAGGCATTAGCCAGCACCTAGCAAAGCTCCCCAGGTGGTCCTAGTGTGCAGCTGAGATTGGAGAACCAGGGGACACAAGCATGCACATCCAAGAGCATCTTTATAAACACATACCTCCATGCTTTTTGCTCTTACCAGAAACCATTACATAAACTGGGTGAAAAGTAGTGACATATTTTATTCTCATGCTTAAAGCAAGCTTAGCTGTCACAAGCACATACAGGGCATTGTCCTTTTGACCTAGTTTTCCTTTCTGCTCCTTGTTTTCCCATCTCTTATAAAAGAGAGTAAAACAACCACCAAAAAGAGCGAGTTGCAAATGGATGCTGAGTTTTAAGTTGATACTCTCACTTTGTAGATGGGAAAACAAAAGCAAAACTAGATGAAGCTGTGCTGAGCTGGAGAGAGACCTGCCATGTACTTAGAGCTGAAATGTGGGGAGGTGCTATGCCTCAAGAGCATGCCAGCACCTCCTGAGGGTGCTACCTTGCAGATGGGTGCTTAGTTACCTTCTCATCCTAATCCCAGACCTGAAAACAGCGTATCCCTCCTCATACAGGTAGGCAGAGAGGGAAGAGATGCTTAACTCCGAACCTGAGGTTCCTGCGTCTTCTTGTCTCTGCCATCCTTCCAGATTAGCAAATCCACTTGTACCTGAAAATACAAACTTTGGTCTGCTTTACTTAGTGGTTAAATAATTTCTCTTGCCAACGAGTCCACATTTGGGTCTCTAAACCTGTGACTATGTGATCTTCTGGAGCAAAAGGACTTTAATGCATGATTAAATTAAGGATCTTGAAAAGGAAGATTATCCTGGATGATCTCATGGGCCCAATGTAATCTCTAGGGTCTTTCCAAGAGAGAGGCAGATGAGCCAGTCAGAGACGGAGCTGGGAGAGCAGAAGCAGAGGATGGAAGGAGATGCTGAAAGCAGTCATGAGCTGAGGAAGCCAGACAAAAGATTCAGTTCAGCTGATACCTTGACTTTCGCCTACAAAGCTTCTTTTTGGTCTTCTGATCTTCCATACTATGAAATATAAATGTATGCTGCTTTGATTTGATAAGTTGGTAGAAATTTTTCCAGCATCAATTGAAAATTAAAATACTGTGTGTGTGTGTGTGTGCATGCATGTGTGTGTGTGTGTGTGTGTGTGTGTGTGTGTGAGCACACATGCATGCGCATGCACCTTGGTCCTGGGTCTTGAACTTAGGGTATGGAAACTGTTCCTGAACTTTTTTGCTCAAGGCTAGTTCTCTACCAGTTGAGCTCATAGCTCTACTTCTAACTATTTGGTGTTTAATTGGAGTCTCATGGACTCTCCTGAAGGAGCTGGTTTCAAATTCCTCGGACCTCAACGTCCTGGGTTGCCAGGATTACAGGCATGAACCACTGGTACCTGGCCAATATACTTATTTTAAATTCATGTTTATTTAATCTGGATGAAGCCATATCTCTATATACTCACTAATAAGACAGTTTTGAAGTGAAAGAAGCTAAAGCTCATTGCATGCTGCAGAAATATAAGTAGGTGTTTAATTTATGTGTTTACTAATAGGTAAGTTCATGGAAGATACCTTGATTCTGTCTCATTTTGAAACGTCTGGGTTTATTGTAATGATCTGAAGAGGCCATAATTGGCTCATCTCACCTCCAGTTCTGGCTATTGCTGCCCTCCTTCAGGGATTGGAGCAGCCAATATTCCTTCTCTTGGGTCAAGCCGTAAGGTCAAACAAGGTCAAACAGTCTTTAATCACATATGCAAGCCATAAAAATGAAGACTGCAAAAGTATAGCTCAGAGTGATGAACACATGTTTATTTCTTCCTAAAAAAAAGACAAACTGGGAGATTAGCTGTAGCAGATACACTGGAATAGTGCCCAAGCATGTGGAAAATAGACTCTATTCATTTTGACATATAGCCAAAATTTTCCTGGACAAATCTACAGGTCTCCTTGTTGGAGACCAGCCTACTACCTTTCAATAAGTAGATTGCAATTAGTTTTTCCCCTGGAGTTAGAACTGACTACTGTTTTCTAGTGGCTAGCCAAAAGAAGTAGTTGGCTCATGTTTAGGTTGCAGGTAATAAAATAAAGTCACATAAGATACTTAAAATTCACTCTTGTTGACAAGTTGGTTAAAGCATAAGAACCATCTACTGGGAACCAAACCAGTAGAGGAAATAGATTCTCATCTCAACTGTGGGCCTGCACTCAGAGTTCAGAGAACACATGTGAGTCAGAACCATCAACGTTCCATAGAATGTTTTGCTGTTTCCCTTGCTGATAGCTCTTCTCTGCTGTTCTTTCTCTTTGATAAGCACGTGCATTTGAATTTGAAAAAAAAATTAGAATGTAATGTTACTCTTTCATATGATTAAAATTTCCTACTGAGCTTCTGCAAAAATCTTATTCATCAATACAGGATTAGAGATATTGTTGATGAAAGGCAGAATTTAAGGCAGAATTTAGAGGAGTGAGCGGTAAGGGAGGTGATAAGGGAACTTATTCTGTTAGCCCCTAGGACTTGGATTGTGTATAGGAATTAGAGACATAAACTCAGCATGTGTATGACTTTTCTTATAGCATAAGTATTTCATGAGTAAAATGACATTTTTCTGGAGCTGATCATCTGCCTAGTACTCCATGAATGCAAGCAGACATTCTCCTTCTATAATGCTGGGAAGTGTTTAAAACACTGAATGCAAAATGTGAGGGTTCATTGTTTTTCATATTTTCTCATTTAAAAATTATCTCTAGGCATAGAAAGGAGTTTCAACATTTCAGTTTATGAGTATAATGCATTTTAATCAACATCACCCCTTCCATCATTTTCCCTCCATTTGTTCCAATCTCACCCATTCCCTCAACTTACCTGATTCCATGTTCACATATGTGCATTGAATATTATGACATATCTGCCCATTCTTCTTCTCTTCATTTATCTGCTTCCCTGACTCCTTGTCTCACTCCAAGATCCCTTTTAAACAAAAATTCCCCTTTGTGAGATTTAGACAGTTCCATTTCTCATCAAGATTGGATTCTTTGTTTCCAAGAAAAGAAAGTGGACATAATTCTCTTCCATTTTATTATCTTGGTGCATTGTTTACTCCATATAGAAATTCCACAGTACTCTCTTCTCATGTAAGATGCAAAACCTTGGTCAAAGGTTAATTTTTCCATAGAATGGGACGTATGCCCAATTTTTTTTATTGTGGACTTAATCAATAAAGTCTTATGTGAATTCCATGAAAATTATGTGCAATTGAAATTCTAACATGAAAAAAGCAAAACAAAAAATGCTACAATGGATTTATATTGGCCTCCTTTCTTTCCTTGAAAAAAGATGCCATGAGATTTTCTAGACACTGGGTTGTGTGTTTAAGAGACCAAAGAGAAGCCCTCTCCAGAGCCCTTCTGACACTGGCTGTGGTCCATGTCTGTCAGGATCCTGCCATGTGTAGATCACACACCTGAATACATTCTGATAGAGCCCATCCATCACCTGCTGTTGATGGTGATGTGGGCTGAACTCCTTGTAAAGCTGGAGCAAATAATATATTTGGATTGTGAGACAACATGCCATAGTGAGATTACGATATTCTGTAGCATATCATTTGCTATTTTCACAGTGAACGCAGCTGCTGAGAGGTTAGTGGACATGTGTAAGGTAAAGGCTCCCTGTTGGGTTGTCCAATCATAATTCTTCCCTACTGGAAAGAATTTCTCAGGCCTGCCAAGAACAAGTTTCCAAATTGAATTTTCTCTAAAGGCTAGCTGAATGTTTGGGCAAAGTAAAATCTCTAAAGAGAAAAAGGAAAGCATAGGAGATGTTCATCAATATTCTTTGATTGCATTCATAGTTTATGGTAACAGAACTCAAGGGTCCATGACAGAGGTTATACAGAGCCTCTTGTGTTCACATGAAGCCCATGCAAAATATAAAGTGCCTTTGTGTGCAAAATAAATAACCTTAGTTGTTCAGATCCTTACTCCCAGAGTCATATATAGAAACATTATATACATTCATCATTTTAAGGGTCCTAGGTTGTACCAAGTTGTTGCTACAAGAAGTGTGGTTCCCAGATGCACAGTTCTGTTGTTACCAAGGAGCTGGGTAGCACTACAGACCCTTGGGTACCATCTTAGACCTCCTGATCAGAATCTATATTTTAACAAGATGGCCAATGGGACTTGCACACATTAAAACTTAAAGAGCATTAGAGAGCCAGGAACAGTGATGAATACCAGTGGCCTTAGCCTTCAGGGACTGAGGTGAGAGAATGGCTTGAGCCTAAGAGTTTGAATCAGCCTGGGTAACACAGAGAGAATCATCTTTAAAGACCAGGAGAATGTACTCTAGTATGTTCATCACTACTACTGACAGTGCAGATAATATAATACATATAATTCTAAATACATGTATGTGCATATGTTTTTGTACTTTGCAAAAAAATTTTATACTTATTCCTCATTGTGACCTTCCTCATAACCTTGCAACATTAGTGCCACCTGCATATGAGACTTGAATCATTTGAAGGTCATAGTGATCCACAGTTTTGCCCAAGATACACTCAGGTAAATAGAAGTCTTTTTCCTCCCCAGCTCAACTCAAATCTCTCTCCTCTTTCTCCTCCCCCAGCAAGTGGTCTTTTCTGCTCATTGGTAGAGCACTGCTAAAATCCTATTTGCTTTTGACCTTAAGCATGAGAAGAGTGCTATGACGTCACTCATATCGCCTCAGAAATTATTATCATCAACAGCAGTAGGGCTACTTTTTTGTGCTTGTTCTCATTTAGGGGTTCTGGGGTTCTCATTTGGCTGGCACTCTGTCAGTTGAGTCACACCTCTACTTTTAGCTTCTTGCTGGCTAACTGGAGTAACAGTCTCATGGACTTTTCTATCTGCATTAGCCTCAAAGTATAATCCTTAGCTCTCAACCACCTGAGTGGCTAGGATTACAGGTGTGAGCCACTTGACAGCTTAGAGTAGGGCAACTAGTGTGACTGAGTTGATGGAGGACTTACCTAATTCCAAAGAGATTAAATCTGATGATGTTCGTGTTGGGTGTATGGTTCCAGCAGTGCCCTTTACCTAGTATTGGTGAGGCCCTTGGGATTAGCAATGAGGAAATAATCTGACTTCAGTCATTGGATCTAGATGCTGCTAAGTCCCATACCAGCCACCCTGAAGTATCTTTTAATTTTGGATCAAGCATATGTGTCCATGTGGCAATACCCAGACCTGCATCAAAATATTAACTTGATAGTCTCTTTAGGGACTCTACTGTTTCAGAAGAATTTCCCAGGTAGTCATTGAAATACAGATCAGTGTAGAAAATTGTTTGTAATATACATCCTCTAGTGAGAAGCTAAAACATGCTCTTGGTGATGGCCGTGACTCATGAATCACTTAGTATCATGTACTACTGCTGTTGAGGCCTTTGAGCTTATGGCCCAGGAAGCCCGAGAGGGCATTATGACAGGGAGAAGCTGGGATTCAAGGCTGTTGATGAAACAGAAGGGAAAGTAACTCTTCAGCTTCTCAGAATGGGGTACCACAGTGGGCCCCAGAACTCTCTAAAGAAGTCACAGCTTGTAAATAAATGTAGGGGCAATGGGCTGGAGAGAAAATGTTTCAGGGCAGGGCTCAAAAGCAGATTAAGTGTATTAGACATCAGTCTTTTGTGACTTAGGTGTGTTAGATATTCATCATAAAAATATTTTTATAAGAACTTTATGTGACATTTCTAACAAAAGAGACCTGGGGTTATAAAGAAAATAAAATGCACACATTTGAGGGATTTTTAAGCAGAGAAGTAAATTCACTAAGCTTCTCAGTTAATATTCTCAATTAACATCTTTGAAAATGAAACAAGTTTTCTATAGATTGTGCTGGACTGGCACCTTAAGAAAGGATTTTAAAATTTTAAAAGAGCATTGATAACTCTGAATTTTTGTCTGAACTGAGGAGTGCATGTTACAGAATGTCTGAGAACAATAATGGAAAAAAATAGACAGACAGTACTAACTCAGAACTTAACCCATATTCTTATGGATTTGTGAATCCTTCTATAAGTTCTGGAGATTCAATCTCTTTATACATAATTCATTCAAGGTGTTTCCTTAATTGAAGACAATCCATATGGGTTTCTTTGAATAGAACTCATTCCCTTGGAATACTGAGACACTAATTCTTATGCTTGATCACTCCACCATTTCTTTCCTGTAATTCTGAAATGATGAAAATGAAATTCTGACCGCATATCTCTCCCCCTTTTCCTTCAGTGTCATAAAGCCTCATCATGCAAAAATCCACGGGCCCAATCTCTCCGGTTTATGGAACTGCATTTTGTAATGCTGTTATTTATAGCCGCATCCTTATTAAAATATTAAACAGGATAGATGGTTGCAGTCTCACCTGCAGCCACTTTGGGAGGAAGTTTGCCTTTGATACTGGGAAGGATTTTCTCTCTGGAGCTGACTTTCCTTATAGTTTCCCACCTATTCTCCCAATTTCTTTCACCCAGGAGAGAAAGGTCCCAAATCAGAAAGAAAAGAAATGCTTTAGAAGCTTCTCTATAATGACTTTCCTTGACACATCCTCTCCCTGTGCATTAGAGGAATGTCCTCAATGCAATATGTATGCTTGTCTAGGTCAGCCTGTAAAACACATTGAGTCCATTAACAACACTCCATCACGGGGCATCTCGGGGAGAGCTTAGTAAACACAGTATTTATTGGATTTCTTGATTATTATTTTTATTTATTTATTTTTTATTGTGAGAATACCATACAGAGGAGTTGCAATTACATGGGCAAGAAAATGAGTACATTTCTTATCAAGCATTGTTGCCACCTCGTTGTTTCCCCATTTCTTTTGTGGGGTTGGGGTTTGAATCCAGAGCCTTGTGCATGCTAGGGAAATTCTCTTCCATTGAGATACATCCCTCCCCCCCAGCTAAAAAGTTTTACAAACATAGAAATGATTTCTATGAGAGAAAATGGGAAATGTAGTGATTCTGAAGAAGATGAAAAGGTTCTGAGTAGACTGCAAAAAAGTTGAGTTTGTTCCCTTTTAGGATTCATTATTAAGATATTATTATAAATCAAGTCCTACTATTAGTCTAATACTGAAGATGAGAAAACTGAAGCTCAGCGAGTGTGATCAACTTGGCTACTGATAGGTGACCCTTTAAACAAAGGGTACCACACGAGCCATCATTCATGTGAGGAGTTGAGAGAAACAGGCTAGGGATACAGGCTGGCCCATTGTAACAATGAGATGTACAAGACACTTTACAGTTTAGGCGGGAGGTGGGGGGGGGGGGGGGGGGGGAGGGGAAAAACAAAGGAGGAGGCAATAATGCTGGATAAGAAATGTACTCATTACCTTGCTCATGTCACTGTAACCCCTCTGTACGGTATTTTCACAATAAAAAACTTATTTAAAAAATTGTAAAGCCCAGTGCTAGAGTGTTGTCCCCTTCGAATGCCCATGGCCATCCCTTTTCCTGTGGCCTTTTCTTCCTTTCAGAGGGTCTGCCATCATCTCCTCTTGTTGAAAAACTCTATCTCATATTTTGCTGATCTAGAAAAGTCTGATTCCTCCACTCTTTCTTCCTTTCCTTTTTGAGTTCTCTCTCACATGGTACCTTAGTATATACTACTAAATGAAATCGGATGAACACATACAAAACCAAGTCTTCCTGTGCCCAAGTCCAGACCCTTACTTGAAGTGGCAACATGCTTTCTACCTTTTTTTTTTTTGGTCTAAGAGTTTTCTTTCATACATATCAGAAGTATGTGCTCTTGTTATTTAAAAAGTGGATACTTTACTATTATTTTGATGATAGTCTTTGCTGTCAGCCTTGTCTCTTCAACTTCTACCTAGCAGTACTGGATGCCAATACTGGGGCTTGAACTCAGGGCCTAGGCCTAGAGTTTTTGCCCTAGGCTGATGCTCTACCATTTGGGCCATAGTTTCACGTCTCCAGCGCTGTTTATGGCTAATCTTTCTCTTTTTTTTGGTGGTTTTTTTATTGTGATTAAGTAATTACATAATTTTGGTTAATCTTTCTTTAAGAAACATTGCTCATCTTTCTGTGTACCCAGATCTTTCTTTGTGAATTTTAAAATATCATCTAGTTGTTGCTTTTCTAGCAGTTTAAAAATTGTTGGTTGCTCTTGGGACTGTGATTTTGCATTATATTTCTTAATTGGCTTTGCTAATGTTTGAGAAAACTATTGGTGTTGGGTCTAGCCATAGTGTTAAACTTCTTCTAATCTTCATGACTTTTTAAAAACAGATTTTTTAAAATAGATTTCCCAGATAAAGCTCCAGTCGGGGAACTCAAGCCAAGGCAGGCTGAGGGCTACATCTTAAATTTAAATTCTGTCACTTAAGGGCAATGTTCTTTTTTGCTAACTCATGGGGGAGAATCAGCAAGGCTAGGGGTACTCACCATCAGAAGCAGTTGTTACATTTTCTACATGTATTGGAAAACCTGAACAGCTTAGAAAGAGTATTTTCCATGCCTGAGCAATGCTAGCAAATGGCACTTCCTCACTGAGGAAAGAATGTGTTCATCTGGTGGCAGCTTTCTTGTTAGATCCCCTTACTAATCAGTGTCCAGTGATTTATACCACTCCAATGCAAGTGCTGGTATAAATTCAGGGAGCTAGAAGATTGCACTGAAAAACTCTGGGCACTCCTTGCATGCCATTGAACATGTGACAGACCTCTCACAATTCATGAAAGGTCAGTTACCAAATATCTCAGGAGATCAACCACTTTTTCAGTGTGATTGTTTGTTCACAGATAATAGAAATGTCTGGCTAGGTACAGTTTTGCTACTTATTCTGATATCACAGGTTACTTACTTAAGTTGGGGAAAAATCATATTAAAAAATTGTCAATAAAAACAGCAATAGTGAACCAGGTGCCAGTGGCTCATGCCTGTAATCTAAGCTACTAAGGAGACTGAAATCTGAGGATCATGGCTCAAAACCAGCCTGGGTAGAAAAGTCTGTGACATTATTATCTCTGATTAGCCAGCAAAAAGCTGGAAGTGGAGGTGTGGCTCAAATTGTAGTGCACTAGCCTTGAGCAAGCAAAGCTCAGAGAGACAGCCCTAAAACTCTAAGTTCAAGCCCCAGGACTAGTGCGTGCACACACAGACACACACACACACACACAAGTTACAGGGAAAAATTTGTACACCACATATTTTCTTCCTACCAGGCAGTTACAATGATCAATGCGATTGAACCATCAGTGGAGCCCTAGTCTCTTTTCTACTTGAAACCAAACTTAAGGTGCATGTTATCATGTAAAAAGTCACTATGATGAAAAAATGTTCTATCATTGTCCCATTTAATAAAATAAAACATGCATCTATTGGATTGTACTTTATAGTCAAGTTGTGTTTTGAAATGGTACTAGCAATAAAATTAACATCACTGTCAAGATAAAAAAATACAAGCCTATGGGTCATTTGGCCACTAAATAGAGTAATGGAAAGCATTTTGATTTTTATTTGTAAATACTGGAGCTTGAACTTTGGGCTTGCGTTCTTGCGTGGCTATTACACTTAAGGCTGGTGTTTTACCACTTCTCCACTTCTGAAAGTTTGCTGATTAATTGGTGATAAGAATCTCTCAGGGCTGGGAAGGTGGCTCAGTGATAGAGTGCTTACCTTGTATGCATAAGGCCCTGGATTCGAATCCCCAGCACCACATAAGCAGAACAAAGCAGGAAGTGGTGCTGTTGCTCAAATGATAGAATGCTAGCCTTGAGCTGAAGAGCCGAGGGACAGCACCCAGGCCCAGAGTTCAGGCCCCACGACCAACCAAAATAAAACAAAAAAAGAATCTTTCACTCTCTGCTGGGGCTGGCTTTAAATCTTGGTCTTCAGATCTCAGCATCCTGAGAACCTCCTAAGATTATAGGTGTGAATCACTAGCATTTGGCTCAGGTAAGCATTGTTTTTTTTTTTTTTTTTCTGTTATGGGGCCTGAACTCTGGGCCCAGGCACTGTCCCTGACCTCTTCAGCTCAAGGCAAGCACTCTACTACTTGAGCCACAATGCCACTTCAGTTTATTGGAATTCTTTTTTTTTGCTCTTCATGGGGCCTGAACTCTGGGCCTGGGCACTGTCCCTCAGCTCTTCAGTTCAAGGCTAGCACTCTACTACTGGAGCCACAGCCCACTTCTGGCTTTTTTCTGCTTATGTGGTGCTGAGGATTTGAACCTAGGGCCTCATGCATGTGAGGCAAGCACTCTACCACTGAGTCACCTTCCCAGCCCGAGAGCTAGAATTCTGAAGCCAGGGTGCATTTACATTTTAAACAACTTAATTGTTGAAAGTTATTTCTTTTAGATTTAATTATAGTATGATAGTTTGATCTGCTGTTTTGTTGTTGCTTGCTTAACTAAAATATCAGATGAAGGTTAAAGACTCAGATACTGAGTTTTTTCTTGTCAGTCGTAGGGCTTGAACTCTGGGCCTGGGCTCTGTCCCTCCGCTCTTCAGCTCAAGGCTAACACTCTAGCCCTTGAGCTACAGTGCCACTTCCAGTTTTTTGTTTTTTTTGGGGGGGGTCCGGTCGTGGGGCCTGAACTCTGTCCCTCAGCTCTTTAGGTCAAGGCTAGCGCTCTACCACTTGAGTCACAATGCTACTTCCGGGTTTTTCTTTTTTGCTTATGTGGTGCTGAGGAATCGAACCCAGAGCCTCAGGTATGCAAGGCAAGCGCTCTACCACTGAGCCAACTTCCCAGCCCACTTCCAGTTTTTTTTTGAGTGGTTTATTGGAGATCAGAGTGTTATGGACTAGGCTTGATTTGAACCAGGATCCTCAGATCTCAGCCTCCTGAGTATTTGGGCCTGTGAAAGAGCAATTTGTTAGCAAGGCACCTTAGAACAGATGAATGGAGTAGTAAGCTTGGTGGAAGGTTAAGGGTCAGATGGGGCCAAACCTTTAACCCACCATGTGGCCAAGATGGTGAATTCAAGATGGCGAATTTCTGAAAAAAATGCAAAGAAACCCTGAACAAATAGATCAGGCCTACATTGGCTAGCCTTTGAGAGGGAACCTAGGGGGGGGGTCCCCGGGACCCAGCCTGCATCGCACTCTTCAGGGCACAAGCCAAAATGTAGAAAAGAGAAAGGGAGAGATAGGAAAAGTTGGACATGACTGGCAGAGAGAGAGCAAAGACAATGTGAAAGTAAACAGACTTCTGACCATTTACCATTGCAGTGGCAAAAACTATGTACATCTGAAAGGCATAAAATTAGGCTCTCTGGCTTTCCAGGGAGCGCAGGAGACATTTCAGGCGTGATTCGCAGCACCCCATTAAATGAGTAGGACAGTCAGTCTGGTGAGTGAAGGAGAGCTGACCAGGCAGAAGCAGCGTCCCGACTTCCCAGAGCCCTCTAGAGAGAGCAACAGAGAACCATAGAGTAGTTTCACTCACCAGAGTAGAGAAGTGGTGTAGACGTGGATGTGAAGGCAGCAATGGTATCGATGCGCTGATTCCGTAGCAGACAGACGAGTTCGCAAAAGGCCGTCAGAACTGTGGGTATTCCTAAGAGCAAAAAGGGAAAAACAAACAAAAAAAGAAAAAAGAGGGGAAAAAAAGAGAGGAATCCCAGCTATCCTGACTTTAAGCCCTTTATCCGAGTCACGGCACCATTAATGTTAGGTTTTTAAAAAGAGTTTGCCCAGTAAGAACAGCACCACGCACATGGTATTCAGGTAAGGGGTAGGTTTATTCAGTAGACCTGCTGGGACCAGGCAAGGTTGGCACTCCACGTGGATGGGAAAGGCCTGGGAATGAGAGAGAGCTGGGAAAGAGAGGAAAGAGCTAGAAAAGAGCAGAGAGAGAGCAGAGAGAGAGAGAGAGAGAGAGAGAGAGAGAGAGAGAGAGAGCAGAGAGAGCAGGGAGTGCTAGAAAAGAACAGAGAGAGAGAGAGCCACTTCAGTTTATTGGAGGTAAGAGTTTCATGGACTTTCCTGCCTGGGCTGGCTTTGAACCTTGGTCCTCAGATCTCAGCCTCCTGAATAGCTAGGATTATAGACATGAGCTACTGGTGCCCGGCTTCTGGTAAGCATTTTTAAAGAGATGATTCAAGCTGTTCGTAGGCTTGACTTGTATTAAATCTTTACATTCTCAATAAAAATTACTTGCCACAAGCCTAGTTAGCTTTCCTACATAGCTGTCTGTGGTATGTCTAAGCCTACTTAGACATATTACAGAGATAGATAAATGGAGTTAGTATCTTGGAAGACTTAGATTAAAAACACATCCAGATGAATCCCATACCATTATAATGAATTAGCAGGAAAAATACACTGTAATAAATCCAATAGAGAAACATTATTATAAGAATATATTTATCAATCATGCACTTCTAGGAATGTGGAAACATTGGTTTGGAGATTGTTCCTATGAAAAACAAAACACACACACAGATTTTTATGTAAATTACATCACTTTCTAAAGGCCTAGTCCTTTTTTTTTTAAAAAAATCATGGACACTTTCTATTTATTTTTTTGGTGACTTTTTAAAGCCTTTTCATGCTGTTTCCTCAACAAAACTGACTTTAAGATCCTGAAGCATATGGCCAATTTTGCAATTGTGTTTAGGTCATTTCCGCAGCAGAACCGGAGTCACTCATGCATGTGAATATAGTGGTGTGGATTAACATGTAGGCGACAGAAAAAAGAATCAGATAAATCAGATTTACCTCACAAAACTCAGCTACCAGGTGACAACAATGGCATTTTCAAAGGCCACAGCAACGTGAAGCCAAGAGAGCTGTAGGGCTGCATGGTATGGGACCAGGAAGGCAATGACTCCTTAAGTCAGCTCTGCAGCTTTGCTCCCAGGAACTTTTCTTGGCTGGCACTCTACCACTTGAGCTATGCCACCAGCTCCACCCAGAAACTTTTCTATATGTTAATCTCCCTGTGGTTTAAGACAAAAAATGGAGAGAGTGAGAATAAGGGTTGTCATGTATTTCTTCCCATGACATTCTTTGGTAGCCTAAAGTCTTCAATAAATACCCACTTAGTTAATACGTAATATGCCTAAAACAAAGTGCTGCCACCTTCTGGTAGTATTGAATGAAATCTTTTTCTCACCTGTCACATCTTTCTTTTTCTTTCTCTCCCCTCTCTCTCCCTTTCTCCCATTCTCTTTCTCTCTCCCTTTCCCACCTTAAACCCCTTCTCTCCTTGTCCAAATAAGAATATTTGCATCTGAGGATGGAGTTTCAAAGCCAGCCCAGGTAGATACGTTCATAAGACTCATCTTCAATGAACCAGTAAAAATCAGGAAGCAGATTGCCAGACTTGAGTGAAAAATCCAGATGAGAGCCTAAGCCGTTCCCCCAAATGAACAATTTTTGCATTGCACTTTAGCCAAAAACCACTTTTATCTCATTTAGTGTTTACAAGGTCCTTGCAAGATAGTTATCTATTACCTGCATTAGAAAAGGAAACAGAGATTCAGAAAGGGTATATACCTTCTAGAAATTCACATGAGTAGATGTAGAATGTAAACCTTAACACAAGTTGAGATGCGCTATGCCTTCACACATTCTTCCATGGTTGATAAATGTTAGACATCTCTGCCATACTCTCAACACAAAAGTATGGAGTTCTTGTTGTGTCATATCCCATGATAGCTCTGAGTGTGTGACTGTGTGTGACAGGTAGTTTTCTTGCAGCCATGTCTCCCGCGCTGAGTTTTGGGAGATGGAGCAACAGGCAGTTTTTTTCCCTTCTATCACTCTTATGCCAAGAAAAATGTACTTTCCTCAATTCTTTTTACCTCTTAATTTTCTTAGTAATCTCAAACACATTTAGGAAAGAAAAACATTAGGTAACTACTATTATTCTGTTTTTTTTAATAGGTTGTGGGGCTTGAACTCAGGGCCTGGATCCTGTCCCTTAGTTTTTTCACTCAAAGCTAGTGCTCTACCACTTTAAGCCACAGTTCCATTTCTTCTTGTTATTTTTCATAATCTCAAATCAACACTACTTGTCACCCATGGCTCCTAGATATTTCTTTTTACTTAGGTGATAGCTATACCTATCAGTCTTTTCATCTCTGGTTAATGATAGCTTGTCTATCATTCAGTGCCACCCCTTCTACTTCTCTGTTGAAGTTTCTCTTGATCACTAATGCCTACTTGGTGCTTTCCCAGCCATGGAAAAGATTGAACTTCAAATAAGTAAAAATAAATAGTGAGATGGGATGAAAATTGTCACTGACTTTTGGACTCTGTATCACGTACTTCTTACTGATGACATTTGTGGAGATAAATCATAATTATGAATCAAGATGTATTCCACTGGGCATAGATCAGGAAGATTCAGACAGGAAGATTTATAATGGTGCATGTGCAAACCAGTTAATAGTCAGCAGTTCCTCATCTTCAGGGGTTGCAGGAGAATTGGGGAGACTAGAAATTACCATGAGGGTTCTAGACATCTACACTATAGGAATACTTTGTCATTCCAGGACACACAAAGTATGGCCAGAGTATGTATATGGTGAGGCCAAGTAGTAAAGGTGGGAGGCAGGATATGGTTATGGTGGGAAAACTAGGAGGGATTCTTCTACATTAATAATATAAAAACTGGGTCTGGGAAGGTGGCTCAGTGGTAGAGTGCTTGCCTTGCATGCATGAGGCCCTGGGTTCGATGCCTCAGCACCACATAAGCAGAAAAAAAATCCGGAAGTGGCACTGTGGCTCAAGTGGTAGAGTGCTAGTCTTGAGCTGAAGAGCTGAGGGACAGTACCCAGGCCCAGAGTTCAGGCCCCACGACCAGACCCCCCCAAAATATAAAAATATCCCATCTATAATATATTCATTCTTTATATTTTATTATTTTTATTAAGTCATTGTACAAAGGGGGTTCCATACCATATAGATTTATTTATTTATTTTTTGTGAACATACTGTACAGAGGGGTTACAATTACATGGGCAAGATAACGAGTACATTTCTTATCAAGCATTGCAGCCTCCTCCTTTGTTTACCCTTCACATCCCTTCCCAGCCTCCCCCTGCCCCTCCCACCCAATTATAGATTTATTTTTTAAAGGTAGTTTTGATGTTGAACTTGCTAGGCAAACACTCTATCACTTGAACCATGCCTTAGCTCCCGACTCTCTGTTCTTGTGATAAGATAAATCATTATAGCATAAATGGATCTTTTCTGAGGTGAATTATATTTTATATACATGAATGGCTGAAATTCATCCAAGATATCAAATAATTCATGTCTGAAAGGCAAGCTGCAATGACACTGGCTATTGTCCTGGGGAATCCAGGAGGGTGGAGAATGACTTTCCCCTGCAGTGTCGCCAGCGATGCTTTTCTTCCACCCAAGAAGCACCATTCGTATGACACTTTATGAATACAGGATTATAGGGGGTGAAAATCTTCTTTGAGCTGTAGCTTGTAGACGGAGCATTGGGGCCAGTCTTCAACATGTTCAGTAGTCAGTGACTCTTTTCTCTATGTCAACTAAGCTCTGTTCAGGCTTGTGCAAATCTCTTGTGATTTGGGAAATGACAGACAACCACAGTAGATGGAATGACAAAATGTTTTTCAACACTTTCCAGAAAGTTCTCCTTCTTGCTGCCAATTGCCTTGCAGCAAGCGGCTGAGCATTTCCTTCCAAGGAGGCTCCTGAAAAGCTGTCAGGTCTAATCTGGGTGAGAGATGAAAGGGTGACCTAGGGGTTAAAGGCTCTGCCATGTGCTGCAAATCCCCTGAGTTATCGAGTCGGTCCAGCAGTATGTGCTTTCTGCAAAGGAAGTGTTATTGTACAGCTGACCTTTTCACGAAGGAGAAATAGAAACCCTTAGAAAATGCAGTAAGTAGTTGTACTAGATAATGCTGTTTGGATAAATCCTAGAGGGATTTTTAAGCTTCAGAAAGAAAGATAAACATCTGGGAAATTGCAACATTTTATGCACAAGAAGCTCTGGATTGCACTGTGAAGTTAGTATAGCTGGAATTCGTGAGGGAACACACACACACATACACACACACACACACCACCACCACCATTGCCACCATTGTCACCACCACCACTACCACTGAGGAATACACAGGAAAATATCCTAAACCTCAAATCTCACACCTTGTTTGGTTGCCTCCAACCAAAGGTCTATGTCTCAGTAGTGTGTAGAAATTTGGGTAATCTAAACAAGACCACACTAAAGCTACCAGCACAACTATATTTATTGCAGCATTATTTACCATAGCTAAGATCTGGAACCAACCCAGATGCCCCTCAGTAGATGATGGATCAAGAAAATGTGGTATATACACACAATGGAATTCTATGCCTCCATCAGAAAGAATGACATTGCCCCATTTGTTAGGAAATGGAAAAACTTGGAAAAAATTATATTAAGCGAAGTAAGCCAGGCCCAAAGAAACATAGGCCCCATGGTTTCCCTTATTTGCAATATCTAGTATATGTATGAGTCAAGCAGAAAAGGTCAGATAATGTAATGTTAGGAAAATGAACCCTTAGATATGTATTTTAATGTTTTTTTCTTTCATGCATGTGTTTCTAACGCATTTATAAGATGATTTCTTTGTTGCTTTGTATGTCCCTCCCCCACAGTATAACCCCTGCTTTCACTATACTTGATGTCAGTATAACTTGTGGAGGAGATGGGGAAAAACAAGTCGTTTAAGGATACAGGTGGACCTGTTGCAACAATGAGAAGTACAAGTTGTCATGTCCAAAACGAGCTTTACAACTGTTGGTGCGGGGGGGGGGGGGGAGGGGGGGGAGGGATTGGGACTTGGGGGGGGGGGGGAGGTTGGGAAGGGATGTGAAGGATAAACAAAGGAGGAGGCTGCAATGCTTGGTAAGAAATGTACGCATTATCCTGCCCATGTAATTGTAACCCCTCCGTACAGTATGTTCACAAATAAAATAAAATAAATTAAAAAAAAAAGAAAATTTGGGTAATCTGTCTTTGAGCTTCTGGGCTCTTATGTATAAAACAACACATACTGCAGTAAAGAAAAAAGGGGTATTTTGACTAAAGGGTCAATCCTTGACATAACATCATTCTTCATTCTTGAGCCTATAACTAAAGCAATGAATTAGTCCTAGTATTTTTTGGGGGGGTCTGGTCGTGGGGCCTGAACTCGGCCTGGCTCTGTCCCTCAGCTCTTTAGCTCAAGGTTAGCACTCTACCACTTGAGCCATAGCGCCACTTCCGGCTCTTTTTTCTGCTTATGTGGTGCTGAGGAATCGAACCCAGGGCCCCATGCATGCAAGGCAAGAGCTCTACCACTGAGCCACCTTCCCAGCCCAGCCCTAGTATTTTTTAACCAACATATAACCTTAGTATTCTCACAATTGATTCAAATTAGCAGTGTGAGACCTGCTTGGTCTACTTGTAATTTAGTGGTGCTTATGGTATTTGAGTTCGGTAATCTCCACAGAATTATTTGCTGGGGCTCTTGGGAGCATCTGTGACACAGTAGGGTGGCATCAGTGGAACAGATGAACACAGTAATGCCAAGATATCTCAGGTTTCAGAAATGACCCATGTGTCATTCTGAATCAGAGGCCACCATATCTAAAATAGAGCCTGAGCAGGGAAGAAGAGTGGAAAGCCACTGTAGGTGAAAGGAAATATTAATGGTTTCAGACGGAAGTGAGCACCTCACATTCTGAAGAAGGAAGGACTTGGAGAGTCTGCAATAGCAGAAGAGGGTAGAATTAAGGAAAAAATTTGCATTGTGGGCAATATCCCCAGTACCTTTAAATTTGGACTCATATTCTGAATATTATATTTATGTGACTTTTTATAGTTTGCAACCCAGAAATCACACAAAAAAGTTCCTAAGCAGAAATTTTCATTTAGTTATTTATTATTTATTTTGGTAGTACCAGGGTTGGAACTCAGGGCATTGTATTTACTCGGTTTAGGTTATTTGGCTGGCACTCTACTACTTGAGCCACAACTCTAGCCTGTTGGTTTTTTTTAAAATTTTGTTGAAGATGGAATCTTTGAGACTTTTTTTCCTGGGCTGACTTTCAACCCAAAATTCTCCATTTCAGCCTCCTGAGAAGCTAGGATGACAGATATGGGCCACCAGCACCCAGCTCTTTAAGAGCTGAGCAAGATTATAGAGATCTAGATTCATTGGTTTCTAAATATTTCCGCTTGGACTGGGTCCAGGCTGGCTTCATAAGTTCACAGAGTTCAGTTCTCAGAGATTTCTTTTCTTTTTTTCTTTTTTCTTTTTTTTGGCAGAAACCAGGATTCAAGCTTGATCCCTGATGCTTTTGCCCATTGGCTAGCACTGTACCAACTGAGCCATGCCTTCTAATCCATGCCCCCTGCCAAAGAAAAGATTCTAAATCAGTAAGTTTGGCATTTTTCCAAAATATTTCCTAGATGATTGTATAGACATGAAATCTGTACATGCAGGTTTAAATAGGTGTCTCTGTTGTTTCCACTTCTACTCATATTTTCAGTTTGCTTATTCAAATGTTATCTGTTACAACTATCTACCACCTATGGCTTAATCATTAAAAAAAAACTTATGGTGTTCCAACTCTACATTAGGCAATGGAGAATCTTGGGTTAGTAACTTAGCTGTACCATACACTCTGGTGGAAAAGGCTGATATTAAGGAAGTGATTCCCAGGGATGGGAAGAGTGTCCTGAAAAGTAGAGTAGATGTCATGGAAACATCTTATGCCGAAAGGACTTAATCCATGCATGCCTCCCTCGGGACCACTGTGACCTCACTGTCCTCTGAAATCTTTATTGCTTTTGTTGTTTATACATATTTACTCTTACTTAGCTATTTTTCCTGTCCCAAATAGCTATTGATGTATGGATTCAGAGCCAGAACCAAGAGGCTTTCTTTGTTTTCTTTCTTTTTCTTTTTGGAAGTACTGAGGTTTGAATGCAAGCCCTCATTCTTACAAAGCAGGCATTTGACCACTCGATCCATGCCTCCATCTCATTTTGTTTGTTATTTTTCAGGTTAAGTATTGTGGGTTTGTTTAGGTAAGCTTTGAACTGTGATCTAAGGTCTCTTATATAGCTGGAATCACACTTGGCTTGTTTGTTGATATGTGATCTCTATAACTTTTTTTGCCCAGGTTGGCCGGTAACTATGAACCACCTGATCGCCATCTCCAGAGTAGCTAGGATTATGGGAGGGAACCAGGGACTCTGGCCAACAGGCTTTCAATCTTATCTAAAACTTTTTCTGAAGGCTAGGTGTGGCAGTGAATGCCCGTGAGCCTGTGGGCTCAGCTAGCTGGAAGATCCAATGCCATCCTGGGCAAAGTTAGTGTCAGAATCTTTCTGAAAACAAAATAAAAATGAACTAAAAGGAAAGGATGGGGGCTGTTAGTCAAATAGTAGAATTTCCTTACTTAGCAAACACAAAGCCTTAAATTCTACTTCTAGGACCACAGAAAAAAATAAAAAAAGAAAGAATATCTTTTTTCCCCCAATGCAATGAGATAGATCACAAATGAATAGTAGAAGTGTGAGTTTGTGAACTTTTCTTACCAAATATTCTTCCTCTTCTTCCTTTCACTTTTCCTCTGTCCTTCTTCTTTGATCCTCCCCCTGCTTTGTACTCTTTCTTGCCTAGGTAGGCATAGTTATGTGCCTGCAGCTTTTTGGCAACCACCTGTTTCACTTCTGAGCTGCAGGAAGGTATTTTTTACAGAGCAAAGAGACTGCAGAGCCCATTCTTCTGGCTTCTGTATGAATTTGTCTTGGGTCAGGCTTCCAAGAACCAGAGTCTAAGATCAGCCAGTAGATGTGAAAGAATAATTAAGGAAATATTCTGAGGAGAATCCTGTGAGGTGGAGAATGGAAAAAGCCAAGTAACTTTTGATGTAGCTTGACTTTCAGCTGGGTGCTGGTGGTTCACTCCTATAATCCTAGCAACTCAGGAGACTGAGATCTGAGATCTGTGGTTCAAAGCCAGCCCTGGAAGGAATGTTTATCAGATTTTTATCTCCTCCAATTAAGCATCAAAAAAAAATCTGAAAGTGGAGCTGTGGCGCACATGGTCGAATGCTGGCCTTGAGCAAAAAGCTCAGGAATAGCTCCCAGATCCTGAGTTCAAACCCAGGCCAGTACAAAACCAAACCAAATGACAACATCTAAATCTACCTTGAACTTCAGGGCACATGGGACTGTAAAATACACATTAGATTGAGCCCCTGAGGGCCTTCACAGAAAGACATGCACTCTAGATATTCAGCTTTCTGCATGGGTGAGCAAAGCTTGTCTAAAAAGAATCACACAAGAGGTCTTAAAAGCAAAAGCCCATGAGAATCAAGGGAAAAGCATTGAAATTTTTACAGAAATCTGAAGGAACCCCCCAGAGGAACACCAGTAACATGTCTTGGAGAATAACATACGTTTCTATTGTTATTTGTTTGCTTTACATCTTAGGACATCTTATCATAAATCAACTTAAGAATCTGATGCATGCATCAGAACCTTGTCTTGAGGAAAAATGATTATAATGATGAGCGTTCATAGGTCTCCAACCCAACAGTAGAAAAGCAATCCCAGTGTGTTGGAGTCTTCTCTGCCTCAAGACTAGCTTGCCTATGTCTCCATTCCTAAGGCTCTGTTCTCCGAGCAATGTTCTGTATGACCTGCATGATCTGGTTTTCTCTCATTACTCTAGTAGGTGGAGCGCAGGAGGAGGAGGCATTTTTCAGCCTGCCAGATTCTAAGATGGATCAGCACTACCATGTGATCCCCAGGAACACTCCATCCCCCTCCCCCATTTCTAGAATGACACAAAGGTCATGGAAATAACCTCTGGCCAAGAAGCATCCCTTGGGAGGGAATGCACTTAGGCTTGAGACCCGAAAGTATGTATGACAGTTCTTTGAAAGCAGGGTATGCATTCAGAAATTCAAAAATCAAATCTGAAGCCCCAGGCAGCTAGCTTTTCACCAGTCATCTCTACCATGTCTCAATTATGAATTCCCCTGGGCGCCACATCTGTTTCATTAATAATAATAAAAAAGAGGCAACTTTGTCTTTCTTCCTCATTGTGGAGGAGTCCATGGGGTCTCGCCTTGACAGGTCAGGCACAAAATGACAGATGGGGCTGAAGTCACATTCCTCTCCCCTCCCCCACACCAGCAGAGTTGTTCTGACCTTCCCCTCCCCACAAGCTTGGAGGATTGCATCTTGTGACAAGGCAGAGGTACCTGAAGAAAGACTTGGCTCTACAAGATTGGATTAAAGAATTAAGTTAAAGAAAGATCTCACCTTATGATCTGCATTTGAACTTGCAGGACTGTCTCTAAAATGGTTACTTATTCCTTATCATTTGTATCATTTCCAGTATCATAATGAACTGTTCATATTTTAAAAGACAAGCTGGTTATAAAACAAGATGTAGCGTATGGTTATGTATTCAGTAAAAGTCAGGAAGTATTCCAGTAATCTGAAAAAGTAGTTACACCTTCAGGAAGTAAGCCAATGCAGAGATTTTTTTTGTTTTACAATCTCTGCATAGTTTGAGTGGTTAACATTAGTGAAATAAAAATAAAGTTCATTAGAAAAAGAATTTATTGTTCTACCAATTTCACGAGGAATTATACCTTTATTCTTTGCATTTAAACAACCATTTAAAAATCATTTCATGGCCTGATTTTGAATTTTTCCAATATGACTATTATGATAATTATAGAGTACATATAGTAATTCTAATTTAGCATTTTTCCTTGATGTGATTTCATTTGAAGTTTCCTGAGGACATACTCTTCATACTTTTTTATTCATGGATGCTTAATTGTCCATTAGTTCATTGTCTATTTTTATGGCACAGTTTCTTTTGGATTTTATACAATAAACTTTTTGCCAATAAAGGATATAAAGAGTAGTTGATGGAAGGGAAAGGCCCAGTTTTCCAACAGGGCCTCCTGACTTGTTAACACCCACAGAAGAGGGGGTGGGGTATTTGGACACTCCCTTGATTTGTTTGAAACACAGCTTTCTGCATGTCCAGTAAGCATTTGCTGGGCAGGTATTTTTGTGCTCGCCTTGTCTGTAATATTTAATCTATATTTTGTGAATGTGGCATCATGGGAATTTCCTTTAAATATCATTTAGGTAGAGGTTATCTGAGTCTTGGCAGCCTCCCAAGTTGTAGCCTGAATTCAAAGACCAGCCTGTAACACCTCTTATCATGTAATTATGTAAGAGAGTTCAGCTCTCCAAGGGATGGGGACCTACCTGTTAAATATCGAAGACTGCACTCTTGTGGATGTGGAGTGGCATTTCTCAGCCAGATATCTGTATTTGTAGAAGAGCTTCATGTCTTCTAACCTTGTGATGTCCACTTCCTCTTCGTCTGCAGCAGCTGCAGAGGAATTGCTTCTCCCTTTGTCTCCTAATACAAGCAGAATCTGGCCATAGAGCATCTGAGGGCTGTCAAAGCCATTCCTGTGAATGATGGGGGCTACATGGCTGTGTGATACTGCTTCACAGTATCTCCATTGAACACTTCTATATCAAGCGGTATCTGACCTGAGTTCATAGAAATTCTTCAGTCTTCTCAGCTGGAAGTCAGTTTTCTACCATATGAAATCCATCTACTTCCTTTGTAGCATATCTTCCCCCCTGTATTTGATTAATTTTTATCTGTATAATCCTTATCCCAGATGCTATGTTCCTTGGGGGGAAAATAATTGATGTCTTAACACATGTATTTTCTAGAGAGCTGATTAATTGTTTAGTTAATGCTAATTGCAGAAATACTTTTAGCTTATTTTCTTTTTCTTAAAGGGCCCACAAACATTTTTACTCTTCATTTTATTTACATTATTAATATATTAACTTGTGGCTTACTTAAAAATTATGCGAATTAGCATATAATAATTATATATACTTGGGATATAGTGGGGCAATTCTATGTATGTAGGCAATATATAACGATCAAGTCAGGGTAATTAGCATTTCCCTTCCAGTAAACATTTCTTTGTGTTGCATATCTGAACTCCTCTCTTCTTGTTCTTTACAAATACATACAATACTGCAAGTGCTGGTAGCTAACACCTGTAATCCTAGCTACTCAGGAGGCTGAGGTCTGAGGATCAAAGTTTGAAGTCAGCCCAGGTAGGAAAACCTGTGACTCTTATCTCCAATTAACTAGCTAAAAGCCACCAGTGGAGCTGTGGCTCAAGTGGTACAGCACCAACATTGGGCAAAAAAGGCAAGAGTGTGGTGCTCTGAATTCAAGCCTTATTAACTGCACAAAAATGCAACAGTTGTGAGCTATACTTACACTATTGTTCTGTAGACAATGAGAACATGCTCCTTCTACCCAGTTACATTTTGGTACCAACTATCCAGCCTGTCTATGTTGTCCCTCCATGTCCTATTTCTAACCCCCAAAGTGGCTGCTATTCTTCTCTCTACTTCTATGATATTTTAGCATTCAAGTAATAATTGTTTTTCTGTGTCTGGCTTACTTCACTTAACATAATGTCCTTCCATTCTATCCACAATGCTACAAATGATAAGGCTTAATTCTTTTTCATAGCTGTATATTCTATTAAAAATGTACACTACCTTTTCATTATTCACTGATCCATTGTTGGACCCTTGGATGACTTCATATCTTAGCCATTGTGATTGGTGGTGCAATAAGCAAAAGAGTTCAGGGTTCTCTTTGATGCACTGATTGCTTTTATTAGCTATCAAAGGGACGTATAAGTGGGTTTATAGAAATTCTATTCTAATGGAGGTATAGAATTCCACTATGTATATATATGCCACATTTTCTTGATCCATTCATCTACTGAGGGGCATCTGGATTGGTTTCATATCTTAGCTATGGTAAATAATGCTTCAATAAACATAGTTGTGCTGGTAGCTTTAGTGTGGTCTTGTTTGTGATCATTTGGGTAAATGCCCAAAAGTGGGATTGCTAGAATGACATTGCCCCCATTTGTTAGGAAATGGAAAGACTTAGAAAAAATTATATAAAGTGAAGTAAGCCAGGCCCAAAGAAACATAGGTCCCATGGTTTTCCTTATTTTGCAATAAGTAGTATATGTCTGAGACAAGCAGAAAAGGTCAGATCAATTGATGTTAGGCAAAATGAACCCCAAGATAAGGATTCAATTGGTTTTTCTTTCTTGAGATTGCTTCTAACATATTTATAAGATGATTTCTTTGTTGCTTTGTATGTCCCTCCCCGACAATATAACCCCTGCTTTCACTGTATTTGATGTTGGTATAATTTGTGGAGGGGAAGGGAAAAAACAAATCGTTTAAATAGGGATACAGGTGGACCCATTGCAACAATGAGATGTACAAGATGTTATGTCGAAAAATGAACTTTACAACTTTGGGGGGGTGGCAAGGGGGGCAAGGGGGGAAGGTGGGAAGGGATAGGAAGGGGAAACAAAGGAGGAGGCAATAATGCTTGATAAGAAATATACTCATTACCTTGCCCATGTAATTGTAACCCCTCTGTATGGTATTTTCACAATACTTTTTTTTAAAAAAAATTCTCTTCTATTCCTGCTTTCTTGAGAAAGCCATACTGTTTTCTTTTTTTCTCTGCTTTTTTATTAATTGCTAAGTTTAAATATAGTCAATAAGTATTGCATATTTTTATTATATTTATATAGTGTTCTGAAATACACAAATGCATACATACTCATTACCAAACAATTATCATATTCTTTGAGTGATAAAATCATACTTATTAGGAATTTTCAACAATATAGTACATTGTTATACATTATAGTCAATATTTTATAGTATATTTTAATATGTTTTTATAATAAAAATACTGTACAGAGGGGTTACAATTACATGAGTAAGGTAATGAGTACATTTTTTTTATCGAGCATTGTTGCCTCTTCTTTTGTTTTTCTTCTGCTATACTGTTTTCTGTAAATAGTTGTATTAACATATTTCTACCTACAGTGTATGGAGTTCCCCTATCTCTGAGTCCACACAAGCACTTGTTACTTTTTTTTGTCTTTTTGAGTATTGTCATTCTAACTGAAGTGAGACAAAGTCTCATTCACACTCCCATATTTCTTGTAGAATAGAATAATATAAAGGCTTAACAAATGGCTCATCATAATAGGTTAGTTAAGATATTGGCGTCTCATGGCCATCTTGAAATATCAGTTCTGCATTCAGTTGCCATTATCACCTGAGGAAAGTTAATGTGAGACTAAGTGACTTAGTCTGTACATTCAAGGAAGTAACTACTACTTCATATGAGTTTTAATTGTTTTAAATAAAATGATAAATATAGTTGTTAGCATGCTTATTTGCATATTATGTCCATGAAATCTCATCATACTCATTGATCACTAATAGAGAGTAGTAATGTTAGTAAGGTGATATACTGACAAAGAGCACTAGCCCCCAATGTTTAAAGTAGTGAACAAGAAAAGGAGACAAATGGTTCCTAATTCACTTGCTGCTTTTGTCTTGGCCAACCCACTTTATTCCTTATCCTACATCAAAAATTAATATCTTCCTGCTGACCACAGATTCTAAAATAATGACAGAATCAAGAACTAGACTGGCCACTGGTAAGAACAAATATCATTCCTCCTCTTCTCCTTATCTTACCTCCTAAACTGCATGCAGGCTGGCCCGTGTTGCCATGGCCAGAGATGAGATGGTGATTCTTTGGTGCAACATACTGTAAAACTTTTGTTTATTAGAAGAGACAGAGATTGGCTGTTTAATGATAAATAAGCACGTCCTTCCTTGCTCCAGTGTAAGAGAAGCATATACTTAATCCTAGAAGTATAGACAGAATTGCCAGAATGAAAATAGGTTCCCTGGAGGAATAGAGATGGGAGTGCTGAGGTTCACTGGTGTGCTGTTGCTTGTGGATTTGGAAGGCTGATAGAATACTGATGTTTACATTAAGAACAGCTTGCAATTGTATTGGAAACAAATGCTTACCCTTGCATTACTGAAATGAAGACAAAGGCAATAGCAGTATTCTGTGCAGGAACACACAGATGCATAACAATTATTGCCACTGTGATAAGTTAGCTGCATGATTATGAAATTTCAAGTTCCAATAGAAAATGAGAACAGGAAGGATCATCAATATTTAAGTTGCATTAAGCTGTAACATCAGATATAGAAACATGGGAGTAAAAAGATTCCAATTTAGTTAGCATCAATGCTACAAAATCCTCCATTATAAAAAGAGAAACTTTTCAGGAGAATGATGATAGTAATATAAAAAGTTTAAGGTATCCTAAGAAAGTTTTGTGATGCAGAGAAAGGAAAAGTGGTTGAAAGCCTAGGGCCCTCAAATTCTGACCTTCAACCATTCTTCTCATCCTTTTTTTTAAAATTTTCTGGTAATTGGCCTTGAACTCAAGGCCTGGGCATTGTCCCTTTGCTTTTTACCTCAAGGCTGCTACACTACCACTCAACACTTCTACTTGCAGTGTATTGTGGGTTAATTGGAGATAACAGCTTCATAGACCTTTCTATTCAATCTGGCCCTGAAAGGTGATCCTCAGATCTCAGCCTCCCAAATAGCTAGGACTACAGACATGAGTATGCTTTATTTCCCATCTTCTCTACTCTTCCAGATGAGGTATCCCAAGGACTTGTAGGAAGAGGACAAGTTCATCTATTTTGCCACCAGAAATGTTTTGTTCCAAACCACAAATAGTTTCTCTCTTTCTCTCTCCCTCTCTCTCTAATCCAGACTTGATATAAAATATAAAATAAAGTGTGTTCTAAAAATTTTAGTATCAGCAAGCTTTAATGGGTGTCACAAATATGCAACAGTCTATGCATACCTTTTCTATAGTGAAAATGAAAAACAGTATTTGAAAAACTGCTCTGAAAATGACAACTCCTTTGTACAACTACTTAAAGATAATAATAAAAAGAAAAGATGGTGATTTACTTTATTTTAGCTTAGTGGACCACAAGGATTTCTATTCCTCTTTAAAGTATGGACCCATGAACACCTGACTTTATGATGGACTTCATGAAGTCCAGTATTACATGCTGGTCATATAATACTTGTATTTGGCTTATTTTCTTAAGTATTTATAAAATGAAAACAGGAAATCCTAATGTTCAATTAATTATAGGCCCTCAAATGGGAATAGGGTTCTGGTGACTCTGCCAGATAATTACAGTTATTAAGATCAACAAAGAGCCTGGAAATGATGGAGAACTATTTCATTGAAAGTTACTACAGTATTCTGCCATACACTAATTTACAAGATCATCTCTGAAATCAGAAGGCTGGATGTTTTAACTTAGAAGAGGGCAAGAAATGGATTAATTATCCACTCTTCAGTTGCTTGAGTTCTTAAAATATTTATATTCTGCTGTGACATTTGGATGCATTTTAAAAAGATACTCAATTATATGTTATTAGCTTTTCTGATGGGAGGAAAAATGATCAAATTCTGGGAAAGACCCAATTCCTTGATGACAAAGCTGGTTTTACCATAATTTATCCTCCTCAATATATGTTGATATGTTTTCATAAACATTGAAAATGACATGTTGCGTCTAGGATAACAGAGTCAGGATATTCGGATATTGACTCTGAGGTTGAAGCATTGCATTTGAGCAAAAACAATCTTAGATGATCATTCCGGATTTTAACAGTGCTATGAAGAAATGTTTCACCAGGTGTTGGTGGTTCATGTCTATAATTGTAGCCACTCAGGGGGCTGAAATCTGAGGATTGTCATTCAAAGCCAACCTGGGCAGGAAAGTCTATGAGACTCTTCTCTCCAATTACTAACCAAAAAGTTGGAAGTGGAGCTGTGGTTCAAGTGGTAGAGTGCTAACTTTGAGTGAAAAGGCTAAGCAACAGTGCCTAGGCTCAGAGTTCAAGCTGTCAACTGCCACTTGGTCTCAGTGAGCAAACAGTGCATACACCAGCATTCAGAAGCAGGATCTTTGATCCTCAAGGTAAAGCCCTTCTTTGAGCACATACAATGGGGCTACATTTAATTCTAGTCCCAATGTGCCATTTCTAGTCTACTTTACAAGCTCATAAAAACAAGTATCAAAATGAGAAATCTTTCTCTTGTAGTGTGAGTTTTTAAGAGAGAAACAAAATTAAGAAGTTACTTTTCTTTGTTTAAAGCACACTTACAAGAAAGCTGATCTACATTGCACTAGAAGGCTTTTTCTCTTTACTACAAAGGGTGGCATCTCCCAGCATGCCCATTGGAGGCTCATTGCCAGATTCCATTATTTTCCACTCACTGTGTATAACATCCAAAAGGATGTTTCTCAATAGGAAGTTGAGCTGTGGATCAAGTGCTACAGAGCCAATCTTGGGCAAAAAAGGTAAGGATCAGTGCCCAGGCCCTGAGTTCAATCCCCACTACACATACACACACACACACACACACACACACACACACACACACACACACACACATTCCCAATTACATTCTTCTCTGTCTACCAGTAATATATTATTAGGGAGTTTATCTCTATCTTTTCTCGGCCTTTGGCTAAGGTGAAGGGAAGTTTGCCTCTGGGCTTCTATATGCTTTGGTAACAGAGAGACTCATAATACTTTTTGCAATAGTAAAGTAGGATAGATACATCAATAAGAATATCTACTATTTAGCTTTAATAAAGCTATTAATCAAAATATCATTTGGGACCCAAGCAAAAGCATGATTTGCTTATCAGAACGGGTGCTATTTTCTGTTGAACAATCATGTGACTATACTGCTTCATGCCAGTAAGTGAAGCTTCAAAGAGAGCTGCGGGCAGAAGCAAATGGATTACTTGTCCATAATTGCACTGTTTAGATCTTTTGAATATTCGTTTTCTTGATGCTCACATGGCATCAACCCATCTTTCCATGTATTAGGGTTGTACATACATACCTTTACCATGACTACGAGAATGTTTCTTCCCTCCTCTAAGCCCATCCTTTTCTTCACTGGTAACCTACAGGGATGGGAGTTTTACTTGTCCGTATGTCCTGCACAGTCATTCTGCAGGCGTTTTCCTTTAATCATGCTCAACACTTATAGACTCTGCACTTAGAAAAGAACCAAAATGGCGGAGCTCAAAGTAGAGGCAGATGAATATAGAGAGAAATGATGGCCAAATACAATCATAATACTTTGTCTACATATGTGAAAATGGAGCCATGCCATTTGGGTTTGGATAGATGGGGAGGAATGATGGACCCTGATCAGGATACATTTATACTCATAAATCGACATGTGGAATTAAAATCTCTTTGTATACCTACTTCAAAATAATAAAAAACTTAAAAAAAGAAAAAAAAAGAAAAGGAACAAAACTTGAGTGGAGGGGTACGGGGGAAGGAGTTTATTTAAACACTCTTGCTGTAAACAAATATAGCACTGAGCTTACACCAGCTCAATGAATGCTTTTAAACAGATGGAAAATAATGGATCCAACAAGAGCACAAGACAAATAGAAGTTACATGGGATAATAAGATAATATTATTCACTTTTCCCTTGTCTGTATTTGGCCAGCTGGTACTACTGAGAGCACACCAATAATAAGTAATCAGAAATGGCTTCTCACAGCAGCCCTGGGTTTCCAAGCATGTAGTCCTTCATATAATTTAACAGGGCTATTCTGTACCTCTCAACTCTTTTGGGGGTACTCAGTGAGTCTCAGTCATCTGTTAAGATCTGCTAATGTTATCAGCTCATCCAAAAGAGAAGAATTTGCACAAGTTGAAGGGGAAAGTCCTTAGCCTGATATTACTGTTATTAAAAACAATCTACAGCACCAGTTAATCTAGATGATTTTACCTGCAGAATAAACTCATTTTCTAGGACAAGCTTTTAATAGACCAATTAGTCAAGTATTATGAAAGAAAATGAAGCAATTTAAAGTAACTTCAGACTTTAACTCAGACTAATTGTGTGTTGTGTGTGTGTGTGTGTGTGTGTGTGTGTGTGCTTCTGTGTATTGGAAACAGAATCTGAGACATTTTCTATGCTAAGAAAATGTCCTACCACTGAGCTATATACCCAGTCCAATTTCTCCTTCATTAAAACAGCAGTCTAATCGTCTGAGGCCAATATTTAACATTCTCAAGTTAATTAATTAATATCCTTCTTTGCCAGCACTAAGGCTTGAACACTGGGTCTGAAGCATTTTAGCTCACCACTGGCATCCTGTCACTTGAGCCTGTATATTTCATCTTCATTTCTGGCTTGTGCTGCTAATTGGAGATACGGCTTTCAAATTTGTCTGCCCAGGCTTTAAATCTTGATCTTCAGTTCTCAGTCTCTTGAGCATTGAGGGTTATAGGTATGAACCACATGGGTGCTTGCCTCAAGTAGCACTTTATAAAAAGTTTGGCCAACTGATGAAAAAAGTTTTTCTGATAAGACCATGGAATTTTTTGGCAGTATGTGGATTTGAAGTTAAGATCTAGCATCCGTTAGGAGGCAGTCTACAACTTGAGCCATGTTTTCCAGCCCTTTTGCTTTCGTTTTCAAATAGAGCTTCAAATTTTGCTCTGGCTGCCCTGGAGAGAAATCCTATATGAACTTCTTGCAGCTGGGATGACAGTGGAGAGCCACTATGCTCATATTTTTTATTGATTGACATGGAGTTTGGCCAACATTTTTCTCAGACTGGCCTTTAACCATTGTCCTCCTAATCTCAGCCTCCTATGTAGACAGCATGGCAGGCATCTGCTACCATGTCTGGCTTCTTGTGTGTGTGTGTGTGTGTGTCTGTGGTGGGGATGGGAGTATCCACTAGTTAGTGCACAGTCCACAAACCGGTCCCAAACCTTGAAAATCCACCAGGTCACTGGGTTAGAATGGTGAAATATGATTTTCCATCCTCAGTCTCCCCCTCTTCACCCCAGACTTTGAGTCTGCCTATTTCCACCTGACACCAACTTAACACTTCTGGAACACAGTGGCCTTGAGTAAGCCAGGGATTCCTCACAAGAACGTAAATTCTGTGGCAAACAAGACTTTATCTCATTTGCCTTTCTATCCCCTCATTGTCCTTCTACACAGAGATTCTGAGACATAGTAAACATTTGCTAAACAAATAGGCTAAGTCATACATTGAATGGCCCTCAGATTCCCAGTTATACAGAAGAGCAATCATTGTCAACTCTTCTGCCATCAATTGTGATTCGTTGTATCTTACAATGTGAAAAACAGTCAGAATAAAAATGAAGCTGAGATTGTGTCCATATTTGATAACTCCAGATTCCATACTGTTGAATGGAGTTTTTTCCTCTTTGGATGACTTTTATTCTAATTGACTTTAAAGGAGAATTAAAAAAAAATTAGATGTTTGCAATCTGTGCTAACAAGATAACATTAAACTGCTATGAGCATATTTTCTTCAGTAGAAGTAAATCCCTAATTAGTTTTAAACTGTAACATGTTAAACAAATTATGTTTATATTGTTAGATAATACCATATTAGACATGTATTATCCCATGTTAGCCAGATAAAAGTAAGCATCTATTACTCAATTTCAGGGATTTAAGCTATGAGAGCTGAATTACCCCTCAGAACTCCACAAGTACAGAGGAATTCATTCAAATTCTTACAAAAAGCTAATCACTTTCATGGCAGGTATAACACAATGCAGGAAGTTAGGTCCCTTTCTAGGGAGACAGAGCAGCTGCAGACAGCTCCTGACCATGGTTGGCATGTCGAGATGAGGTTCTTGTGTTGTTACAGAAGGAGAGATATGGCAAGTCCAGAAATTTGTGGGGGAAAACTTGAGTTTTAAATGGCTGAAAACTCTCTCTTTTTAATAAAAACCTACTCAAAGGTTAAATTCATTTCTAGAGGTTATTAGTTCATACATGAAATTACACAATACCTAGAATCTTTCAATTTACCTTCTGACCTTAAGATTTTGAGCAATTTTTCCTGGTAAGTAATTCAGTTAGCAAACCAATTTAATTAGCAAGCATTTTCTCATATTTTCTACCAGATGTTTGTTATTTCACGCTTTTGAGAGTTATCAAGCCATGATGGAACTATCAAAAGCTTTTATTTGGAAAACAGAAGAGCTCTACACTATCCACAGATGAGGTAGCTCTGTAGATTTTACCAAATCTCCAGTACTCATGGAGTCACACGTAGGTTTTTCATATCAACATTTTTTTTTTCTGGGCTAGAGGAACCCATTTGTGACATTCAGTGACATTTTGAAAAGATAAAAACTGACTTGGAATCCTTAACATTATTTAGGTCTTGTGTTTTCTTTGGATATTTGACTGATAGGTCAAAATTACAAGCATGAGGCTGGAGATGTCTGGTGTCTGTAACACTTGAACAACTTTTTGGGACTCAGACATCCCATGGCTGTATCAAGAACACTCTATCTGAAAGCAGATGTCAATGAGAAATTAATCTTCCACAATGCAATTATTTTCTCAGCCTACAAAAACATAGTACTATTTTGATAGTTGTTAATTGTTCCCAGGAAATGTTTTCTCTGATGTCTCTGGATGTTCCTATGATAGAGTCCAGAGAAGAAACACTAAGGCTAAATGTAATGGTATTGGTTTAAGTATTATGAAAGATTCAGCTAGTTATTTTGAAAAATAGATACATGTCAAACACATCTTCACTTTTCCTTCTATTATTCAAATCCTGTCTTCTTGACATCTCCCTTATAATGCAACAACCTCTCATAGGATATCTAGCTTTCCATATCTAGCTGTCAAATTCACATAAGCTAGTCACTACATAATGGGCCTTTCTTTTTCTACATGGTCTCTAAGTCGCACAACGTAGAAAGTTGTGCATTTTGCAATGAGAAGAACTTAGATGGGACAAATGTCCTGAGCACCTTAGAGAGGGATGAAAGATTTCTAAAATGGAGTGCAAGGCCTTGACAACCTGTATCTTTCTTCAGTTCAAAATGCCTGCTATGGTAGCATGTGTTTGCCTTTGTTTCTTTTTCTTTTTCTCTTGTTTTTGGTCAGTTGTGGGGCTTGAACTCTGGGCCTGGGCTCTGTCCCTCAGCTCTTCAGCTCAAGGTGAGCACTCTACCAGTTGAGCCACAGCGCCACTTCTGGTTTTCTGGTGATTAATTGAAGATAAGAGTCTCACAGACTTTCCTGCCTGGGCTGGCTTTGAACCGCTATCCTCAGATCTCAGCCTCCTGAGTAGCTAGGATTGCAGGCATGAGCCACCGGTGCCTGGCATGTGTCTGCCTTTGAAGGGCATAAAATGTCTCATGAGCCTGGAGCTGGTGGCACACACCTTGATTCCTAGCTACTCAGAAAGCTGAAAGCCAGCCCAAGCAGAAAAGTCTGTGAGACACCTGTCTCCCCAATTCACTAGCAAAGAAGTTAGAAGTAGAGGTGTGGTTGAAGTGGCAGAGTATCTGCTTTGAATAAAATAAAGGCAGAGTTCCCTATCCCTGAGTTCAAGCCCCAGCACTAGCAACATAAAAAAGATGTTTCATGAAATGTGACAAATAATAAAATATTATTATAGCACACATACAATTAAAACAATCAACAGCAATTTGCAATTCTCCAAAAGGCTACAAAGACATCCAGGAATTTATGGGAGCTCCTTTGTCATCTACTAAGTCTCAACTCTTGTCATTACCTCCTAGCACTTTATATTTCTATCAAAATAAAACTGCTTATGGGCCTCTGAACATAATCCTTTGTTTTGCGCCTTGATAGCTTTCCATATGTTTGTCTCTCTGCTTGGAATCCCTGACTTCTTCCTGGAAACTCCTGTTCATCTCTTCAAATCCAGTTCTTCTGCATTAGATATCACCCATGCATCACTTCAAGATCTCTTGGTCTCATCCAAATGATCACAAACAAGACCACTCTAAAGCTACCAGCACGACTATGTTTATTGCAGCATTATTTACCATAGCTAAGCTATGAAACCAACCCAGATGCCCCTCAGTAGATGAATGGATCAGGAAAATGTGGTATATATACACAATGGAATTCTATATCTCCATCAGAAAGAATGACATTTGTTAGGAAATGGAAAGGCTTGGAAAAAATTATATTAAGTAAGCCAGGCCCAAAGAAACATAGGTCCCATGGTTTCCCTTATTTGCAATAACTGAGTATACTGTGTGAGTCAAGCAGAAAAGGTCAGATAAGTTGATGTTAGGGAAATGAACCCCAAGATATGTATTCAAATTATTTTTTTCTTTCAAGTGATTGTTTCTAACATATTCATAAGATTATTTTTTGTTGCTTTGTATGTCCCTCCCCCACAGTATAATCCCTGTTTTCACTGTATTTGATGTTGGTATAATTTGTGGAGGGGAAGGGGAAAAACAAATCGTTTAAATAGGGATACAGGTGGACCCATTGCAACAATGAGACCTACAAGTAGTTATGTTGAAAAACGAATTTTACAACTTTGGTGGGGGGGGGAGGGTTAGGTGGGAGGGGATGGGAAGGGGAAATAAAGGAGGAGGCTGCAATGCTTGACAAGAAATGTACTCATTAGCTTGCCCATGTAATTGTAACCCCTCTGTACAGTATTTTCACAATAAAAAATAAATAAAAGTGAAAAAAAAACCACAAAAGATCTCTTGGTCTCCCTGTATCTTACTCCAACCATGGCTGTGGTTCTGTGCATGACAAGCTTCCTGCCAGGGCCTTGTTATGGTGCCTTATCTCCCAATCCCACTGAGCTATGTGCCATGTTCACACCTGAAGAAGTGCCAGGAGTTATTGCTCTAGGGACAAATCCTATATGACCTTGAGATGGTTTGTATAGATCCTGGGTTAGGAAATCTTCTGAGGAGAGAAGAAAAGAAATGGAAGGAAGAGAAAAGAAAGACAGGAGCCAGGGGTAGGGGAGGAGAAGAAAACAAAAAGATATTTACATATAAAAAATTACAAGTCACACTAAGGTGTGATAAATGGCGTCAGAAAGATAGCAACACAGGATATCAAGAAATGATGGGCGTAAACCCACTGTGATAACGGATGTGAATGGAACACCAAAGCCAAATATGTGGTAATTAGTCATTAGTAAATACTGCTGTCTTGCTGGAAATTCTAGTTTAACAAAACCCATATTTCATGGTGTTAGTACACCCAGTCTTGCCAAGGAGTTGGATAACAAAGCAAGGTAAGGGTAACAAAGCTCTTGGGATTTGCATAAAATGGAGACATTCCTTGTTTTCCTTGAGAGCTGCTCTAAAGATGGTGTATTGGCAGAAAGTAGGAACCAGTGATAAGAACATGAGACTTGGCAGAGGTCACATAAGTCTTTCTCTTACATGAAATCTCAATGCTATAAAGTGGGACTAGAACTTCACAATGATTAGTTGACCAGAGACTGGGGAGAATGGGAGGAAAGAGGGAAGGGGAAAGGCTAATCAATGAGTTACAGTTGGAGGAGATTGACAGTGTGATGCACAGTGGATGACTACAGATAACAATAATATAGTACACATCTCAAAAAGTGAAAAGAAAGGATTGGAAGCTTCTTGAGCAAACTCCATGCTGATTTCCATACTGGTTATAATAGTTTACATGCTCAGCAACAGTGTAGGAGGATTCATTTTTTCCCCATATTTTCCCCCCCTAGGGATGCCATTCCAACTGGGGTGAGATGGAATTATAGCATAGTTTCAATTTGCATTTCTTTTATAGATAAGATGTTGAACATTTATCTATTAGCTATTTGCTTTCCTTTCTCTGAGAACCATGTTCAATTCATTTATCCATTTACTAAGGGACTGTTTTTTCTTTTATGAACTCTGTAAATTCCAGGATTAATCCTTTATTTGTTCAATAGTCAATGGAAGATTTTCTCCTCTTCTATAGGTTGTCTCTTGGTTCTGGTTACAAATCGTTTCTTTTGATATGCAGTAAGTTACTGCATATACTGCATATACTTTGATAAAGTTCTCTTGGTCAATTCTTGTAATGGTTTACTGGGCAGTTGGAATCCTACTGTTTACTTGGCAACTGGAATCCTGTAACTTCCCAGGTTTTCTCTATGTTTTCCTGTGGCAAGTTTAAATTTTCCAGTCTTACTTTGGAATTCTTTGATCCATTTAGAATTGACTTTTGTGCAAGGTGAGACCTAGGGGTCAAATTTTAGTCTGTTGCAAGTTACTAACTGGTTTCCTCAGCAACATATGACCCATCAACCTACTATTGAGCATATACCTGCACAGGTGCAAATCAATATACAGGAAAGATACCTGCACACCTGTGTTTATTTCAGCTCTGTTCACAATTCCTAAACTGTAAAATCAGCCAATGTGTTAAACAACAGATGAATAAAGAAGGTATACTACACAAATACCATGGGATATTAAACATCCCCAAATATAAATGAAATCATGTCATTTGCAGTAAGATGGATGGAACTAGCAAGCATCATTTTGAATAAGATAAGCCATGTTCAAAAAGCTAAATGTCACAGCTTTACACTTATAAATGGAAGCTAGATCTAAAAGGTGTACGTATTCATGCACATGTAAATTTACACCTATACATGTTTTAACTATGGAACTGCATAGAAGGTTGAGGGATAAAGGAAAGATGAAAAAAAGAGTATTAAAAGTTAAATTATTATCTTTAAGTAGTTGTACAAGGAGTTGCATTTAAGAAAGCAGTTTATGAATATATCTTGATCAATGTCACTCTTTTTCAACATTCTTACCCACTCCACCCCTACCCAACTCTTCCCACACTCTTCTTAAAAGGTTGAATAATTTTGAAACACATTGCAACTAGGTAGGAAAACTACATAGGGAATTTCAATGAAAGGGATTGAGTGGGGATCAGTCAGGGAAAGAGAAAGAAATAGCAAAATATAATACATTGATAGCTGAAATACAGTGGTGAAACCCTTTGGTATAATTAATAGACACTAAAAATATGTGACAAGAAAGTAAAACAGACTCCTTGTGAGGAGTATATCAGAGGGCGGGAGACACTAAATGAGAGTGAACAAGGATGAATGTTGAAATAGGGTTTTAAAAAGGCTTTAGTGAGTTAATGTATTTAAATCACTTAGGAGAGTGCCTGGTATACAGTAAGTACGGCATAAATATTTACCCTTATTTATCTTGTACAGAATTACAGGGAAGACAAAAATCTTGACCTTCAAGAAAATTCATTTCTAGCATTAAAATAATGGGATGAATAGTGTAGCTAGGTATTTCTGTGTTTTTCCATGTTCTGCCTCCACTTTGCTATTTTCTTGAGTGCTGTTTCCACCCCAGTGCAGTTCACATACCTCACAGATGCAGAAAGGACGTCTGCATGTTCTCCTTTGACTGGAGAACCCCATGTATCATTTGATTGGTGGTCATTCACTTCTAGACTAAAATGTGGATAGCTAACATCATTCCTTCAGTAGGCTTTTATTTATTCACTTTTTATGTGAGGTAGTTTACAGAAGCGTTTCAATTCCACAAGTCAGATTGTGAGTACAATGTATCTTGAGTAATGTCACCCCTTTCGTCATTTTCCCCATTAATACCCCATCCAATCACTCAAGTTACATAGTTCAACTTTTATTTGATTGAATATAACAACCATATTTGCTCACCCTTTCTCCCTCCATTTATCTACTTCGTCTTCTTTCCCTTCTCACCACAAAATAAGTTTCAGCTTTCTCGTATTTTATTTATTTTGGAACAGTTTTAAGAGAGGACAATGGAGTAAGAGAGTGACGAGATTGATAAAGTATATTGTATGCATGTATGGAAATGTCCTTTCTTGTATAGCTAATATATGATAAATAAACAATAACATCTGATAAAATAATATAATTTTAAGATTCTTCATCATAAAGAAAAGATAGGTGTTGTCATTATAGTGGCTCATACCTGTAATCCACTGCTTGAACTGTGGAGATTAGGAAGATCATAAACTGGAGACCAACCTGGGGAAAAAAGTTTAAGAGACCCCATTTCAACTAATAAAAATTTGGGCATGTTAGCATGCCTCTTTGTACCTAGCTACTTAGGAAGCATGAAGATGATCATAGTCCAGTCTGGCCTTGGCAAAAAGTGAGATCCTATCAGAAAATAACTAAAGCAAAAAGGAATGGGGGCATGGAGGCCAAGCACCTACTTAGCAAGTACAAGACCTTGACTTTAAACTTTAGTACTACTAAAGAAGGAAGGAAGGAAAGAAGGAAGGAAGCAAGGAAGAGAAAGAGGAAAGAAGGAAGAAAAATATGAAGGAAGAAAACTAATAGTTTGAGGAGACAGATTTATAAAAATCCAATTTAAAGATTACACAGAGTTTATATGAATTGTATGTATACTATGTTTATTCACCATATCACACTAATGTGTGTAAGTTTTTTGTTTTTGCGTATCAGTTTTAAAATAAATTTGATTTAAATAGAAGCTATAAAAATACTTTTTGCTGTACTGATAGAAACACTGTCCCCCTGCATTTTGTTATGTTTTTATTTTATATTTACATTCAAAAAACACTTGTGTTTTGGCTCTGAGCATCTACAGTGAGTAAAAAAGCTGTGAACATTTTAAGTTATAAACAAGCAACATATGGAGAAGCCTCTGGCAGTGATCTGCCACCATTGTTGACACAATAAATGCTTTGGAGTTTATTTAAATGCTGAGGGGTGTGTGTGTGTGTGTGTGTGTGTGTGTGTGTGTGTGTGTGTTTCTTCTACCACTTGAACCCAATTCCACTTTCAGATTTTTGGTGAAATTAATTAATTGAAGATAAGAGTCTCATGGACTTTCCTGACTCAGCAAGCTGTGAACCACAATCCTCTGATCTCAGCCTCCTGACTGCTAAGATTATACGTATGAGCCACCGGTTCTGGCTAAATGCTGAGTCTTTGTGCTTTACATTCTACCTTCTAAGTCACAGTTCTTGGACCATGACCCAGGAATCTACTTTTAATATATGCCTTTTGTTTTAATGATATAATCTTAAATCCTTGGAATTAAAAAAAGCAAAGCAATGCTTTAAATAAACACACAATTACTGTTAATCAGTCAAAAGTATCAATATGGAAGTATTGATGTTGTTCAGAGGTAGAGCACTTGCCTAGCATGAGTGAGCTTGGAGTTTAATCTCTACCACTGCAAAAAAAAAAAGGATAAATGTGCATATGTTTGTGTGTGTGTGTGTGTGTGTGTGTGTGTGTGTGTGTGTGTGTGTGTGCACATATGTGTATGAACATCTGTGTATTGAAGTAGAAGCTTTTACTATTTATCATAACCAGTCAAGAAAAACCTTTCATTCCAAAGAAAGGAGAAATTTTCTTTGACTCTTCACATTTTAAAAAAGGGCTATTTGTTTGCAAATAATAGTCCAATCAGATGGAATATTAATCTGAAAAAGTCACTCCTAACTTAAAAGCTGATCACTGTGTTACAAAGAAACTAAAGTAATGAAACCACAAAGGCAGCCTGCTTAATAAATAAAAAGCATGCAGCAAGTTTTTAATTTTCTAATTTGTCATTTAAAAATTTATCTTACTCAGGAGGCTGAGATCTGAGAATTGCAGTTCAAAGCCATCCTGGGCAGGAAAGTCCGAGAGACTCTGATCTCCAATTAACCACCAGAAAACTGCAAGTGGCACTGGCTCAAGTGATAGAGCACTAGCCTTGAGCTGAAGAGCTGAGAGACAGTGTTCAGGCCCAGAGTTCAAGCCCCATGACCGACAAAAAAAAAGGAAAAAGAAAAAACTATCTTTATGTAGTTGTGCAAAGGGGTTTCAATTCAACGTGTCTGTTTATGAATACATGGCATCTTGACCAAAGTCACCCCCATCCTTCCCAACCAATTCTCCCCATCCTTCCCAACCAATCATGCCCTCATGCTACCTGAGTCCTTTCCACCTGTGTACTTTGAATGCTATTATGGTTGCATTTGCTCACCCTTCCCCTTTCTGTTTGTCTCCCCATCCATTGAGCCCATCTTCCCTCCGAAAGAACATGTTTCAACTTCCTGGAATCCATTTTGTTAAACTGTCAGTTAATTGTTCAAATTAGTTAATGATGAGAAACAGCTTTTACCTCCTGTTCTTCAAATGTCCCGGGATTCCTGTCGTTTGTATTTGCCACTCAAATCATCGGTATGGAGGATCTCCTTTTCTTACTGATGCACGCACTCTAGATGGTAACACGCCTGCTCTTTCCAGGTCTTCTAGACTCCACCCCTCCCAGCGTGGCCAGATGTTTCCACTCATCCAGGATCCAGGCAGCCACCTGCCTGGTTCTTGCTATGGGGCATAGCTTCACGCTGCTCTGAAAACTGCTTGTGCTGTTGCTTCGCTTCTGATACCATTTGAACCAAGTGATCAACGGGGACCCACCATCAAGAGCTGCTAGGCCAGGCAGAACAAGTGAAGAGTTTTACTAAAGCTTTCATGATAACTGGGGGAAATTGTAACAGGGGGACCTTAAGCATTACATGCTGGTGTTGGGAAGAGATCAAGGTTGAAGTCCTGTACTGCCAAGCCCTTAGACTGCTACTGTTAGCTAACTGCTTGTGACCCCCCTGTTTTATATATGTCAAACAAGTGGGCTGAAGTGGATGTGGAGACTTCTTTCCTCAGAAAGAGTCACCCTAATATCCCCACTCCAGAATCCTAGTCACAGTTTCTTGAATCCTTGTTATGTGTGTATTTGTACTGTTTCTGGGGCTTGAACTCAGAGCTTTGGGGCTGTCCCTGATCTTGTTTTGTGCAAGGCTAGTGCTCTACCATGTATGTGAGCCACAGCTCCACTTCTGGCTTTTTGCTGATTAACTGCAGATTAGAGTTCCACAGACTTTCTTGGCCAGGCTGGTTTAATATCTTTATCTTGACCCTAAGATTTTAGCCCCTTGAGTAGGTAGGATTACAAGTATGAGCCACCAACGCCTGCCTTTTTTTTTTTTATAACTTTTATCTAATTTTCCATCCACATTCATACTCCAAGAACCGCCATGTGAAGACACAACAAGAAAGCCATCTGAAAGCCAGGAAGAGAGAATTCTCTAGAACACAACTACAAAAGCACTCTGATATCAGACCACCGGTCCCTGGGACAGAGCAAAAATAAATCTTTTGTTATTCAAACCACCCAGGTCATGGGGATTTTGTTATGACAGCCTGGTATGACTAACACACACACACACACAAATAAGCCTTGAAAGTCTACAAGGAAGCAGTGCAGCTGGAATAGACCCAATGAATGAAGGATTATGTCTTAGACACAGAGACAAACTAAGACTAGAAGAACTATCAAAAACCCTTAAACAAAGCTAGTTGTAGGGGTAACTATGTGTGATTTCACTTACTCAAGAGGGGTTAACAGGAGGATTGTGAGTTCCAGGCCAGCCTAAGGAAAGTTAGCATGACCCTATATCTCAAGAACAAAATTGTCATCACTGTTCTGTGAGATCTGGAGTTGGCACATAGTGATGTTTTATTTCCTCAGCAGAAGGTATTGAGTAGGTATTTTAGTGTCCTTCCAATGTTCATAGTTTAGATTTGAAAAATAATTGGTAATCACAGCTTTGACCTAAGGGAAATTTAAACATGCTAAATTTTGTTTCAGAGGCTGATACCCTCTCAGAAGTTATTAAAAACTTATTACCTTCTGATCGCATTGCTTTTCAGACCTGTGTATAGTAATACAGGGATTTGTTAAAACTGTGCGTTTTCAGCTCGCTGCCATGCGATATTACTTCTGTCGAGTGTCAGTCGAAAGTATCACCTTTATGTTCTCATTTCACACATAAAAATTGTTCTTTCATATAAATGGCTTCTAATGACTAGAACGTGTCAATATTAGAGTGTTCCTCCAATGGAGAAAATGGTCCAGTGTTATGTGACAGGTAAGTCATGACAACACATTCAACACACTGTTTTACCATTTTGTCCTTGAAACTAAACCATGCACGTCCTCTCCTGGTTCTTCAGCTGCTAGGACAGATTGCTTAGACTAAACAATCTTGCAAATGTAATGGAGTTTATTATATTTATGAAGATGTGATAATGAGCCACAGGGAATGATATCACTGACTATCAATAAAGGAGGAGACGGCAGATGATTACACTTTTAACTGAAGGCCAGGAGATGTGATGAAGCAGGACTTGGGGGAGGGCCATGCAAGGCCAGTCTACCAATAATGGCCCATGCCGTTGCTTTTTCTTTTAAGTAAATGTTTCCCATTAAAAAATTCACGTTTTACACATTGTAACAATAGAGTTAAATGGATTTTAGGACACTTGTAGAGTTGTACAACCATCCCCTAGGAAATCTAATTTTAGAATCTTATGCCCAGTTAATTATTCCCAGTCCCTACCCTCAGCCCCAGGCAACCACTGATCTACTTTCTGATTCAATATAGTTGCTTTTGATTGACATTGCCTACAAATGAGGTCATGTTATATACATAACTCTGTATCTGGTTTCTTCTACTTAGTATGGTATCTTGTTTTCCTTTCTGTAGTTGAATAGCCATTTCATGAATGTCTTCATCAGCTGATGGATGTTTGGGTTGTCTTCATGTTTGGGCTATTGAGGATAGCACTGTCATAAACATCCATGGACAGACAGATCTGTGTGCGAACAAGTCATACTTGATAGTTAAAGAATTAAGGCTTGGGCTGGGAAGGTGGCTCAGTGGTAGAGCACTTGCCTTGCATGCCTGAGGCCCTGGGTTCAATTCCTCAGCACCACATAAGCAAAAAGAAAAAAAGCCGGAAGTGGCTCTGTGGCTCAAGTGGTAGAGCACTAGCCTTGAGCTGAAGAGCTGAGGGATAGCACCCAGGCCCAGAGTTCAGGCTCCACGACTGGAACCCCCCCCCAATAAAAAAAAGAATTAAGGCTTGCAGGTAAATTGCTTTTATTGTATGGTTGGCATATAAATTGGAAAGAAATCAACATATATCTATGTGAAAATCATTCTTGCTGACCTACCTTTATTTGCTAGGGTGAAAAGAATGTATTTCCAGAATTCAAACAGCCAATGGGAAGTAGCCCTGGGGAGAAGAAGGGAAGTCACATGAATTTATCAAATACATGGACATCATTTTTCAAAGAGGAAGAAAAGGCTGAGTGTACTTCTGTTCAGTTCAGACATGGATGCTGCACTCTTTCTTGAAGGATTTGTCTTGGAATGAAATTTTTTTTTATATTACCTAAAGTTTATTTTTTTATTGTGACAATACTGTACAGAGGGGTTACAATTACATGGGCAAGATAATGAGTACATTTCTTATCAATCATTGTACCTCCTCCTTTGTTTCCCCTTCCCATCCCATCCTCCACCTAACCCCCTATCCAACCCTCCTCCCCCCCACCAAAGTTGTAAAGTTCATTTTTCGACATAACGACTTGTACGTCTCATTGTTGCAGTGGGCCCACCGGTATCCCTATTTAAACGATATGTTTTGAAAAAAATATTTTTAAGAAGACCTGCTACTTTGGTCCAGATCTAAGACCTATGTTTTTCTTCCTTTATATTCACAAAAGGCAATACTCTACCATCTTTTCCAAGCAGAAACTTGAATTGTCTCTCAACCCTCTGCCTAGCCTTCTCAGAGCTGGCAACAGAGCAGAACTCCTTCATTTTTCTCTTACCCTGTGATTAGGGCATCCGTAGTAACTTCAATAGATAAACAGAATGAGTAACAAAGCAACAAGCTTAGTAGGAACATTTCTTCAGGGCGTACACCATTATCAGGGTAACTATTCCCAATTTAAAATGAAGTACATGGAATCCTTTTGCTGTCCTGTTCTGCACAGTAAACTATTCCCCCACATCCCTGCCATCCCCTCCCCATAATAATTTTCTCTTTCCTAGATGATTTCTGGCTGGGCAATGCTTCCATTCTTAACTTTCCCCCCATTAATTTCCCCACTGTCTTTTCCCATTAACTTTCTCTTCCCACTATTTTTTCATCCCTTGCTTCTCTTTTTTAAAAATTTCTCTCTTTTGCACTAATGACTGAAGAACATGGAGGTAGAAGAGAAGTCAGACTTGATCAGAAATCTCTCAGCTCAGATGGATAGTTAGGAACCCTGTCCTTTGGCATCAAGATTTACCTCATTCACCCTCACCACCTGTCCAGTTACTGCAGGAACCATCAAATAGCTTAAACTCTGTCAATGAACATCTTTGCTCACTCACCTGCCAACATATACTCTAAACACTACCAGAGGTTATGGGGACATTTTTATGATGATTTTTTAAAGCATAGTCTTTCTCCCTGAATCCCTTTTTAAGAAAAGCTTTGTCTGAGAACTAATAGTGGTCTCAAAGACACTCCCTGCCTGGGGTCCCTGCCCTTTGCTTCTTTCTGTGCTCCCAAGCTATTCTAAATATGACACACAAACCAGAGACTTGTCTTTGCTTTAAAAGAACTTCCCAGAATGTTAAGGTCACAATGACATCATTACTATGGACAGAGCAGGAATATTTGGCAGGACAAATTAAATTTCTTTCAAATTTCCGATGAAACTGTAGTGAAGAATATTACAATCATGTTACTTTATTATGATATGATGACGGATTCAATGTTAAATCTAGTGACTAACTATTCCAGTGGCTAGAGATGGAGGAACATCCTGGGACACAGTGCTTCAGTGCTAGAAGTAGGGAAACGCAACTAGACAAGGAGAAGTTGGTTCCCCTACCTAAACCAAAGGGGAATAAATACTAAGTACTTGCAGTAGCTCTGCAGCTTCTGAGGCAGAATATGAGCTAGTAGATAGCTTAGCAAATATAATTTTATTTTACTTAAACATTTTATTGTCAAGGGGATGTACAGAGGGGTTACAGTTACATAAATAAGGTAGTGAATACATTTCTTGACAAACTTGTTACCCTCTCCCTCATTTCCCTTCCTCCCAACCTCCCCCCCCAACCAAGTTGTAAAGATCATTTCCAACATATTGCCTTGTGAGATTATTGCTGTTGTATTGGTTCCCTCTTTGTCCTTTGTCTCACCATTTTGTTGTTTCCTTTCCCTAAAAATACCTCGCTTCCTTTTCTTGGAGTTCATTTCATTACGTTATTTTACATGATCGTATGCATGTAATTATTGAGCATTTGTCAACCACTCTTATGCATATCCTCCTTTGGCCTCAGTGTGTGAATGTGTAGAGTCCTGTATAATTTACCACGTCCCAATATATGTGTGTATACATGTATATATATATATATATATACACACACACAAATATATATATATTAAAATCACTCAGTGTTTTCACTTGTACATTTATAACTAGTTACCACAAATGAGGGAAACTATGCAGCCTATGTTTCTTTGGTTCTCACTTACTTTGCTTAAAATAATTTTTCCAAGTTTTTCCATTTCCTTATGAATGGTACAATATCATACTTTCTGATAGATGAGTAGAATTCTTTTGTGTATATATACCACATATTCTTGATCCATTCATCCATTTTAGTGACACCTGGTTTGATTCCATATCTTGGCGGTGGTTAAGAATGCTGCAATGAACATGGTTATGCTGGTAGTTTTGTGTTCTATTGGATAAATGCTCAGGAGTGAGACTGCTAGGTCATAGGGTAGCTCTATGTTTAGTCCTTTAAGAAACCTCCATACTGCTTTCCAGTGTGGTCAAACAAATTTACATTCCCACCAACAGTGTAACAGAGTTCCCTTTTGGCCATCATCCCAAATTGGCTATTTATGTGCAGAAAACTGAAGCTTGATACTCATATATCACCCTGCACCAGAATCAATTCTAAATGGATCAAAGACCTTAATGTAAGGCTAGATACCAGGTAAATATTAGAGGAAGAAGTAGTTGAAACTCTAGGCCTTATCAGCATGGATCAAAACTTCCTAAGTAAAGATCCAGAATCACAACAAATCAAAGAAAAACTGGATTAATGGGATTACATCAAATTTAAGAGGTTCTGTGTGGCAAAGGGCATAACTAGCAAGATCAATAGAAAGCCCACAGAATGGGAGAAGATCTTTACTAGCTATGCATCAATCAAGGGCTTCATATCTAAAATATACATAGAACTCAAAATATTACCCCTCCTCCAAACGTAAACCCTTCAAACTCAAAACTCAATTAATAAATGAGCTAAAGACATAAAGAGAGACTTTTCAGAGAAAAAAGCCAGAATGGACATCAGATACATGAAGAAGTATTCAACATCTCTAGCCATAAAAGAAAAGCAAATGAAAACAACACTGGATTCCACCTCACTCCAGTTAAAAGGGCCATTATCAAGGACACTAGTAATCTTGTTTTGATGGAGGAGTGTCAGGGTTTCAACAGCATCTGTGTCCACCAAGGGTGTCATCTTCAGACATAGCCTTGGTCTCAAACTCTCTGTTTTGTTTCTTTTCTTTTTCTTTTTTGGAAAAGTAATGTACAGAGGCGTTACAGTTACATAAATATGTAATGAGTACATTTCCTGTCAAACCTTGTTATCCCCTCCCTCATTTTCTCCCACTTTTCCTCTTCCTATCTCTCTGCCCCCCCCACCAAGTTGTAAAGTTCATTTACATCATAGTGTCTTGTGAGAAATTGATGTTGTATTGGTTCATCTTTGTTTTTTGTCTCACCATTTTGTTAGTCCCTTTCCCTTCCCCAAATCAGATGAATGTATATACAAGGCACAGAGTACCAATATCAAAATTCATAACCACAGGGGATAAACCAAAGGGAAAAATGAAAGAAAAAAAGAAATAACTTCATACAGTACATTAAAAACCCACAAAACCCTCTTGTTTCCATATCTTGGAGTTCATTTTGATTAACATCATTTTATATGGGCATATGTACATAGCTATTGAGCTATTGTGATCCTCTGCTAGGACTATCCTAGACATATACTAATTATTACAAATGAAGGAAACTAGGCAGCCTATATTATTTTGAGTTTGGCTTGCTTCACTTAATATAAGTTTTTTGAAGTCTTTTCATGTCCTTACAAATGGGGCAATGGCATTCTTTCTGATGGAAGCATAGAATCCCATTATATATATACCAAATTTTCTTTTTGAAAATTATAATTTTATTGTTAAGGTGATGTACAGAGGTGTTACAGTTACATATGTAAAGTAGTGACTACATTTCTTATCAAACTTGTTCCCTCTCTCTTATTTTCTCTACTTTCCCTCCCCTCAGCCCCCCTAAGGTTGAACAGTTCACTTCCAACATATTGTTTGGTGAGTCTCACTGTTGCATTGGTTCGCCCTTTGTCCTTTGTCTCTCCATTTTGTATACCACGTTTTCTTGATCCATTCATCTACTGAGGGGAATCTGGTTTGATTCCATAGCTACTACACTGTTGGTGGGAATGTAAACTGGTTCAATCACTCTAAAAAGCAGTAGGGAGAGTCCTCAAAAGACAAAGCATAGAGCTCCCCTATGACTCAGCAATCCCACTCCTGGGCATTTACCCAAATGATCACCAACAAGGCCACAGTAAAGCCAGCAGCACAACTATGTTCATTCCAGCATTATTTACTATAGCTTAGTTATGGAATCAGGCTCTCTTTCGAGATTATTGAATGCATTTGTTTAGGGGGAAATGATTCAGTGAGGTCAACACCAAGGACAGTTTTAAGATATGGCTGTCAGGGGGAAGATGAGTGTTTTCAGTTTAAGTCATTTTCCATCAAGCTTCCCTCATTGGTTTTATTTCCATTTGTCTTCCACTTCACATGATGAATCAACTAGAATGGGTGAGTACAACTTTGTTTTTTTTTTAAGTGAAAATTAAAAGTTCTAATTGTGGAATGATACATATAACAAATAAATCATTTAAATCATCTTAAGTGTACAGTTCAGTATTGTTAGATACTGAGCAATGAACAATGAAACTCCATACCCATTAAACAGAAACTCTAGAGAGCTTTGAGCCCCCACTACAATTCCTGCCTCCATGAAGCTGACTCTCGGTTCCTCATCACAGTGTTTGTCTTTGTTCACTTAGCATAATGCCTTCACGGTTCTTTCATCTTGTAGGATTTCTCAGCACTTCCTTAATTTGAAGGCTGAATATTATTTAACACACACACATAATATATATATATATAGATAGATAGATAAATAGATTTCATTTTCCATTCACCCATCAGTGGGTACTTGGTTGATTTCCACTCTATTATGAATAATGTGGCATAAAAATGCATTACACATGTCTCTTTGAGAGCCGGCTCTCACTTCTTTTAGCTATATATCCAGAAGTGGAATTGTTTGGATTATGCTCGTTACTCTTTAATGACCAAAAAAGCAACTAGGACCTTGATGAGCTATGGATTCTTAAATAGTACATGTGATGCAGTGACTTTCAAATAAGCTCTGACATCTGACATTGATGATGATGGTGAAGAGACCACATTTTCAGTTGCAGGGCACAAAAAGTAAATAGTTGGAAAATGAAGAGACTTGAGCTATCCACAGCCCTCACTGGAGGAACAAACTCTTAGGACTAACACCTATACTCTCTGGGCCTGCTACACGGCTTTCACAATGAGAGGTGTAGGTTGGATGAATTATAAGACCTTTTCCATTCTGTATTATCTATCATGTTTTATTTTCTTTTATGTACTTGCAATAAAGTACATGGAATGTAATAACTCCTATGCTGTAGTACTGGAAGAACTACTGGTGGGTCTACAGAGCCATGACAATCAGATCAGTAAGTATCAATTATCTCACTGTTAAGAAAATATGAACAAATACATTTATATGGGAAGTGGGGTGTTCTTATTTTTGTGGGCTCGTCGTACGAAGGTGCTTATTGATATCAGCCTGAGCCACTTAAGACAGCCACTTCTATATAAGAAAAGAGAAATTTCTATGAAAATGACAGTAGAAAAGCCTGCATCTGAAAGTGCACTAAAAGGAGTGCTCCCTAGTTGCATATAGTTCCTAATTCCAGGACAAGCAAGGCAAACAGAAATTAATTGAAGACCACAGCAGTGTTGTGCTGAATGGCTCCCAACCAGTTTGCAGGGAAAGTGCTGTTTTGGAGCTTGCCAGTGTGAAAATCCTCCCACATATCTGCCATCCATCTACCAGTAGGTTAACAAAAATTCTGGAATTTGAACAGTCAGCTTTTATGAAGAAGCTCTAGCACATTACTGAGAAGTGAGGTTTCTATAATTAGACATCAGGATTAGATGGGGGAAAACCTGTTATTGTGGCAATTCTCAACTCTGAAAGAATATTAAAATCACCAAGGTGAAAAGTTTAAAAACAATTATGGAATGGTTCTTCCCAACCCAATTATATAAAAGATTCCTGACATAGAGACAGAGGTAGGAGTTTTAATGTGCAGTCAGGGATACAAGGAAAGAAAGATTTTGTTACTGATGCTGTGTTATCAAATGATCTAATTATATTCAATATTTCATGTTCTTCCTGGAATATTCCTTCTTTTTTGTTTTCTTTATATCTTGATTGGGCTCATATTCACCCTGTAGCCTAGTCTGGCCTTGAACTTGCAACCCTTCTTCCTTACCCTCCAAGAGAGCTTGGATTACAGGAGTGTGCTACCACACCCAACTAGAAGATATTTTAATGTATTTTATCATTTAATTCTCCAATCAATCTTAAGTGGTGGCTATCATGAAATTTTTACTTGGCAATTGAGAAATCCGGGTTTATAGGCATTATTTTAGGAATAAAGTCCTGTTTTGTAACTCTCTTATTAATTTTCAAGACAAAACCTCCTGGCATCACAATCCAACCTTCAAATATCTAAACTAATTCTGTTTTGTAAACACATATCATATGTATTACCATTATACTGGGGGTATTAATATTTTGAGTCTCCTTCCCAAAGAATACTGAGAAATTTTGTTATCTTCATTTCATAGCTATAAAAAGTAAAGCAGGGCTCAATGTTGATCATGTCCAAGAGAATTCTGGGTCCTTGTAAAATGTTTTGCCTCTACTTTTTGTCTCCTGTAAGCATAGAGAACCCCAAAACCATGGTGGGGTTACATAATCATAGGGCCTAGTTGCAGGAGTGCCTGTAATAAACAGTTCGACCTTGGACGATTTTCTTTGCCTCTTTACACTCCATTTATAAGGTGTTTTAGGGTAGATGGAGTAACAAATTTGAATTTCCATTCCAAAGCTAAGAGCCTTTATTTCTAATTTGTGTCAAGTCTTGATCATTGCTGTGTAGCTTGTGGAAAATACGGGCTTCTCTTTTCTACTATGAGCCAAGGCTCAGATTTTTGGAAGGACACAGGGTAATTCAATCTATTCTTGTTTCTGCCCTCTCTTATGCTGTCTGCAAGGAATCATGGTTTATGGCAGCTTTTACTTCCATGGTCCTCTAGGGACAGAAGCAGGAGAGGCCAGAATGAGCAGAAATAATCTCTTTTGTGGCTACTTTATTGAGAATGACCATCTCGCCATTCTTCAATCAGCAGACATAGGACCCTGGGCTCTTTCACTTTCTTTCTTGGCTGATCAGTGATTCATAGAAATCATTAAAATGCCTGTATGACCAAGAGCTCAATTTTTCCAGACGGAGCTTGTTTAGCAGGGAAGAAGGTATTTCTGCTCCTTAGCAACCACTGAAGAGTCAGCATTTGAAGCTATAGCTAGAGTCCATCTTGGCACAAATCTTTATGAATGGAGTTTAAAGAGGTGGAGAAAATAGTCCAAGGTCAGTCCCTGTCACTGCCTGGTGGCTCTGGTCCAGCAGGGGTAGGGCTTAGGCCTGATGAGTGACTGTGTTGATGGTGGAGACATATTTCAAAGAACGGAGTTATTCTGTCTAGTCTTTTTAAGAGAGCATAAAAGAGTCTTTCCCCAGAGGTTGGGGAACATTTACCATTCCTTTTCTTAACACATAAATTAGAAGAGTAAGACAATATCCAAAATATGAAGTTGAAAAATTTGTATATCAGTAGGGGTTTGAGTTTCTCAAGTTTCTTAACAGTGAGATTGAAGGCTATGACCATGGCCTGGTACTGGCCTGTAATCTATAAATATGCCTCGTAATCTATAAAGTTCCTTTGTAAGACATGAGTACTACTGCCAACTTCTCTGGTTTTCTCTATTTCCTAGATACTGGTTCTGCTAAGGAAATACTTTTTATTGTCTTTCCTGGTTGCCAAGATGCCCGGTCCAATTTCATTTTTGATATAGATGTGATTTTCTGCCCTCTTCTACTTTCCTGCCCCTTTCATCTCAGGAACTCTGTTCCAGCCTCTTCTCCCTTTCCCAGATTCCAGACGATAAACTCCATCCACCTAGAGGGGCAGCTTCTGAGAGCTATCTCAGTTACCTGCAGCTGCTCCTGGATCTGATAACACGAGATTCAGATCTGTCACTTCTGACTTGTCCCAAGTCAGCTCGAGCTAGGTCCTAGTAACAACAGCTACAACCACAACAATAACAGCAACCACCATGACCACCACCACCTTCACAAAATGAACAGTATGTACTATTCATTGAGCACCTACCATGGATCAGATCTACATGTTCACTTTCTCTGAACATTTCAGCAGTGCTAGTTCTTGTTTCCCATTTTATCAGTCATGAAATAAAAACTCACAGAAGGAGGAGGAAAAAGGTTATATTGATCAAGATGTGTTGAAACTCATAAGCTGACATTTGATTGAAACCCCTTTGCATAACTACCTAAAGACAGCAATAATAATAATTAATAATAATAGCTCACAGAACTTAACTTTCCCCAGAACAAAGAGTAAACAATAAAGTCAGAATTTTCTCCAGAATTTTATAAGAGCCTACTGGATCTATATAATATAAAAAAGCTTTTCTTACAAGTATGTCTACAATGAAAGTAAACCTATTTCCAGATAGGCGGGAAAAGGTGGAGTCTCCTGTAGGAGTAGTGAAGGTAGGCTGGATTTCTATTATCAGTATAGTTCCCACCTAATTAAACTGAAAATTAATCTTTCTAGACAGTTACTAGCTTCTGTGAATTAGGTGCTAGAGGAGAAACTTTCATGTTGAAAATGAACTTTACACCTTCGGCGGGGGATGGGTGGTTAGTTGTGGAGGTGGGAGGGAAGGGATGGTAGGGAAAAACAAAGGAGGAGGCAACAATGCTCCATAGGAAATGTACTCATTACCTTGCTCATGTAACTGTAACCCCTCAGTATAGTATTTTTACAATAAAAATGTACATTTAAAAAACCCTATAAAATGCTTGATAAGAAATGTACTCACTATCTTGCCCATGTAATTGTCACCCCCCTGTACAGTATTTTCACAATAAAAAAATTAAAAAATTAAAAAACCCTATAACAAAGATAAATGCAGACAATTACATCAGCCTACAGGATGTAAGGGTTGCAAAAAGGAAATTCCCACAGGGTTCAAGGGAAGTGGGCATATTGAGAGAGGGAGAGAATAAACAACGAGCTGCACAAAATGGAGTTGGGCAGAGCAAGAGAGATTTTGGCTGGAGGAGAGAGATTATATAGGGGAGGACTGGAGGAGGGGGCGTGGCCACAAGTGGAGGTGACCTCAGAGGATGGGAAATGACTTCAGAGCCTGGGGGACCTCCCACTGCCACTAGGTATGCCAGTTGCCAGGGTTACAGATGCTGGGCAGGGACTTCTAGGGTGCACCTGGAGAGAGCCAAGGGAAGGGGCCATTTCTCCCCGGTGGACCTAACACGGGGTATATGGGACATTTGATACAATTTGCTTGAGGGAAGATATTTCAATCACAGTTCATCAGAAGACACAGGAAGATTTGAATTAAAAATCAACAAATACACACATATTTCCATCATTTGGATAAAAATTACAAAATCTCTTGGTCCAGGATCTTAAACAACTGTGACCTTAGATGACATCCTCTATTCTGGTCATCAATTCAAGCAGACCTTCACCTCCTGTCTAGATGTTACATACATGAGATGTCTCAGAAATGCGCTATTAATAGCCAACGCAAGGTCAATGATAATGAAACCTACATAACTGTATTTTTACAATACCTTTCACAAAGGCATTTTTGTTTTCTTAGAATAGAGGTTGTTCAGATTACTCTGGGATAGGTCAAACTCTCAACAAAGGGCTTTCAGAGGCAAGCTCCTCAGTGGGAAAGTTCAGTTTAACTTTATGCTATAACTTTGGTGCCTAACTCCACAAGACAGACTTTCTGGGAAAAGTCATCTGCTCAGTGACTGATGTTTGACTGGTGCCCAGTATCTGATAACAAAGTATTGCTTTTGCTTTTCCCTTTTATCCAAAGAGTATTTTCTAATAGGTTGACAACACTCTAGAATACCTTTCCTATGGTTTATTAATAGTTGAACATATTCTGAATATTATTATATAATGTATTATATTCACACATTTGAAAAATCCTTAACTTACTAGCTTCTTAGTTAAATCAAAGCCAATAAAAATCTGCTTTTTGGTTGTTTAAAATGAACCAGGCCATATTTTTAGAAAATTAATTATTCTGTTGTCTTCATTATCTTACTTAAAGCACTTCAAGTGGAAATACATTTCTAGTAATAGTGATATATATATACATATATAATCATAACTATTATGACAAATTTTGGAGGGACTACCAATTAAGTCATTTCAGATGAACTTGTTCTTCTATAAAGCTTATCAACATTCATTTACTAATAATGTGTCCTTCATTTGTAATTGATATGTCTGTAGATGGAAGTAATAAAGATATGGTACATGAAGTAATAAAACTATAAGGTAATAAGGCAAAAGGTGTAAATTGTTATCATATACACTTTACCCTGGCATACATGGCTAACTGCAGTCTAACTTTCTAATAACTTCTGTGTTACCACATATTCCACACTTATTCATAAAGGTTAACTTGGCCTGGGGTGGTAGGGCACACCAGCACTTGGGAGGCAGAGGAAAGAGGATCATGAATTTGAGGCTAGTCTGGGTCATACAGCAAGACCTTGACTTTAAAAATATATTAACTCATGGTCATGTGACAAATCTAGACTATGCCTCTGACCTCCCAGCTTTTTATCATTTCTGTTCCTCTTAATAACATTGTGTGTGTGTGTGTGTGTGTGTGTGTGTGCGTGCTAATACTGGGGCTTTAACTCTGGACCTCACACTGTCACTTGGTGTTTTAGTTCATAGCTGGCACTCTATTACTTGAGCCATGCCACTTCTTTTTTGGTTGTTAATAGGAGATGAGTCCCACAGACTTTTCTGATTAGGCTGGCTGAGAACTACAATCCTCAGATATCTGTCTTCTGAGTAGTTAGGAATACATCCTTGAGCCACCAATGTCAGGATATAATATCTTTTTATCTATCTTTTCTCTAAAGTTTAGCCTATTTACATTAAAGAAATCCCATCCTCCATCCATAGTAAGGTGAAATGAAATGCTTTCTTCCTTGGGTTCGCAGTCACTTCTTTGTTTATAACTTACTGAATTAATGTCTCTGGGATGCAAATTAACATTATTTTAGAACATTTTTCTGCATCACTAATACAATTCACTGAAGACATGAACACCTTTTTATCCTTCCCAAGCCTTGCTATGAACCAATTAAACTCATAATAACTTTTATTGTGATTGAATTCCATAAGAAGTGTTTCTTGAGAGTCTAACAGATTATCTTTGGTTTGTTGATCACTTTACTTCGTCTACACAGCAAAATCTGCAAAGTCAGCTTTCTTCATTTGAAAATGCAATAGTAAGTCCAATAAATAGGTAATCAATATTGGCTGGTCATTGACAAGGTTGTTCTAAAAAGGAAACTCTTATCATAATTAAACCTACTAAGACTCATCTTCGAAGAAGGAATATTTGTTAATTTGAGTTTATTTGAGGTCTCAAGTTTCACTCATGATCCCTGGAACTGTGGGGTTTTTAGGAATAATACCACAGATGTGAAGTGCTTCTGTAAAAAGAGCATCAGACAAGTTATCAGCTGACTCACCACTGTTGATATTCACCTGGAAGAGTACTTGTCAAGTAAGCTTATATTCCATTTCCCTATTTTCTGGATTTCAAGACTCCTACCGAGAAGGTAAATAGTGAGTAATGCAGCTCGTTTGAAGATGACACTTGCTTATTTTTAAGATTTCTACTTTGCTTTTCAGCTGTACCATAAGGTACATATGCTTAGTTGACATTACACTCAACCCAATTGAATTTCTAAGTGCTTTTTAATCTGTTGCTTGATGTTATCATAAGTTTAAAAATTCTTATGCACTATCTTCTCAAATAATTTGTTTGTTTCTCTCTTGCTTGTTATCCCAACAGTATGTTCGATTATGCAAAAAATTCCCAGATATTCCCTCTCCCTTTTTCTATTTTCTAGTCGTGACGTTCTGAGTTTTAGTATTGATATTTTATTCTAATTTATCTCCAATTCAATGACTCTTCAATAATTCCTAGTCTATTAAATTCATTTGGAGCATTCATTTTTAATTAGTGTATACACAGTTCTAAAATTTCACATCTTAAGTTTATATCACAGTTTATTCCATCTTGTTTATTCTAGTTCATGTCTCATATTTATATTATTTTTATATGCTGGAACAATGGTTCAAAGTAATCTTATAGTCCAGGTCTGATTGTCCAGTCTGAAATTTCTCCGTGGGTCAATCTGTAAATTATACTTTATTATTTAGTGTTCTTTTCTGAAAAAAAAATTGGCAATGGTTTCTTTATATTCTGTTTCCCGTCTTTTAAAGATCTGATTAGAATAAAGTTGACTTTAAGAGCAAACAAATGGTAAGCACAAAGAATATGATTAAATTCAATAATCCAAAATGATGAAGAATAAAATATATAGGTGTCTCCAATGGAAAATTGATTGTACAAAGTGGTTTCCTAACAGCCAGAGGTTGAATTCCTTATTACAAAAGCTAGAACCACTTAGTACATAAACTATATGGCTAAGTTGATCTCAGCTGCCTTGATCTCCATGAGCATAATTAAATGTAGACTTCAGCAGACAAATTGAACTCATTTACATTAAACATATGATATCTTCTAAATAGTGTGAAATAAGTTTACAATAATTATTTATAGACATACCTTCCTTTTAACATAGTGATTTTAGTATCAACTCTTTTGAAATATGAAATAGTTGAATTAGGTTACACATAATTTTTAATATATACATTGTGACTAACATGTTAAATTATTTCTATTAGATATTTATATCTAATATCCAAAGGAAATTTATTCTTGAGTTCTTTGCTTATTAAAGTAAGTATCTGAGCATAACTATCTGAGCTCTTTTCCTCAAGGCTAGCATTGTACCACTTTGAGTCACAGTGCCACTCCCAGTTTTCTGTTGGTCAATTGGAGATAAGAGTCTCATGGGGATTTTTCTGTTCTGTCTGGCTTTGAACTATGATCCTCATATCTCAGCCTTCTGAGTAGCTAGATTATAGGTGTGAGCCACTAGCACACAGCTTCAAGTTTAATCTTTAAGTCATATTACATTGGTTCCTTTATTCAGGGTGGTTTTTCTTGAGTGTTAGATATTACATAATTAAACTAGGAGAGAAAAATTAAAACCCAGAATATACTTTCTTCATCTAGAGGAGCTTTCCCTTCCTCTTCCTCCTCCTCCTCCTTTCCCTCCTCCTCCCTCCCCCCCTCCCCTCCTCCTCCCCTCCTCCTTCAGTCCTCTTCCTCCCTTTTCCTCCTCCTTCTCCTCCTCCCCTCCTCTCCTCCTCCTCCTCCTCCTCCTCTTCCCCTCCTCCTCCACCCCTCCTCGTTCTCCTCTTCCTTCTCCTCCTTCTCCTTTTTCTTCGCTATTACTGGAGCTTGAAGTCAGGACCTTTTGCTCTCATTAGGCTCTTTCTCTTAAGACTAAGACTCTAATACCTGAACCATACCTCCACTTGCAGCTTTTTGCTGGTTAATTAGAGATATAAATCTCTTGGATTTGTCTGCCTAGGCTGACACTGAACCTAGATCCTCAGATAACAGCCTTTAGAGTAGCTAAGGTTATAGGAGTGAGCCGCCAGTACCTGGCTTGCTGTAGATATTTTTACAGCTGCCTGTGATGGCTGGCTAGGATACTAGCAACCATGTGCCAGTTATTTTAAAACTGTGTTTTGGAAGTGGATAATTCCCTATAAAAATAAAATGTGGGAGGCTGGGAAGGTGGCTTAGTGGTAGAATGCTTGCTTTGCATGCATGAGGCCCTGGGTTTGATTCCTCAGCACCACATAAGCAGAAAAAGCCAGAAGTGGCACTGTGGCTCAAGTGGTAGAGCGCTAGCCTTGAGCTGAAGAGCTGAGGGGCAGAGCCCAGGCCCAAAGTTCAGGCCCCATGACTGACAAAAATAAATAAATAAAATAAACCAATAAATAAAATGTGGTATGGCCATGGAGCTTACTTTTTCTTAAGCACAGGAGTATTGATGGTTGGGGTAGCCCTTCCAACTCTACAATAGTCCCTGGGACACATGTATCGAAATGAAGGTTCCATTCCCCTCGCTTCTTCAGTGACTATGAGGAGAAAGAGATCCAGCCAACTTGTAGTGGGTGCAGACCTGTAGCTGAACAGTAACATTTGTCGGTTACGTTTTTTTCCTTCAAGGGAAACCTTGATTCTAAAAGAGACATTTGAGAAGCTGGGAAGACTTTCTAGCAGATTGTCATTAAGTCTACGTGTACAAAATCAGACTTTAAGGACATCACGGATGGAGATCCTAATGACTTACCTCCAAGGATTTGGGTTAGAAGCTCATGTGATTCAATATTGTGATTCAATATCCTAGAATCACAATTTTATAATCTTATAATCTTTTGTCAGTCCTGGGGCTTGAATTCAAGACCTGGGTGCTGTTGCTGAGCTTTTTTACTCAAAACTAGAGCTTTACCACTTTGAGTCTTGTGATATGGTTGGAAAGCAGAGATCTGGAAGTCGCTGGTGTATAGCACAAATGAGCTCTAGAAAAAAATACACTTGATTTACCCTATCCTTGTGGGATTTTAAAAATGAAGCCACTGACTCCTTTTCTACTATTTCAACATACACTACAACAAAAACTTCTGTATAGATGTGCCAAAATTTCTCTAACATACTTAGGCTGCATTGCAACATGACAATAAATCTCTGAAAGTGTTAACTTGTTAGAGGTTGCCAAGTTGTTTTCTAAAATTGTATTGATAGACACGCCAACAAACCATGTTTAGAGTTTCTATGTTTCCATTCTCTGAACTGAATTTCATACTAGAGAGTATTTACTTTAACTTTTCAATCAAGTAGACATCACATGCTATTTTATTTTAATGGGTATTTTCTTGGTTCCTGGAAAGTCAACTGTTTGATACCTAATAGCTATCATTTTTCTTCAAAAAATGTATTGTTGTATAATTTGAGTGTTTCTATTTTCCAATACACCAATGATTTCTTCAGCTATGAGTAGTATGCTATTTCAACCATGCATGAACTTTTAAGTATTCAAGAATATTTTAGTACTTTTAGAAGTTATGTTATTCTAAATCTCCTTTATTTGGTAAGGGTTTATTATTTTATTATAGTTTATGTTCTTTATTTGGCCATTTAATAATTTAAAAAGTACTTCTTTTCTACTTTTTCCCATTTTTCTATTCTATCAAAGTCATGTTGTGTTGGTCAGTTCTGTCTTTTATGGTTAAGTTTTCTCTTTTAAAAGCAGTATAAGCTCTTTTTCAGTAGGATATTATTGTTTATTTGCTTGTGGTTTCTGCATTTGCTTCAATAGGCACCCATGGTCTTTTAGTGTCCAGATGCAGATTTTTCTTTTAAAGCCTAGAGACCCACATATTGTCCTGAAGGTAGAATACATTGGGCATCCACATACTTACATAACTAGTGAATTATGATTACACATAGCAGACTTTTCCAAAAGATAGAGAAGTTTGCTTACTGTTTCTATGGATTGCCACATGGAGAGTTTTAGCCTTCATATATCTGCTTGTGTCATCTCTTAAAACAATTTCTCAATTGAGTTTCAATTTCAATTCATCATCTTTATTTTTTTAATTTCTTATCAGTAGTACTGGGATTTGAACTCAGGGCCTCACACTTGCTAGGCTAGTGCTTTAGCACTTGAGTCACTTCCCTAGACCTTCCTTGCAGGTTATTTTGGAGATTACAGGTTTTTATCCCTAGTTGACTTTGAATTGTGAACCTCCAGATCTCTAGGATTACAAGTTAGCTACAGGCATGAGCCACAAGCGTCGGGCGTCAGCTTGCTCTTATTCAATTCATGTGGCTTTCTCTATAAAGAGCAGCAGAAACCTAGTTCTAAGCATTTACAGCTAACATCAAGGCCTAAAAGTAGAGTTATTCCTCATATGCTATTGAACTTCTTCTGAACCTCTTCAGGAAAAGTGCAATAACTTTAAGAGATTCCCTCCCTTTTGTTTGCTGAGAAGCTAATCCACAAAGGATTTTCCATTCTCCCACATCTTGTACCTTCCCTCAGTGACTCAGTCTTCCTCATTCCTTGTTATTGTCAGAGACTTGTGAATGATGATGCTTTGCTAACTTGCCTCTGCTTCGGTCCTATTTATATGTCCTGTTTGTAAGCTTTTGTATGTTTCATCTCAGTGAACACTCTCCTAATTGCAAAAACTTGAGCATAGCCATCTCCTTGACTCTCTGGTGCATTTTGTCTCTGGTAGTTTGGTGCTATGACTCAACTGGGTTGAACTTCACCTAGATCCCTGTAAATTCCTTCTCCCTAGAGGGGTCCCTCTGAGACCTTTGTGATCTGTCCCTAACTGGCCCCAGAGAGAGTGTACAACACTCTTGAGTTCTGGACTCTTCTTTATTGGTATCATGCTAAAGACTTGGCTTGAAATACTCACTTGATTTCCAATACTGCTTTTGAAGTCATGGTCTGACCTTATGGTGACTTCTGGCTTGTAGGAATCTTATTTCTATTGAATTGAAGACAATAGAATATCTTGTAATCCCTTTGGAGTAAATGCTTTGATTTTTCTATCCATTTTGTTCTCAATTCAATTAAGAATTCATACATCCTTGGAAAAGAATAGCTCTTTGATATGAAAGGGTGAGTTATATAAGTTAGTGTTCATTCTAGCTTCAAGGCTGTAATTTTATAATTGCGGCTCTCTGTCTCTCTGTTTATTCATATGTGGTTCAAAAATGCCTTTATCTCTCTGACTATGTGTTTTCCCCCTAAGTTATTTCTCTATCCTCTAAAATTTATTTTTTTTTATTATCTGTAAATACTTGTACAAAGTGTTTTCAATTCAACATCAATTTATAAGTACCATGCATCTTGAGTAATACCATCTCTTCCATTGGGATGCTATTAATAAATTATATTATAAAACATAATTATAATATAATCTTTATTTTGGTAATATTGAAGTTGAGTCCCTCAAGCTTGGGTGGAAAGTGCTCTACCACTTGAGCCACACCCTAGCCCAGATCATAAAAATCTCTTAAAGGAGCTCTATTCCACTAAGCTTAGAGACACGCAGGTACTCATATAAATTGATTTCACTTAAATTCTTATACTTAAATTCACTTGATTAAGTTGAATTCACTTAATTTCTAATATTCTCTTTAGTGATACCACACTTTGAACTAAGGGACTGGTGCTTGCTAAACAGGTGTGCTACCAGTTGAGCTAGGCTGCTTTTAGTTATTTTGCAGATAAGATCTCCTGTTTTTTGCTTGTGGCTGGCTCAGGATGATGGTCCTCCAACCTTTGCCACCATCCAGTACCCAGGTTCACCCAGCCCCTAATACTTTCAATGTGTGTTTTTATTAAGATAGAAACTCAAGTGTTTTAAGAAAATAAGTTCACTTGATTTGGGGAGTTTGTCAAATAAAATTAATTTGTGACTTTTGGGTTAATTTTTAAAAAAGCTTTGTCTCCTTTGATTTACTGCAGATTTTATTCTACTTTGACATATTTTTCCTGAACTCATACATATTCACTGGTCAAATAAACTAGCAGTATTTCTCTTTAGTACTTAACATTATGCAATATATAAATTTGTGTTTAACCGAATTGAAGCATTATTCTGACAAACTTTATTTCCATAGTAATTATATTTTATAGCATATAGCTTGAAGATAATCTCGAAGATCTTTAAGCAGTTTAAAATCTTGGAGTGGTACTAAATTGAGTTAAGTAATGGTTTTCATTAGATACTTAAATTATTTCTAAGTAACATAGAATACCAAAACATTAATTCCTAAGCATATTTTAAAATTATACTTCCTGCCTCTAACTTTAGGGTGGGATAAAAGGATTATATGCACACACATATACATATGTGTATAGATTATATTTGTATACATATGTGTGAATATATACATATCTATACATAATATGTATGCATATAATTATCAGTATAAGAATATTCATTTTTGTCATTCTGAGCTTTTTGTGATAGATGTGCATAAATCACTATAGAAAATAGCTAAAGTCTCATGAAAAGAGACTTTTGTTGTGATTATAGTTCTTTTTTTATGACTATAGGTCAAGTTTGATGGTGTTATAAAATAAGCTGCAATATCAGATATATTGATGCAATGCTAGAATTTGTTCTTGTTTCAATAACCTCTTTCCTAGGGCTTTGGTTTGATCTTATTAAGAGGTTATAAGTAATTGTTCATTATCTCCTGGGTAATCTACTTAGATAGCAAAATATTATTTCTCAGTAACCCATGATCCCATGTTAATCAAGTTTAAATCTCCTGATAATTTTGATATTGTTCTTTTCCAAAATTGAATTTTAAGTAATATATTTTTTGCAGCCTAAATTATCTTTGAGATTTCTTAGAGGGCTCCTAACAAAACCATGAAGCATTTATTCTTTCAAGTTGCAAAAAGAGGTGCTAGGAATAATTAGGTTTCCTTGAGATGCTATGGTTGATATGTTATATGGAAAGAGATGTCAATTGGACAGACAGTTTGGTCTTCTTTGGGTTAAATGTGTATAGGAAATGTTATTAATACAAATAATGCAGAAATTGTGTGCAGAACAGGAAGTTCCCAGGGATGTGATGTGTCAAGCCTTCACAGTGCCTCTCTAGACAGACCAATCAGAGCATAAAGACACTCATGTGGTACTACTAAATGGAAAGATTGTGCAATGAACTCTTGGAATCGCCTGAATCAGGTGCCTTCAGGGTTTAGTTTTTAGCTCTTGTTTTAATATAACCTTTTTTTTTTTTTGGTGCCACTACTGGGACTTGACTTCAAGATCTGGGTGTTATCAATGAGCTTTTCACTCAAGTCTGGTACTCTACTACTTGATCCACAGCTCCACTTTTGGCTATTTGGTGATTAATTGTAGGTAAGAACCTCATGGACTTTACTGCCTGGGCTGGCTTTGAACCATGATCTTAAGATCATAGCCTTCTGAGTAGCTAAAGTGTTCTTTCAAGATGCCTTGTTGTCTGAAAGAACTGTAAGCAAGCAGCCTTTGCCATCATTTCTCAAGAGCTGCTTTTTATTTGCAAGGACAATGCCAACAATGGAAGATCACTTTTTGCATTTCATTTCAGTCAGTCTGAAGGTACACAATTCTCAATAAGCAACTCAGAAATTAGTTACTGGTACTGGTTACTTTATTTCTGTCTTATGCTCTAGAAAACAGTGGTAGGTTAAAAAAAAACTTCTACCTTTTGGGTAAGAAAAGGGCTAAGAGTTCATCATAGCCAGCTAACAACAAAAGACTATGAGGTGCTGACAGATTCTGAGCTGAGTTCTGCTTGCACCCTTTCCTTGGTGACTCAGTAAAGGCCAGGCTCTGTCCTCTCCATTACTTCCACAGACCCATATTACAGTGTGACTATGGCCCCAACAGTGCATGTGATGGAGGGAATCCTAATGGGTAGATCAAATGTGGTATAAAGAGGGCTTGTGGAGAGTGGGTCTCTGTCTGCCTGCCTGTCTGTCTGTCTGTCTGTCTCTATCTCTGTCTCTCTTATCCTTTTGCCTTCTACCCTTTGAGACTACAATAGGAAGGATAGCACCAGATGCTGAGACCTTCAGATTTTCTACCCTCCAGAACTGTGAAAGAGTAAGTTTCTGTTCTTTATAAATCACCCAGTCTCAAGCATTCTGATATAGTAGTAGCACAAGATAGATTAAGATACTATGGACTCCTTTGTTTACATGCTTCTGTAATTGGCCATGTCCCTTCTTCTTTTCTTTATTCATCAGTATTCTCTATTGTGATAGGCTAAATAAAATCCTGTTAATTACCTGGTATATTTTGTGTTTGGCACCTATCTGATTTTGTTTTTTCTTTGTTTCCAAGTACAGGAAAGTACACTTACTTTTCCCATCTAGTTTAGCTATTTATTTTTAAATATTTAAATTTATATAAGTTTTTTTTAATGCTTTTAGCAGGATAGAGGTCTTTGGTAGCCCAGTTCTCCTTGTTGTAGGAGTCTGATGCCATCTCTAGTCTCTTTGTTGGTGGATATGCTTTGTGCTCAGCTCTTTAGGGCTTTACTTTACCTTTTGATTTATGAAAACCGCTTTTTCCCTTTAAAATAAAAAGCTCCAAGCTATGCCTTTCATAATTTTTTTTGTCTCTGAAGTGGGCATCAAGAACCTTTCTTGGAACTCAGAATCTGAACATTAACTCTCTTGGCGTTTCTATTACAATTATATTAATCTCCCAGCAACAGATGCCTCTGGATAAATAGAAAGGAAATTTTTGTCTGAGAATGTACAAAAGCAAGGCACACTGGTTGGTTTCAGAAAGTTATCTCTAGATAGTGTCATTTATCCCAGTTAGCCTGCCTAATGTGCTCCTTGAGGCTTCTGTGTCTGCCTCTGGCTTTCTGCACGGAAACCCTAAGCAGAGGCTATCTGTCATGCATGCACCAGTCTCAAGCTGTGACCTTGTGGAATGACCTCATCATTGGTCATTGCTCCTAACAGTTGGCTGACTTTCCTATGCCCAGCATCCTTTTACCTTATTCTTCAAATTAGATTTACTCTAAAGTTCACTTAACTGTGTGATGCTTCTGACTCATCCTTAATGTTGTCTACCATCCCACAACCCAAATAAAATCCATCCTTGTTTTATCCACCTATTGGACAAACCAACTCAAATGTTTCCACCTAATGCACTTAAGAGGACCTGGAGCCAGGGCCTAATAGATCCTTTAAATGGGAGAGATTTTGGATGGCAAAAGACAATTGAAGGTTGGAGCATGGAGAATTATGCCTGCTTTGGGAGTGAGTGAGCCACTAGCAGGAGGGGAAGACTATCTAAACAACAAATCTGATAGGAAAAGAAAAAAACCCATAATTTTAGCACCTTTTAAAGAAACTTTCCTGCCCAACCAATGCATGATTAATGTAGAACAATTAGAGAAGCAAATATTCTCTAATCAAAACTAAAATAAAGATTCTATTTCCATGTATGGCATCTTAAATTTCAATTATATACCTATGTGCATTATGGATATATGCAATATAATGGAATAGCCTCCATTAGAGAACATTTGACAATTATAAAAAGTAATGTAGCCAGCCACCAGTGGCTCATGCCTGTCATCCTAGCTATTCAGGAGGCCGACATCTGAGGATCACAGTTCCAAGACAGCCTAGACAAGAAAGCCCATGAAACTCCTATTTCCAGTTAGCAAAAAGCCAGAAGTGAAGCTGTGGCTCAAGTGGTAGAGCACTAGCCTTGAGCACAAAAGCTAAGAGACAGTATTCAGGCCCTGAGTTCAAGCCCCAGGACTAGCACACACACACACACACACACACACACACATGTAATTTGAAAACCATCTCTATAGCCAAGGTTTGTTAGGCACATGTTTGTGTCTCAATTACTCTACATAATACTCTCATTACTTTTAGAAAGAAAGCTGTTGATAACATTCTCTGAAAATTTACTAGGGGACAAGCAGTGTTCTAAATGCTTGATGTAGATTATTTCAGCTAATCTCTACATTAATTCCATATCAGAGGTATAATGATTATCTCTGTTTTGCAGGTATGGAAACAGAAACTTTGAGAGGTGAAGAAAACTCATTGAAGATCATGTGTCTATTAATAGAACAATAAAACTGAAATTGCCCCTTGTTAACTGAAGCTAAATTCTTTTTAAAATTTTTTTTGGTCAGTTGTGGAGTCTGAACTCTGGGCCTGGGCTCTGTCCCTCAGCTCTTCAGCTCAAGGCTAGAGCTCTAACACTTGAGTCACAGTGCCATTTTTGACTTTTTTCTGCTTATGTGGTGCTGAGGAATTGAACCCGGGGCCTCATGCATGCGAAGCAAGCACTCTACCACTGAGCCACCTTCCCAGCCCAAGGCTGAATTCTTAATTAGTGCATGATACCACATGTATGGGTATACATGTGTCCATGGTATATGAATGCAACATATTAATCTGTCTATTTTTCTTTTGAAGGCCTCCTCTTAACTAGAAGGAAAGAGTACAAATGAATCCTTTAACAATTTACACAATTTCCCAATGTCTTACAGTCAGCAAAAACTATAAACAGGGTCAGTTTAAGATCTCTGAAATCACTCAATTATCCTAGACTAATGCCCTTACTCATTTCTTACCTTCTGGTCCCCTTTGTATAAATATTTTTTAATTTACATAGGATGTCAAGAATAGACATGTTTTAACAAATTCTGAATTTGCTACATTGATGTTTCTATGTAAAATCTAAGGTGTACATTTTTGTTTCTCTCTGGTGTTTTGAAAGATATGGAGACTTTGTCATTAGTGTTTCAAGTAGACAGGGAACTTGAGTAGGATGTAGCCCAGCCTCAGACACCATTACTGGACTTCTTTTGGAAACAATCAGACAATAGGAAAGAGGCATCCCTTAATCTGAATTTCTTAGCAATCAAGAGGTAGACCAAAATCCTTTCTTTATTGCCCAAAGCTACTCCAGAAGCATCCCAGGGACTGATGGCAGCTTGCCAAATATTTGTATGGATTGTTAAATGACAGGTTCACAAATTAAGTGTCCAGAATCATCTATAGCTACCTGTCACTGATACCCATGACCAGTGAACTGATCTCAGTTAATAGGGTGTAGATCAGTCATCCAACTCCATCAACATTGCCTGTAGCCTGAGCTACCTCTGGTCATTCAGTCACATCATTGTTTTACATGTTGTTCTGTGATGGATTGGGGGAGATTATGATTGCCACATAACACACAAAGCACCCAGGTAAATTTGAATTTCAGACATCAGTGGATAATATTTGATAGAACCATGTCCCAATTATTTTATGGGATATATTCTACTAAACACAAATCAAGATTTACCTGAATTTCAAGTTTGAAAACATCCCCCATGTTTGTATTTGCTAAATCTGGAAACCCTAATACACATCGGACACAGGCCTATACTAGATCTTTTTTTTTTTAATCTTCCTCTGTTTTACTGACTTATTCTATAGCCCATGAGGGCTAAACCCATGCGGGTTTAGAATAGAACAGGCATTTCCAGGTATATAGTAGTGCTTTCCTTCCTTCCTTCCTTCCTTCCTTCCCTCCCTCCTTCCTTCCTTCTTCCCTCCTTCCTTTCTTTCTTTCCTTCTTTTTCCTTCCTTCCTTCCTTCCTTTGTTCCTTCCTTCATTCTTGTTTTTGTTTTGGCGTCTAGTAGCATCAGAAGAGTAGTTATTTCTTAATAAGATTTCTGTCCTACTCTGAGGATTAATGAGTGAATCTATAACAGCAAGGTATGGAAGGTAAAAGTGCTTTCTCTACAGTTTGCTAAACAATAAAGTTGTTTCTAGGGCACCACATTGTTACCTAAATTGTTTTCCTATGTTTTTCACCATTATTCAAATTCATCTTGTGAAAATTCTACTTTAAGTTTTATGACAAATTACCTACTCTCTGCCCTTGTCCAGTTTTTGTATTCATGTAAAATGAACATGTTCTGCTTTAGAAGACCATCAGAGGCAGTTCACCAGTAAGTGACCTCAATTTCCTCACTTACAAAATTAGGCTGTTGGGGGGGGTCAGCAGCTGAATGGCCTGTGATGTAAAGTCAGCACAGAAACACTAAGAATGTGTGGGAAAAACACAGATCCCTTATCTCCTGTTGATGGGAGAGAAGCAACGAGTTGGTGAATGCCCACAAATGCCAGTTGGTAGAGATATTGCCCTTGCTACCACATCTCCAAAACCCTCCAGGAATAAAGCTCTCTCAGCAGATAAACTGCAGCAGGTGTACTAATGAGGAGGGAGGCATGGGACTGGAAGGAAGCCTGGAAGACTGGGATTGGAATTTTGGCTTTGCCACTTAATAGCCACGAAGTTTAGAAACCATTCTTCAACCCAATAATCACAACTACTTGTGTCGAATGGGGCAGGGCCCAGCTCCTATCAAGGTGGGTATATCCCATTGAGGAAACTGTCCTGAAGGTTTCAATAGGCATTTGGGGTAATGAAAAGGAGGTGATGAGCTGGTTCAATGCAGCAAGTTGTCTCCAAGAAGCTTTCCTAATCCGTTCAGGCCGCTCTGATAAAATACCATAGCTGCATGCTAGGAAGTTCAGGTTTTAGTGGACAGTAGACTGAGAGTCTAGTAAGGGCCTGTTCGCTGGTTCATAGACAGCACTTCCTCCAAATCCCATTAAGAGCTGTATAGTCACCTTACCATGACTTTCCACCTTTCCTAACTTTAACCACCTTAGGATAAAGATTCTTTTTTCAACCTATATTTTGTTTTGTGCCAGTACTGGACTTGAACTCAGGGCCTGGATTCTGTCTCTTAGCCTTTTCACTCAAGGCTGGTACCCTACCAACTGAGCCACAGGTGTACTTCTAGCTTGTGGTTCTTAATTGGAGATAAGAGTCTCACAGGCTTTCCTGCTTAGGTTGGCTTTGAACTAAGAGAATCATATATCAGTCTTCTGCATAGCTAGTATTATAGGAGTGAGTCACCAATGTCACTTTCTATCTTATTTTTTTGAATTAGCATACATTAACAATATATGATTGAAACCAGGCACTGGTGGCTTATGCCTGTAATCTTAGATTCTGAGGAGGCTGAGATCTGATAATCACAGTTTGAAGCTAGTCTAGGCAGGAAAGTCCATGAGACTCATATCTCCAAATAACCACCAGAAAACTGGAAGTGGTGCTGTGGCTCCAAGTGGTAGAATGGTAGCCTTGAGTGCAAAAGCTCAGGGAGAGCTTCTAGGCCCTGAGTTCAAGCCCCATGACTGACCAAAAAAATATGAGTGATTCATTGTGACAATTCCATACATGCACACAATGTACTTTGAAGAGTTTCATCCCCTCTACTATATTCTTATTCCTTTTCTCTCCCTGTTTTTAAAACAATGTTTGGTGGGGTTAATTATGTTTTTTTCATATACATCTGTGTGTACTGTATATATTCATTCTACTGGGTAAGGATTTCAACATATGAAATTTGGAAGGACATAAACATTCAAGCCATAGCACATATAAATGGTCCATAAGACAAAAGTTAGAAATTCTAGAATTATTTGTTGGTACTCAGAGAAAAAGTGGACCCATGACAAAAAGAGCTAAGGAAATAGCATAGAGAAAAATGCACAAGGCTTGCAAGGCCCAAGTTGGAGCAGAGTAGTCCTGCATATAGCAAGCCCTGAGCCCAGACAGCAGCAGCTCCTTTGCAGCCCATCATCACTGTGTGTAACTGGACATCCAGAACTGTCAGATCTTCCAGTCTTTTGAGAAAAGCCAAAAAAATCTGGAAAAAGCTCAATGTTGGAAACTAATTAAAATTGTCCTTAGCTACTGTGCTGGTCAAACAAAATGTGTCTATGACTTATATATGGCCAGTGAATTGCCATTTTAGAATATCTTGTTTAGAGAAAGAAAAACCTAAGTGAGGGAGGAAGAACTTAATTTGAGTATGTACAGTCAAGACTTTTCTGAGTTGACCTATTTTAGTTTTTCCATTTAAATGTAAGACTGTCTCAGATTTTCAGCAAAAGGGCTTAAATTTGTGCTTTAAGGGAATGAAAGGAGAAGGTACTGCCAGATGAGGAAAATGGTATGCAAAGAGTTCTGTAATTAATCACAGCAGTGCGGTAAGATTAAGGAATTCTGCAGAAACAAGGAATCAGAAGAAGTGAAGAAAAAGACTAGAGAAACATTTGAATATGGGTATGAAGTCCTAGCCTTTCAGAGTAATGAAAAAGTACTAAGCATTTCTTCTAGAAATGCTGAAAATTTAGAGATATCTCATGGAAGATTGATAATTTACAGAAAGAACAAAGATGTGAGACTACTCAAAGAGTAACTCCATACAAGAATATTTGTGCTGGGTTTGATGGTACATGTCTATAATAGCAGGGAGGCAGGATGGGAAGATCACATTCCAAGACTGGTGGCCTAGGTCAAGTTAGTATAAGACTATCTAAACAACACACTAAAAGCCAAAGGGCTGGGTGGGCTCAAGTGGTAGAGCCCTTGCCTAGCAAGCGTGAGGTCCTGAGTTCAATACCTAGTAAATACCTCATCCACATACACCCACACCAACCATATATATACACCCTACCCTCAAGTCATCTTTGCCCTTGAGCTGTTCTGGATGTAGTAGTGCAGTTGAATGGACACAGGGCTAGGACACAGAAGAGCTGGGACTGGAGGGAGGAATTCTGTGCCACTCCTTCCCCTAATGTTGGGCTGTCTGGGTAGTATGACCCTCTGGGCCCATTGCCACAGGGAGGACCCTGCACTACTGAGGTCTGCATCTCCACACAGGCTCAGCTCTAGATGAGGAGACCTGTACCAATCATGAGAGAAGTCTGAAGCACTTCAGGAAAAACAATGGGGAGTGGCATAGGACCTGTCTGCAGACAGAGTTATTATTAGATTCAGTTCTCGATGGACAGGAAAATGCTAAACCCACAAAGGCGCAGCGTTTTCCTCACTCCTTCCAGAAGCAGAGGACTGTATGACAGTCCCACTGCCGCTTGAGCAACCAATTGTGAGTTTCCGGATTGAAGCACTGGTAAACAGAAGCAAGGAGCACATCTTCCTCTAAACGTCTATTCTCAACACAAGGCCCGTAGACCCCTAACATGCTGCTTCAGCAGTTTCGTATGTTAGTCACATTCATTTTGGCCATTAGGCTGATACTATTTCAGAATTTCTCCATTTCAGTCACTAACTTCTGATTTCCTATCATTGCAGAGACTGCTATCTACTCTCTGTATACTCCAAACACATCTAAAAGAATTTTTTAACCAAGAATTACAGTTTAAAAAAGACATGACTCTCCATTATGATGGGATGCATTTTTAAGATACAAATATCCCATCACAGTCCACTCCATTCAATTTTACCAGCTTCCACTCTAGCTTCTTTTCCCTGGAAACCCCAGCTGCAGAGGCTCTGCCTTCCCCCACTGCAGTATGCTCTGTTTGTGCCCTGCCCTGCTATTCAGCTGCCACGCCAGGTTCTTCTTTGTTCCTCTCTGTCCTTGCTTCTGATTGTTAGTGTCTAACCAGAGTTCCTCTGGTAACAGGGAGCCCAGGGTCTCTGTTGCAGGACAGTTCTGCTTACTACATCTAAATTCGACAGTGGTTTTCATTCACTCCTAATAACAGGGCAATTTAAGCCATCTCTTACCCAGATTATTTCTCCCTGAGAACCCTCAATATTTTTTAACACTCCATTGCCACATGATACTGAAATCACAAAGCTTCAGTTTTCATCAAGTACCCAGTGGCGAGCTCCATATAATTCTTAGCCACTAGTGTCCTTGAAGTTCTATACTGCAGACTAATATCATCTCAGTTCATTTTGGTAAACTTCAGTTTATCTTCTGACTATTATGTTCCTTCTCCTAGGACTAGCTAGGGACCAGCTGGGTAATGTGTCAACATGCTTGCTCAGTAGATAGGAGGAGTGGGAATGAATTTCAACATCTCAGTTGAGTCCTACTTTAAAGTAGAAATCTCATTTCCCCAGACTTCCATGCCTCCTACTGTTGTAGTTTCCTGAATACCTGGTTCTCTTCAGTTTTTTTCCCCATGGCTCTGGAACCTAATCTAAAAATCTATCCTACACCTAGGACAGTTGTCATCCACTGTCACTTCATTATTGATCCTGATTCTCTTCTTCATCTCTCCCATCCTAAGAACAAGTTCTTTTTTTCTGGGGGGGGTCTGGTCGTGGGGCCTGAATTCTGGGCCTGGGCACTGTCCCTCAGCTCTTCAGCTTAAGGTTAGCGCTCTACCAGTTTAGCCACAGCACCACTTCTGGCTTTTTTCTTTTTGCTTATGTGGTGCTGAGGAATCAAACCCAGGGCCTCATGCATGCAAGGCAAGTGCTCTACCACTGAGCCACCTTCCCAGCCCCAAGACCAAGTTCTTGAATGATTCTGTTCTGCCTTATCTTCTTCCCATTGAATAAACTCCTCTTAGCTCTTGCTTCACACTTTCCAGACAAATAGAACCCATGACTCATCTCTTTATGGATATGATGTATGGCCCCTTCTTTGCTATTCCTACTTTTGTCCTATTTATTGCTAACAATAGGAACCTTGGTAAGTTCCTACGAACTCGTCCTTTCCCAATGCCAGGACCAAGTGGAAAAATACTTTAAGCTTCCTGTGGAAAAATGACAATGAGCTTAATTCCCTTCAAAACACCTAAGAAAGAAACTAGACTTCTCTCATGTTGAGATTTAATTAGGCCTTTTAAAAGTTATTTTAATTTTTTAAATTTATGGTATTCAGACTGACAAATACAAGTGCATAATAACCAAAGCAGGGTAGCTTATATTTCTAGATCTTTAAACATTATAAAATTACTTTGACTAATATGTAATGATTGTATGCACTTTGGGGCACATTGCAATATTTCAGCACATATATATAATCTGGACTGATCAAACCAGGGTACCTTTGTATATCTACCTCCTTATTGTTACAGTGTGTTTGGAGTTTCCAAGCTCCTCTCTTCTAGTTATTCAGAAAACATTCAATTTGTTATTGTGTTACAGTCTCTCTATTGTTCTGTAGAGCATTAGAACTTATTATCCTTATCCATATTTGAACACCCATTCTCCAACCTCCTCCTATCTTCCTTTTCTTCACCTTAACTTACTGTCCATCATCTCCATTTTACTGCAAATGATAGATCATTCTTTTTATGGCTGAATATTCCACTGTATAGATACAGCATATATTTTGGACTTCTGGATTGATTCCATCATCTCATATCTTTACAACACAGCAATAAATAAGAGAATGCCAATATCTCAGATATGTTAATATCCTTCCAATTATATACATATTCATAAGTGGAATCATATGACCCATAAATGAATCAGAAAGCTTTTCTAGAATATAGGTATGACATGTGGCCCAGATTTTGAGGTACCAGAAAAGGCCTTTGTCCAGAGAAATGTTTCCCACTCAGTATTTGTGATGCCCTAAACTTCAAACAGCCTTTAACGAGACAGTGTTTCTATAATGGATGAGATTTTGAAACTACTCGGAGGATTTGAAGTGACCACAATGCCCAGTTCCAGAGCCTGAGTTTTTGCTGCAGTTACTTGTGGTAGCATAGCACTGGGGTGTCAGTATTTTCTGAGATTTCTAAGTGGTTCTACAGTACAGGCTGGACTATGTGTGAATCACTGCAGTGTAGGCTGAGAGTAAGACTTTCCATGTGAATCTCTCTTACAGGAAAACATGTTGCTAGAGATGCTGAGGCCCAAGTGATTGATGTGTCCACTGACTAGGCAGCAAGTTGAATGAGTAGACAGCATCCCTAAGAGTAAACTTCCCAAGATGAGTCCTGATGTCGATCTACGAAACATTTTCTTAGTTATCACAACTTGCGGAAGAGAAGAGAATGAATGGGACTACAATAGGGAGCAACATAGACTTAGGCCTGCTCCTTGGGTGCTAGAAAGCTTTGGTAAGGATTTGTAGATAAAATACCCAAAATGTGGCAAACTTGTTTATAACTGGGACTTGTTTTGTTTACATGAAACATCCCATTTGCAGATGATTAGCCAGGCACATGAAGGGTGTTCACTGGGGGTTTTGAATTATGATTCATTGAGTGGTTAGACAGGGAAGAGGTCTACCCTTTGCCTGCTCTGGATCTTATGGATGGCAAGTGACTAAGATTCTCAGGGCTCTAATCAAGTAGGTTGGGGTTCTATGCTTGCACTATTGCTGATGTGGAAATTGAGGGATGCAAATGATGCCAGAAACCCTACTCTGTCATGCAAGCTGGGGAAATCTCATAAAGAGGAGGAGGAAAGAGAGTTATTACTCTGAGTAGAAGATGGTCTAAGGACTCAGAATAGCAAGACAAAACCAAGTAATATCCTTACGAACAACTCATTTAAAATTTTTCAAGTATTTGAGACAACTATTTTCCTCCCTAATTTATAGCCACAGTAGACCAAGTGAATATTTCTGCTTCTCTGCCTCAATTTTCTCAGCATGAAAAGCTGACATTTCCAGGTGATCCCTGGGCCCCATTCAAATGCAGCATTTTAAGAACCTGAGAATTAGCATGACATATGCACACAGGAGATCATGATAAACAGCAGTCCTCACCATTCCCAAGTTTCTCCCCTTTCCTCTGTAATTCATAATCAGCCATTTTCAGAGCGCTCACCAATTCTTTTAAAAACAATATCATGAGATAAATATATCTATAGTGTAAGTTTTGTCTGAGAAATGTCAATGACTTTGGCTTTGTATTCCAGGGGATAAAACTAAGTGACCAAAAGACCAAAGAATCACAATTAATTGGCAAAACAAAAGGTGCACTGTAAGTCACAAAGATGATTTTGTACTTTTCTGGACAGAAGCCAGGGAGTTCTTGGAAGCAGGTTAGGCAAGAAAGAGGAAGGAAACCAGTTTAGAGGAAGGACTCTTCCAAGTGAAAGCATGAGACATTAACAGAAGATTTTGGAAGGTAGTATTAAGCATAGGCCATCGTAGTGACAATAAATTAAATACATAGAGAACACACCTCTATTCTGCTTCCAGTATTTTGGAGGATCATAAAAGTCTATGCAGCAGCTAGGAAAGTTCTTAAGGGAACAAATCAAAGCACACATCAGAATTTTCTCCTACAATCGTAATATCTTGGATTCAGGATAAAGGGTGGAGGAAGACAGAAGTCACCATGAGTGGTAGAGGTCCTGAGAGAGAAGAAGAGACCATGGAGTTGTGAGAACCTTCAAGTCTCAGACCATGGGAGGTTGGTACACTCAGTCCACAGTACAATTAGATGTTCCACGTACGAATGACTGAATATAGCAGGGAATGATCTCATACAATATTATGAGGGAAGAGAAGAGGAGGTAAAGGTTGGCTATAGCACATTGTGAGTGAAATTTCAGGATCATTGTTGAAAAGACTGTTGGTGACTTCTACCCACCCATCAGCAGTATGAGTGGAGAGAGAAGCAGAGAGGAGCTTGTGACTTGATTGCTATGAGGATTCTTCATACTCTAGTCTTCTGTATATTTTCTAAAGCACTCCATGAAACAAGTTAGACTTTGGGGGAAAACCAACAGTGATAAATAATGAATAGTAATTTAAATAGAACACCTGTCTTAAACCTGATTTTTAAAAGTCTATGATGATTTGGAATCATATTCTACATAGGCTCAAATAATGTAAGACTTCCTTTAATAAATCAGCTTCTATGTCTGCCCAAGAAATCTTATAAATATACTCATAAGATATTCATATGATGCTGCAGTCTTCCTCCTTTGTGTGTGTTTTTCCATTTCCACCTTTAGTGAACAAGGAAATAAGGCTGGGCTAGGTTCTTTACATTTGGAGTTTTGCTGTTTATGCATCTTTGGGTAAATCCCCAATGTATCCCACTTTTTATTTTATTTTATTTATTTTTTTTGTCAGTTGTGGGGCTTGAACTCTAGGCTTGGGCCACTTTTCATTTTATTATTTCCTAAATTTTCTGGTAAGTCAGTAAAATGATATCATGAAGATGTTTAGGAAGTAAAAATTTAAAACTCTGTCAAGTTATTCTACACAAGTAGAATACCTACCTACCTTTCTCTTAATGTCTCCTCTTCTATCCCTCTCTGTCTGCTCATTCAGTTGTTACATGGCCTTCTTGCTATTTTTTGACTATCCATGTCTCTCCTACATAGACTGGACAGAAACAGCCCTGGCATACTCTGTTTGTTCTTGGATACCCTGGTTCAACTTATATCATGGTTTTCAATGTTCTTTGAAAGACAAAAAAGGATCTATTTCATCAAATATTTTATACCTTCATATTCCATTCCTACCATCAAATATCCATAGCCTATCACATTATTCTGCTTTATATTCTTATTAGTAAGTATCACTATTTGAAGTTATTTCACTGATTTGTTTGTTTCTTATTTATTGGTTGTTTGAACCAATAACACAAATGCTTATAAAGCAGGGACCTTAACCCACAGTACTACCATTAATGTTAGGTAGGCATAGAATAGATAGCTAACACACACGTTTGAGTTGAAGTCATGAATTCAGTAAGTATTTGAACTGAAATATCAGCATGGAAGAACTCCACACATGAACACCTGTATTCATCTCCATGGAGAGAGTTTCACAGGCAAATAGGGGGTACAGCATATATAATACTGTGTTGGAATTTTAATTTACTGGGTTTTGGTTGTTTGCATGAGGAAAATTCTTTAATTTCTATATATTGGTTTTTTTTCTATCAAATGATAAACATAGTGTTTATGACATGGATTGTTTTGAGAATACGCTTTAACACAGGCAGGGCTACCGCTCATATATGCTTTCAGTTGCTTATGGAAGCTTCTCTTATTCAACTCCATGTGACCCTAAACTCAAAACTTGAGGAAATTTTTAACATCATATTTATGTAAAAAAAAAAAGCAGGAGTTTAGGGTTGAATCAGTGTAAATTGTGGAGGGATTTTATCTCCTCCCGAAATCATTGAAATTTTCTGGTCCACGATTGCTTTTGCTTAAGCATATTTGTGTGTTATAATTAGAGCCATTGGCAAGAATCCTCAGGAAAGAACTTAGCCTTTTGCCCTGAAGAAAGAAGTTAATTCTTCTCCAAATAGTAACCTCATTGCTGATGCAGCACCAGTTAGGTAGAAAAGACATTAGTTTTACTTACAGAAATGAGACTGAAAAGTCGGATTAACATCAATTTATAAATGAAGCAGGATGAGCTCTTTCAAATAAAGTACGTTCTATTTTGTTTAGCAGAAGCTCTTTCCTGTTTCTAGGCCTTTGTAATGCAACCGGCACTCTAATGCTCTCCCAGAGAAAACTGTCTCAGCTGGGTGCTGGTGGCTCATGCCTACCTTCTTAGCTACTATTTCAGAGGTTGCAATGGGAAGGATCACAGTATAAGCCCGTTTGAGAACAAAAGGTTTACAAGACCCTTTCTTAATTCTCAGTTGACTCAGTGACCCATGCCTCTCATCCTAGCTTCATAGGAAGCAAAAATAGTTGGATACAAGTCTAAGGACACAGCCAGGTAGGACACAGGAGCTTATCTCAAAATCAGCCAGTGGTAAAAAGAACTAGAGGCATGGCTCAATGGTAAAACATCAGCCTAGCAAGCCTGAGGTCCTGAGATCAAAGCCTATCACTGTAAAAAGACAAAGAAAAAAAAGGAAAGAAAAAAAGCTGTCTTGGAAGGAACTGAGATGAGCATGTCTATACTTGCTTTGAGTGTGCATGCTGGACTCTTCTGGGTTGGAGATGGTCCAGTTCAGACTTTCAGTCCCACCTTTGACTCTACAGGAAACACAGAGCTTGATTGACTCATAATATTCCAGCTCAGGGCTAAGAAGCAGGAAGTCTGGTGGGGACTACCAGTCTGCCATTTATGACCCATATGTGTCCTTAGGCTAGCCATTTTGCATTCCTCTTAGGTTCTCATCCCTCTGTTGCCAAACGAAGATAATATGGACATTTATCCCATTTATTTTTAGGCATGGGAGGATTAAATAAGATGCTATATCTGGGAGAAACACCTGTGAAGGGCAAAGTGCTATGCATATGTCCCAACATTATATCCTGTCTTCCTCCTCTTGAGTGTTTGTAGGGAAGGAAAATGTGTGAACTGGGTGCTGCTTTTGTCATTTCTGAGCTCACAGAAAGCGCCAGCAAATCCACAAGCCATCTTGCATGCAGGTATAAGCAAACTCTCTCTCTCTCTCTCTCTCTCTTTCTCTCTCTCTCTCTAGCACTCATTTGTATGTCTGAGTTAATTTCATAGTGGGGAAAAAAGAGAAATGCTCAGGAGATGTTAGCAACACTACAATTTCTGATAAATCAAATTGCCTGAAGAGATGCATAGAAAGGTTTTGGAGAGAACAAAGGCTCTGGGGCTGAGCCTAAAATGCCAAGCTACTTATGTAGCTGGTGGGAGGGTATACACCATGTAACTGGATCAATCCCTTAATTGCTTGATGTTTTTCTATCAAACAGGATAATTAGAAGACATTTTGATTCTCAGTTGAATCAATTTTTTTCTTCAGCTTTGAGAAGTGTGTCTTATCAGATGACTCCTATGTTTATGTAACATCTTTTCTTTCTTGGTTCCTGAAGGAAGGGGTTAGTTCTATTTTGTGTGGCAGTACAGATCCTTCCCTAGTGACCCCAATGTCACAGACCGGTCCTAAATAAACACAAACTGACCTGCATCTCTCCAGCATTCTCACTTGTAAAGGGAACCTTACCTTTATTGTTTTTACCTATCTCAAAAGGAGGTTGCCAACTCTGAAGTGACTCAAGCAATTTCACATTTTATGGCAAACTGCACTTGTCCATTGCTCAATCTGTAGAAAGGGACCAGCTGTTTGCTTCGTGCCATAAGAAGACACATGAAAGAAGAAAGAGTTATGGACTAGTTTTTTTTTGGGGGGGGGTGTCGTAGGGCTTGAACTCTGGGCCTGGGCGCTCTTCAGCTCTTCAGCTCAAGGTGAACACTCTATCACTTGAGCCCCAGCACTACTTCCCATTTTCCGAGTGGTTTATTGGAGATAAGAGTCTCACAGACTTTCCTGCCCAGTCTGGTTTTGAACCGCGATCCTTAGACCTCAGTCTCCTGGGTAGTTAGGATTACAGGTGTGAGCCACCAATGCCCCACAAGTATAATTTCTTAATAATAAAAAGAAAATGATATTTTAGAAGCAGATATACACCTGAATTCTTACATCTCTACCAGCCTGATTTTCTAAGATTATTAATTTTTCATGTTAATAAAATAATTTGTTTAGTCTTAGAAGCTAAGAAAAACTCAGAATTTTGTGCTATGAACAAAAGTAGCAAAAGTTCTATTTTTTGTGTCTGGAAATTGTTACTTCTATTTGCTTAGGGGTTTAAACATTAGGGTTAACACAAGAACTATAGCTCAAGAAAATAAAATGATCATTATTTTGGATAAGCATGATTATAAATTCTTTTTATTACCTGCTGACCATTCACAAGCTATGTTTTATTTCAATGTTGAATAGTTAACAATACCCTTGTAGTTAATAAAGCACTTAAAATGTGTTATGTATCCCATTTGATTTCACATGATGGTTTTAGAAATATAAATATCAATTTTCAAATGAAATATGGAGACTGAGGCAGAAAGTACAAAAAAAAAGTATTTGGACTTTCAATCCAGATTTCTAGAATGAACTAGGAGTGGTGTTACACCTGGAGGCAGAGATTGGGAGGATTACAGTTAGTTCTTTTGTTTGAGATCCTTTCTTAAACCTCTAGAGCACATTTGTCATCCTAGCTATGTAGGAGGCTAAGATGAAAAGGATAGTGGTGCCAGGCCAGCTTGATAAAATTTTTGTGAGACTGCATCCTAACCTAAAAAGCTGGGCATGTTGTAGTGCAGCTGTCATCCCAGCTATGGTAGGAAGCATAAATAGGAAGACAGCCCTGGGAAAAAGTGAGTTCTATCTCCAAATTAACCAGAGGGGGAAAACATCTGGAGGTGTTGCTAAAGAGACAGAGTGCTGCCTATCTAAACTTCAGTACCACCACCTCCAAAAAGTTACAAAACCAAAAAGAAAAAAATTCCAACCCAACAACAACAACAAACAAAGCAGAAAACCATTTCTAGAATGATATTCTTTACTGTAACACTCCTAATTAATGACATAAACCAGGATTTGAAAAGAAACAAAAATATGATTTTTTCCAAGTCTTTCCATTTCCTTATGAATGGTACAATATCATTCTTTCTGATGGATGAGTAGAATTCTGTTGCATATATATATATATATATATATCACATTTTGTTGATCTATTCATTCACTGAGGAGCATCTGAGTTGATAGCATATCTATGCTATGGTAAACAATGCTGCAATGAACATGGTTGTGCTGGTTGCTTTAGTGTGGCCTGGTTTGTCATTAGGGTAAATGCTCAGGATCATAGGAGAGGATGTATGTTTAGTCTTTTGAGGATCCTCCATACTGCTTTCCAGAGTGGTTGAACCAGATTACATTCCCAGCAACAGTGAAGTAGTGTTCCCTTCGGCCACATCCCTGCTAGCATCTGTTATTATTGGTTTTCTTGATAATGGCCATACTAACAGGTGTGAGGTAGAATCTCAATGGAGTTTTATTTGCATTTTTTAATGGTCAGAAATGTTAACATTTCTTCATGTGCTATTGGTTATTTTTATTTTCTCTGCAGAGAAGTCTCTTTTTAATTCTTTAGACCACTTATTAATGGAGTGGTTGTTTCTTTGAGGATTTGTTTTTTGGAGCTTTAATTTTTTGAGCTCTAGGTATATATGTATATATATATATATATTTAATTTTATTGTAAACATGCTGTACAGAGGGGTTACAGTTACATGAGTAAGATAATGAATACATTTCTTGTCAAGCATTGGTACCTCCTCCTTTGTTGTTTTCCCACTATTCCTTCCCTTCCTCACCTCCCTCACTCTCTATGTATATTTTTGATATGAGCCCCTTGTCTGTTGTATAGCTTGTGAAGATCTTCTCCCAATCTGTGGGTTTTCTGTTTATTTTGATAGCTGTGTACCTTGCCATGCAGAAGCTTTGCAGTTTAATGCAATCCCATTTATCCAGCCTTTCTTGGATTTGTTGTGTTTCTGGATCTTTGCTTTTGTTTTTGTTTTTCTTTAATGTACTGTATGAAGTCATTTATTTATTCTTTCATTCTTCTCCTTTGGTTTATGCCCTGTTGTCACTGTTTTTGATTTTGGTACCCTGTATAAATGGTTATCTGATTCGGGGAGGGAAGGTGAATACAAAATGGTGAGACAAAGGACAAAGGGTGAAACAATGCAACAACAATACTCACAAGATACGATACTGGAAATGAACTTTACAACTTTGGGGTGAGGAAGTAGAAGGTGAGAAAGTTGGAGAAAAATAGGCAGGGATAATACATGGGGTAACAATGTTCAACAAAAAAATGTACTCATTACCTTATTTGTATACTGTAACATCTCTATAACTCACCTTTACAATAAAATTAAATTAAATAAAAAACAGGATTTTGGACAATCTGAAGAGAAAAAATGGATACAAATCAATAGCCTGGGACTAGGAGAGTGTGCTTGTTTGTAAGTTTATCTGCTTTGGGGAGGGTATAGGAAGGGCACAGAAAGGGTGGGACAAAGGGTGAACAAATGCAACAGTGATATTCACTAGACACTATGTTGAAAAATGAACCATATGACTTGTGGTGGTGGGGGGGTAAGAGGGAAAAACTAGGAGAAGGTGAGGGAAGGGGAGATACTGTTCAAAAAGAAATGTACTCCTTACCTGACTTATGTAACCCTGTAACCTATCTATACATCACCTTTACAATAACAATAGTTAAAAGAATCCGAATATGAAATTCAATAATTTAATATTAGAGAAAATGAATCCAAAGGAGCCAGGATGTCAAGTTTGGGGTGAGGTAGAGGTAATATCAAAACAACAGCAGCTTGGAATAAATTTTTTAAAAGTACTGTAATTTTCACAGTGACTAATATTTAGCATTTGGTTTTGTTATGACTGAGTTAATGGGCGAGTTTAATGAGTCAGAAGCAAACAGAGAACTTATGAGTCTTCCAACGCTGGTGGAGGGAAAGTTCCTGAAACACTACCAAGATTCACTTCTCCTGTGTTCTAGGGCTTTGTTGCCATAGGATGAATGACATTTGTGACAAATGACACAGGTTAAGAACTGCCACTAAGGAAGAGCGACAGGAATGACATTTGATTTTGCTTCCAATGGTGCAGAATGTCATACCATTTAAGTTCTACTTGACATAGGAATAAGAACTGACCACTGGTTTCATCTAAGACTGGGCATGGCTAAGAAGGAAGCATGAGTGTCAGTGATGGAGAATAGAGCCAGTAAAAAGGAAAAATCACTGCCCAAACACAAGTGCCCATAGGGACTCATGGACACCCAGCCAGAGCCCAACCCCTTAGATCAAGATGTTTTGTACTTATATAATGCTTTGTTGAATGAAAATATGGACTGATGGATTAAAAAAAGAAAAAAGCACATGCTGCAAATCAAGACCCAAGAGTGAGCCTGTGGGTCATAATAATGACTGCTGTCATGTAATATAATGTGAATATAATGTGATTGTAATATAATATTCTTCTACTGATTCTCAAAAACTGTGAACTGGTTATTTATTTTTCTTTCTGCCAGTTCTGGGGCTCAAACTCAGGGCTGGTCTCTGTCCCTAAGCCTCTCTTTCCTCAAGGTTAGCACTCTACCACTTGAGTCACAGTGCCACTTCTGGCTTTTTTCTGTATAGGTGGTACTGAGGAATGGAACCCAGGGTTTCACGCATGCTAGGCAAACACTCTACCACTTAGCCACATTCCTAGCCCATGAACTTGTTATTTTTAAGGACACTTTTTAAAATGAAAATACTGTGGTCTAAATTCAGATTCAAGGCCAGGCAGTTAATAGGAGACACATTAGGACTGAGCAAAATGCTTGGTTCCAAAGCCTGTGCATTTGGCTGAGCTGCTGAAATTTCGCCTCATTACACATAGAGATTGAACAAAAGTTGATTATAGTAAGCCACAATAACATAATTTTAAGTCTTTATTTCAGTCATGTCAAAAACATAGCGTGGACTTTGTGGAGTATTTTCTTTATTTTTATACATGGCTCTATTGGCTTTTAGAACCATCAACAACAATTTTGAACTTCTCTTTTCATCTGGAGCTTTGAGAACCTCTATTTCATATCTGTCAACTTCCTGGGTACCAGTGTCTAACAAACTTGGAGAAACTGTAGGATAATTTACCCATCATGTTGGTGAGCACTGAGCATCATAGGATAAGGTGGGTCAACGTCTCAGGCACAACTCTGAAAAGTAACATTTCAGGAAGATTTATGTAGGCTATTGTTTATAATGTAACATCTTCCACATCCTTGTCCAATTCATTCTGTTCTGTCCAACACAAGAACCTGCATCCTATGAAAAATAGCTGAGGACAGAGATAGAAGAAAAAGAACAGGCCTGGATATGGAACCCCAGTGGATGGTCATTTTGAAGATATCTGTGCTTTGAGGAATTAAAAAAAGAAAAAGCCTCCAAAAGATGTCCAGAAACTCTGGTATAACAAAAAAATGCTAAGGTACCTTTCTACAGAGAATGTACTGTATTGAAAGATAGAAAGGGTTTTATGTGATAAAACTACAGTTTTACCATGAATAACAAAAGGAAGGGGAACACAGGCCAATGTGTACAAAGTTCCTTGAGTTCAGTTATTTTTTTTCCCAAATAGCTTTTCTTCCAATTCCGTTTTTATTAACTCGAGTTTACCCCAAATGGGAATGTATTTGTGATTTAAAGTTTTAAGAATACAGACTGAATCTGTATGATTTTAGTAGAAAAGAAATTCATTATCAATAATCATAGAGTAACCAGGGAGATTAGAAGAGGAGACACAGAATGAAAGGAAGAGCTCTTCCAGTGAGTTTCTGGTGCTATTATGATCCAGGATGAAACTGGCCACCATCTCTCCTGTGGTTACAGGGTCCCGGATGCTCACCCCTGGCCACACTGCACTGTCAGCAAAATAGATTCTCCAAGGCCCTGCTTCTTGCATTACTTGTCTCTGTCTCAATTGCAGGAAGTACAGGATTGGCCAGCAATCATACAAGAAAGAAGGCTGGGAACTTTGCTATGTATCTTCCTTGGCTGTAAGTAGAAGATTAGTACTGCTTCCTTTCAAATTTCATAAGGTAGGAAACTCCCTTTGTATGGAATTAGGTATTAAGATGCTCAACGATTCAAAATAGGACAGTTTTTGTCTAGGCCATTTCTAAGTCTTTCAAATGATGTTATTTCTTCTAGATGCTGGCCTGGGTTTGTGTGTGTGTTTGTTTGTTTATTTACTTATTTTTGTCAGTCGTGGGGCCTGAACTCTGGGCCTGGGCGCAGCTCTTCAGCTCAAGGCTAGTGCTCTACCACTTAAGGCATAGTGCCACTTCCGGCTTTTATGTGGTGCTGAGGAATAGAACCCAGGGCCTCATGCATGCGAAGCAAGCACTTTACCACTGAGCCACCATCCCAGACCCTAAATTTGTGTTTTAAAGACTACTACTTTTTATTTTTTTTAGATCTTAAAAAAACACAATAGATAAATCTTAAAAAAAAAAAAAAAAACAAACTGTAGATAGCCGGGCACTGCCTATAATCCTAGCTATTTAGCTGGCTGAGATCAGAGGATCACAGTTGAAAGCCAACCTTGGTAGTAAAGTCCATGTCACTCTTATCTCTAATCACCAAAAAGTCAGAAATGAAGCTGTAGCTCAAGTAGGGTAAAGTACCAGCCTTGAGCAAAAAGCTAAGGGACAGCACCCAGGCCCTGAGTTCAGGTCCTACAAGTGTGCACATGCATACACACACACACACACACACACACACACACACACACACACTACCTAAGATTAAAAATTATTATAACAGGGCTGGGAATGTGGCTCAGTGGTAGAGCGCTTGCCTTGTATGCATGAGGTCCTGGGTTCGATTCCTCAGCACCACATAAGCAAAAAGAAAAAAGCTGGAAGTGGCACTGTGGCTCAAGTGGTAGAGTGCTAGCCTTGAGCTGAAGAGCTGAAGGACAGCGCCCAGGCCCAGAGTTCAGGCCCCATGACCGGACCCCCCCCCAAAAAAAATAAAAAACATTATTATAACATTCTTAATATTTATTCAAAGACTTTTTTTCTGCTTATCAAGCATGCTCCTAAGTAAGTCAAGTTCCCAGCCCTTAATTATTTTATTTTCGTTTGTGGGTCAAGGGTACTCATTTATATTAAGCTCAAGCAGTCAATTCAAAATTTTCAGGCTTGCTTAAAGAGGAAGAAACAAACTTGAGGCAAATAAAATTGATGAGCTACCAAGTTTCTCACAAATATATACTAGATAGATTCCTTTTGTTTTAAATTACAGCTGTCTTGCAATAAATAGTACCTACTTTTTAAAGAATAAAAATTCCAGAAAGAACTTGGTTAGAATATAAAGTACTCTATGCTAATAACCTCCAAGTGATTCAGAATATGTCACTGCTTGTTTAATCCTGTGAAATATCTTTAGAATCAAATTATTGATGAGTTTACCCAACAGAGACCCCATCTCTTTGTATATAGCTATGAACAGTTTGACAGAAACATGCTTAGCCTATGGAGTTAAAATATACATGTGGGTATACAAATAATTTTCCAGCCTAAATGTTATAGCCATGTTTATATGATAGTTTTGTATTATTTCATATATGTATACATATATATTGTTATATAGAGAGTTGAGTTAAATTCTAGTTGATGATATTTATTGATTAACGATTATAGTTAAGATAGCTTATTAAGCACAATCATTTATTTCTACTTTCCTTTAAAATTTAACAAAATGATAACAATGAAATAACGAAAAAACTGAATGCTTCTCTGGCTTAGGCATGTAAAGCAGAGACTGCAATCAACAGGATTGGAGTACATGCACAGAGACTGTTCTACCTGCACAGCAAAACTCTAAGAAGTTCCAAGCATGAGAAGTATTAGGAACTTTTGAAGGTAGAGTTGTAAATTTGAGTCCAAAAGAGAAGATTGCTTGAAAACCTTCTTACTCTACCTCAGCAGACAGATGGAGTTATACCTTCTGGGGACAATGAAGTATACAATGGTGGGCTGAAAGATACATCACTGAATGAGAGACCAAGCAGAGGGGCCTATACATGAAAGAAAGGAGCTAAGAGTCCTTTTAGTGAAGGTGAATAACCGCCCTCTTCTCCAGGCTAGATGAAAGCTCTTCTTCTGCATATCCAGGCCACCAAGGACAGTACAGAGCTAGAATGAGGTTCTAGTGGTTCCCAGAAAAAATTGTTGCTAGCATTATGGTAGGATAAGGAATCTGGGCTCTGATATTTATGCAGAGGGGAGGGGGAGAGTTGCTTTGTGGGCTAAAAGGATGTTCTTACAGGGAAGACAAGAGACCCCAAACAAAATGACTGAATCCTTGCCTGATCCTTGTGCAGTCTTCTAGGCATTGAATTTCTCCTATGCCCATTATTTCCAATCCAGTGTACAGATTCTTCTGTAAACCACTAAGGATTCTTAGGAATTAAATGAAAGCCTATGTTTATCTTTAAATAAACTATACATGTGGGAATTCAGAAAAAAAGAGAAAAAATCAAGAACAGAAGAAAACATGTAAAAATCTGACTTCCAATGATTAGAAATGTTTTTTTTTTACTTCCTTCTGTTTTCTTTTTTTTAAATTTTATTTGTGAACATACTGTACAGAGGGGTTACAATTACATGGGCAGGATAATGCGTACATTTCTTACCAAGCATTGCAGCCTCCTCCTTTGTTTACCCTTCACATCCCTTCCCAGCCTCCCCCCTCCCCCCAATCTCAATCCTTCTCCTTCCCCCCCTCCCCCCCCTGCACCGACGTTGTAAAGCTCATTTTGGACATGACAACTTGTACTTCTCATTGTTGCAACAGGTTCACCTGTATCTTTAAACAACTGGTTTTTCCCCATCTCCTCCTCAAGTTATACTGACATCAAATATAGTGAAAGCAGGGGTTATACTGTGGGGGAGGGACATACAAAGCAACAAAGAGATAATCTTATAAATGCGTTAGAAACACATGCATGAAAGAAAAAAACATTAAAATACATGATTAGAAATGTTTATCTGCTTGAAAAATATTTATGAAGCTTCATTACAAATATTGTTTGAGGTAGCAGAGGTAATATTTAACCAACTGACAAAACAATTCCCTTATGAGGCTTATGTATTATATACTATGTAGCACCATACTTTAGTTGACTAGACTGTAGACAGTTTACTAGAATGGTATTATGTAGTGATAAGATCAGTGTAGAAAATGAAGGTAGATAGTAGGAGGCAAGAAGGTCTATCTTGACTTGTATATCATGAAAGACTGGAGTCACCAGCTTACAAAAGTACTTTATTTTTTCTCAATTTTTACTTTTGTGGTGGTACAGGGTTTTGGACTCACGTGTTCATACTTGAGTATGGGATCATTTGAGCCATACTGCCTCCAGTTCTTTTTGTCTTAGTTTACTTTTCAGACAGGGTCTTCTGCTTCTCACCTAGTGTTCCCCCTTTGCCTTCCACCTGCACCTGTCACGTATGTAGCACGACAGGAATGAACCATCATGTCCAGTTTGTTTTTTGAGAAATACAATATGAGAAAGGCAGATTAGAAACTTACTAATAGCAGAATAATAATTTTCTTGTTCAAATGTCAAGTTTCAGGAAAAGAGAATGTCAAAATGAGAGTGCCAGTGGCTCATGTCTGTAATCCTAGCTACTACCTAGGAGGCTGAGATCTGAGGAATGAGATTTGAAGCCAGCTTTGGCAAGAAAGTCCATCAGACTCTTATCTCTAATCAACCAGAAAAAAGCTGAAAGTGTACCTGTGGCTCAAGTGGTAGAGTGCTAGCCTTGAGTATAAAAAGCTAAGGGACCTTACCCAGGCCCTAAGTTCAAGCTTCAGTTCTGGTGTTAACTTTCCCATATATATATACACACATAAATCAACCTTTCCAGGAGCAGAACCACACAAGTTTTTAGACTGAAGGGATCTGTTGAGTTCCTAACACAATTAGCATGTTTATTTACATAATGTGTAATGTTGAGGAAGATCTCACTTCTGTCTAAGGAAGCAGATGCCATTAAATGGCTCAGTGACATACTGGGAGGTGAAAGAAAATGGAGCAATGCTTTTGCATTTGAGGCAACTGAAGTTATACATCCAGCTAACCTCTCCATCTGTGCGAGAAGAACAAAGAAACCTTCAGAGCTAAAACTTCAAAGGTATTACTGTCCCCATGATGGTACTGGAAATCTTGCTCCACCAAATGCTAGTGTATCTATGGAGGTGGAAGACACAAGACTCAAGAAACTGAGGACCTTATTTGGAGAATCAAAATACAATTTCAGCATCATGGAGGACAGACACTCTAAAATGACAGACCTGTGGAATTCCAAAGAGCAAGAAGTCAAGATCCAAGAAAGCAGACAACTTATTCTATACAATGTAGCTAAAAAAGAAAGTATGCCTAATAGAAAACCTAATATGTCTGAGCAGATAAGAGGTTTTTAATGTTGTCAGTTTGAGAAAGCATTAAAACCAAAATAAACACAGACAAATGTAAAGAAACAAAAATAGAGGAAATTTAAATTATATGAGGAAGTCTAATATAGATCAATATGTGAGTGCACTGAAAATAGTATTTGCTTAGGGCCAATAGTAAATCTAAACATCAATATTGACTATACTGGACTTATATGTTCCAGATTTGTCTGGACTTACGACTTCTCCTACCTTGGCCCCCTACTTAGAGGAGAGAATGGGCCTTCATCTCATCCTGTCCTAGGCAAGTCCAGGGTATCAATATGCCCCCCCCCCACTTCTCCAAGAAAAAGATTTTCCAAAGATCTAGGCCTAGCTCCACATAGTCTTGTTTGGGAGGCTCGAAGACTGGGTAACACAACCTGAGACCCATGAGACAAACTGAGGAGTTGTGAGAACTGGATGATGGGAAGAAGTTCAAAGATTTTATATCCTTTTTCTTGAGCATACATTTTGGAAGAGAAGTGGTTTGAGCCTCCAGTTCTGGAGGGCATTCTCTCCAGTCAGGGACTCTATGGGTTTCTTCTAAAGGTACAGCTAAGTGATAAATTATTTTTTATATTTTCTCCCTTTCTTTCCTGAAACTTTCCCTTACTCTCATGTCTTGGAGGTATACCCTTAAAGAATTAGCATTTAAATATCGTCTTAACAGCTCTTTTCTTAAGATCATAGGCTAAGATATTGACTCCAGCAAAGGGTCATCGAACTACATTGGGAAGCTAAAGAGAGAGACAGAAAATAATTGCAAGATGCAAGTTTGTGTGTGTATGTGTGTGTGTAAAAGAATGAATAGAGACAGAAAGACAGATGAACAGACACAGAGAGATACAGAGACAGAGAGACACAGAAAAGGCAGAAGTAAAAAGGAGAAAGAACATCATATAATAGTTAAAACAGAAAAGTAAAAAAATAACAATTATTAATGGATTATGGTGATTTCAAAAAATGGAGATGGGAGCCAAAAAATCTAAGAATTTAAAAGACAGTTACTCTGGAGAGTGAAAACCAGTGAGATTGGCATTTGGCAATTACATTGTTTTCATTACAAAACATGTAATGTTATTTGACCTTTTAAACTGTGTGTTAAAAGATAAACCATAAGCACAAGAAAAATATTCATAGTATCCTGCAGTTGTTATATGTATTTGGAGTCTAATATACGTAAATGTAGGTGAGCAAACAGCTTGTACTAAAATCCAATTATAATTGCACCTATATTTGTATGCAAAATATAGGTTATCCCCAAAATTCTAATAGTTGTTAATAGAGTGGTAAAATTTCCAAAGCTCTTTGTTGGCTCCTTCAGATACCTTTGCATTCTTTGAAGAGCAAATTGGATTGCATTTATGAGTAAATTGAATAAAAAAGCTATTACTGAAATAAAAATACTGTTCCTATGGTTTCAGATTACATTACAGTCCATAACCTGACAAAGAAATTTATTATAATATTGTGAATTAAAATATATTCTGAAATATATATATGGCACTCACCTAATATAAAACCTGCTACCTTGCATAGGTTAATCTTTTGACTTCATGAAGAGTGACACACACACACACACACACACACAGAAAGTATATGGCAAAGACTATGTTGAAATTTAGACATAAGCTTAAATTGAAGAACAATCTATGAAATGATTTCTTCTAAGAATAAAAGGAGTAATAAAATCATGTCTGTAATGGTTGATTTTCTATATTAACTTGATTAGCCCACAGGGTGCCCAGATGGTTAATCAAGCTTTATTCTGGGAGTACCTAAGTGGGTGTTTGAGGGTGAGATTAACACTTGAATTGATAGACTGGACACAGTGGGCTGCCTTTCCTAATGTGAGCAGGTCCCAGCAATCAGTAGGAAGTCTGAATAGAACGCAAATGTTGATCTTCTGCATTAAGAGAGAACTCCTGCTTGACAGTTTCAGATAGGACTTCAATATATTTTTTCCTGTCTTTGGACTTGAACTAAAACATCAGCTCTTTTTTGGCCTTGAACTTGCTCTCTTTCAAACTCAGACATATGCAATAAAACCTCTTGGTTGAACTTGCCACTGAAGAGCTAATAATGTAGCTACCATAATAACTTGAGCCAAGATCTTCATGATTCCTTGTAACAAATCTTTGATATGATCTTTAATACGAACATCCCTTCATTCATGTATATATATATATACACACACATCTCTCTATATATCATATTTTCAAATATATGTACATCCATCCATCATATACAAATATTATGTATATGTGTATGCCAGCTGGTACTGATGTGCTAACTTAAAATTTTTTATTGTAAAGATGCTGTACAGAGGGGTTATAGTTACATGAGTAAGGTAATGAGTACATTTCTTATCAAACATTGCTACCCACTCCTTTGTTTTTCTCCCATTATCCCTTCTGGAAGTTGTGAAGTTTCTTTCCAATATAGTATCTTGTGAGTATGATTGTTGCAATGGGTCATCTTGCCCTTCTTTCATCATTTTGCTATTCCCCTTCCCTTCCCCAAATCAGATAAATGTATATACAAGACATAGGGTACCAGAATCAAAGACAGTGATTGGCAGGGATAAACCAATGGAAGAAGAAAAATGAAATAAAATAAAAAGAAAGAACTAGATACAGTACATTGGTGATAACAAAGTCAACAACCAAAAAAAAAATACCTGTTGTTTTCATGTCTTGGAGAGCATTTCAGTTAGCATCATTTTGTATGGTCGTATGTTCATAGAAATTGGGCTACTATGATTCTCTGGCATATACTAATTATTATAAATGAGGGAAACTATAAAGCCTATGCTTCTTCGGGTCTGGCTTACTTAAGTCTTTCCATCCCTATGTTGTTGATGGGAATGTAAGCTGGTTCAACCACTCTGGAAAGCATTATGGAGGTTCCTCAAAACACTAAACATAGAACTCCCCTATGATCCAGCAATCCCAGTACTAGGCAATTATCCAAATGATCATAAGCAAGGCCACACTAAAGCTACCAGCACAACTATGGTCATTGCAGCTTTATTTGCCATAGCTAAGATATGGAACCAACCCAGATGCCCCTCAATAGATGAATGGATCAAAAAAATGTGGTATATATACACAATGGAATTTTAGGCTTCTATCAGAAAGAATGACATTGCCCCTAATGTGCTAATTTTTTCAGAAACTAAATATTTGTTTGAAATTTAGACAGAATAAAAGAAATATGACTCATTGAATTAAAGCATCAGTAAACAAATAAGATGGGAAGCACATCTAATGCTAAAGAAAACAAGATGGATCCTGCTCTTTTACATTTCTATTTGATTTCTGGTGATTTTCAATTGGAGTAAAAGCATCTCTTTAACACCAGTGTGAATATTTATCTGTTGCATCCAAAGCTCCAACTTTGGGCAGAACTGACAAGTCACTACAGTCTTACGATAAGATAAAGGAGAAAAAACAAGATAGAATGGAAATTTCTATTGCCATTAGTGAGGTTACTTATACATTATCTTCCTTTACATCCAGATGTCCCATCATCTTCCAAAGTTACACATGACAACCAATTTTTGTTCTTAAATTTTCATGTTTAGTGTATGTTTTATGTTCATGGAGGCAATCAGCACAATAAGGCTCCTTGGTAATGATTATCTGGGCATACTGAAAAACAGTCAGCTTTTCCCCCCTAAAGTTTCAGCAAATGTCTTATTTTTCTTTAATAAATAATCTGAGTATAAATGATTAGTGTGTGGTTCTCACAAAGTCAATCCTATTAGCATTAATTTTCAGTTAAGGCACACTCCATGCGCAAGAAATCTCAGTGTTTAATAGATGTGAGCATAGATATCATTCATTTATGTGCAATTCTGCTTGCAGGTGTTCTGCATACTCTTAAGCCTTTACATGTATATACATGACAATATATTTGCATATGATATACATTTTATCTCTCTACTTATCTGAGAGAGAACAGAATCGTGACTGCTCTGGTAGAGTTTCCAGTAGCTTAAGAATTTAAATTCCTGTACAAAGGAGTACAGGACAAAGAGTTGTTTGCAACAAGAATTAATAATAGGATTCTTTTAATCTCATGTTGTCTTTGTGTGTGTGCTGGTTCTGAGGCTTGAAATCAGGGCTTGGGCACTGCCTTTGAATTTGTTTTACGCAAGGCTAGCACTCTCCCACTTGAGCTACAGGTCCACATCTGGCTTTTGGGATGCTTAATTAGAAATAAGAGTCTCATGGACTTTACTGCCTGGGTCACCTTTGAACAGTCACCCTGAGATCTGAGACTCCTAAGTAGCCCGGATTATAGGCATAAGTCACCATCACTTAGCCCTTGTGTGGTTTGGTTCAAGCCTCACTACTGGCACAAAAATAAATAAATAAATAAATGGGCAAGTAATCTTAGTCTCTAATTAGTAAAAAATTAAGTTTCAGTTAGAAGCTTTCAATCTTATTCCAGCAACAAAGTTACACTAGCAAAATACTTTATGAATTGGAGAATATAGGAGTTGAGTGGACTTTGAGGATCTAGATTCAAATTAATAACTTTACAAATTCCTTACTTTGTTACTGTGGACTTAGTTTAGTAACTTAGTTTAGTAACCAGTAATAGGTAATGGCTTCAGATAAGACTATGAGGAGAATGAAGTGCATTAATCCTTCTGAAGCACCACAAACATTAGCATAAGTATTAGCCATTTATCATCTCCATTATCATCCTTCTCTTTTATAAAATGAGAAATCTTTAAAAAGCTTCCAAATATATGCTAATCGTACTATTGATTTGCTCAGGCTTTGTCTCTATTAAATTGAAGGTTGAATCTTTTAGCCACATAATCTCTTATGTAAATAAACAGTAGCTTGAAGCTCAGGAGACATGGCTACTGGTCTGTTTCACTTGGTTAGAACACAGCAAAAGACCAGTCATGGGGCTGGCTTGTGAATCTAGTTTATGTGAAAAACTAAAGCAATAGGATTCTTTGTTTTCAACTAATAAAAACATTTATTTAAAGGACTTGGATAAGGAATAATCCCTAGCAAGTAAAAACTGGAATATTAGGCTGAGTAAGTAAAGACAACATTAGGAATGATAAGGGACGTAGAGGGTGCTGACATTGGGGAAATGCATGAATGCTGGATTGTGGGTCAGTCCACAAGCTACTGGGAGGTAAGATAATGTCTGATAAGCCAGTATCCAGCTCTCCACTTTCTCTCTAGATATGATTCTTCTGTGCTCCAAGCTACCTATTCTGGAGAAGTGATCAGCATCATAGTAGACAATAATTCTATGCAGCACTGCAAGATTTCAGCAGTAGTTGTACACTAAATGCAGATTTTTGGCTGAATATTACAGCCAATAGTAAGTGTGATCCAACACAGGCTCAAGAAAACAACAATCACTAATGTGATCACTTACCTCTATTTGCCCAGGACGCCCCTAATTTTAGCATACAAGTCCAGAGTTCAAGAACTACCTCATATCCAGGCAAATGAGGGTAACTGGATATTCTTACCATCACAGAATAAATACCTGGACAAAGAATAAATTTGAAATAGTATTTTAAAATGTAGCTGTTAGCATTTTTTCTTTAGCTCTTTTTAAGAATTTATTTATTGTTATTGTGAAGGTGATGTACAGAAGGGTTATGATTACATGAGACAGATAAGGAGTACATTTCTCTTTGAACAATGTCACCTTTTCCCTTGCTCTATTCCAGTTTTTCCCTTCTGTCCCCACCCACAAGTTGTATAGTTCATTTTCAATATAATGTCTAGTTAGTATCACTGCCACATTTGCCCACTCTCTGTCCCACCATTTCTGTGCTTTCCCTTATTCTCCCTAGGACAGATAAGTGAACATACAAAATGAAAGGAAATAAAACAAAACAGCAGCAAAGAAGAGAAACAAAACCTAATCTATTGTATCCATTTCCTGGAGTTCATTTCAACAAGTATTACTTTATATGGTGAGATGCATCTATTGTGCCTCTGTGATCCTCTGCTAGGAATATCCTCCTTTGGTCTCACCGTGTGAATGCCTAGAGACATATATAGTTTATCATGGAGATTCCACTTCACTCAGTTAAAATGGCCATTATAAAAAAAATTAACAATAACAAATATTGTCTGGAATACGGCCAAAAGGGAACTACTACACTGTAAACTGCTTAACTACTCTGGAAAGCAGTATGGGAGTTCTTTAAAAGACTAAACATAGGGGCTAGGAAGGTGGCTCAGTGGTAGAGTGCTTGCCTTGAATGCATGAGGTCTTAGGTTCAATTCCTCAGCACTACATAAGCAGAAATAAAGCTGGAAATGGTGGTGTGTCTCAAATGGTAGAGCACTAGCCTTGAGCTGAAGAGCTGAGGGACAGCACCTAGGCCCACTGTTCAGGCCCCACGAGCGACAAAAAAAAAGACTAAACATACATTTTCCCTATGACCCAGCAATTCCACTCCTGGGTGTTTATCCAAATAACCCCAAACCAGATCACATTAAAGCTACCAGCACAACCATGTTCATTGTAGCATAGTTTACCATAACCAAGCAAAATATGCTATCAATCCAGATGCCCCTCAATGGATGAACGGATCAAGAAAATGTGGTACATATACACAGTGGAATTCTACTCATCCATCAGAAAGAATGATATTGTTCATAAAGAAATGGAAGGACTTAGAAAAAAATATATTAAGCAAAGTAAGCTAGACCTAAAGAAACATAGGTTGCATGCTTTCCTTCATTTGTGGTAACTAGAATGTGCCTATAAATCTACAAATAAGCAAACTGGATTGCAAAAGGAAAAAAACCCCAGTTGTTAGTATGTTCAGTGGCCAAAATTTAAAAGTTAGATCATGTGAAAGACTTCATCAGCATTACCAGCTTCCAGAGAGCACATGTAGTCACATGAGAGATGGGAACAGATGTTTACCTTCGATTGAGGTTAGCAAAGAGTCAAGATGTTTTGGTTAACACCACCATATAGGTAAATTTGAATCTTGATATAACATTACAATCAAGATGTCAAATCTTCTGTATTTTCCTACAGTGATGACTGAGGTAAAGTCTTAGTTCTTGTTTAAATTTTGAGCTTGAGAATTTAGTCAGAAATGAGGTTGGACTTTCACCAAGGCAATCTCATAAATCAAACACAGTTGTTTTCCTGTGCATTATTTTTTAAAATCTTAATTTTTGTGTAAGATTAATGGTTTGCAGTCAACATTAATTATTTCAGCATTTTACTGTGGATTTATGAATATCTATTTGTATGTCAACAGACAGAATCTCAGAAACTAATGCATACAATGAGGTTTTAATTCTACCTGCCTCTTAAAGTCTTGTCCTCCACACTGGAAAGTGAATATCATGATAATAATAAAATATTTAAAGGGCATGGCCTTGCTTATCCTTCTGCTGTGGATACATGGTTTAGACAAGATGGTAACACATGTTCACTACCATAATTTTAGGAGTACCAAGAATCACATTACCATCAGCATTTAGATACTTGACCTGCTAAAGCATGAGATGAAAGCCAAACCTGAAGAACAGGTATTAGCTAAATTATGACAGCTGAACCACAAGGCTTGTGTCCATTTGTAACCACCACAAACCAGAGACTTTTGGAGGCTTTTTGAGTGGATTCCCTCGGAGCTTCTGTAAGTACTATCTATTTTTGTTTGCTTTCAGTGCTGCTCTTACCATAGATTCATTCACTCACTCATTAATTCAATCACCAATTCATTCATTCATGCATTTACCCACTCATTAATTTGGTCACTGATGTTCTGATTCACTTACTAACTCCTTCATGCGCTGATTCACTCATTCCCTTGCTCATTGACTCATTATTCTTTCACATACTCATTCACTTGCTGATTCACTTACTCATATCAGATTTGATTTTGGACTTCCTAGCCTCTAGAATTATAAGAACAAATTCTGTTATTTTTTCAGTCTTTTATCATCATCATAATTATCATCATCATCATTGTCACCAGTGTCTTGTGCATGACAGGCAAGTAGTCTGTCACTGAACTATATAACTACCATTTAAATTTTCTACTGTTTTAAATTACCTACTTTAAGTTATTTTGTAATAGTAACAGGAACAGACAACAGCCACCCTGCTTATCTACTTAGTTTAGACTCATTCCTTTCTCTGGTTCTGCAGGTGAGTTAGGTATGAATGGTGGAACTAAGGCTTGTATAAGTATGTAGTCTTTGGGACTATGCTGAATTTGGTTTTGTGCTTATGTAAACTGGAAAATCGAATTAAAATCAAGAAAAGAAGAAACAAAAAGTAGAGGGGATTGGGAATGGTAAGTATGAGAAATTATTCCGGAAGCCTTGACATCAGAAGCAGGCAGTTTGTGGAGTAAGTAATGCACTGAAACAAGTATCTGGATGGTCTTATAGGTGACATTTTCAGCAGTCCATTGTGTTAGGTACAAATCCCAAGTCTGTTGGATTAAACATCTGAGCACTAGACATAGCTTTCATCTGTTTGGTCTGTTAAGGGCAGAGAACTCTGTTTAACTATGTGACTGTGGAGATTTCCAGAATGAAAACCACTCCCTTCCTGATGCAATACTTCTACCATTGTCTGGCAGTACTGATTCCTTGGTCATACTGTGGCCTGGAATAATCCCCCCAGTTCAATGACAGAAAGCTGTGTTTATCTCAGGCTTGGTTCTTTGTGAAAGCAGGTCTAACCTAAACATTACTTACCAGGGACTGAGACTTTATCTGGCTTAGATGTAATGTTCTCTGTAGTTTGGACACTATCAAACCAAGAAATTAGATTAAAAAAAAGATGACAAGGAGAGTTCAGGCTTATATTACCCCTGTATACTTCACTGACACCAAAGCAAAACCTCTAGCTAGGCCATTCTGGGTTTCCATTACACAGAAATAATGTCTGGTGTGAAAATGATGGAGACATTCAGGAACTGGGACATTACACATTCATAAAGGACAATGACAGTATTTACCAACTGCCAAGTGACCCGCATAAGATTCTCCTTTTTAAAAATAATCTTAAAATATAATCACAACAAAAAAGTCACGATAAATTTATGTCCTTCCCCAATAACAATGTCATGATAGTTTTTTATGTTTGTTGATAATAATTTAAATCACAATTGCAGCAGTAATACCCACTAATTACTAGATTGAAAATGAACTATAGAACTATATAACTTGTGGGTAGGGATGGGAGGAAAAAACTAGAAGAGAGAAAGAGGGAAAGGCATGACATTATCCAAAAAGAAATATATTCTTTACCTGACTTATGTAACTGTAATGCCTCTGTAATCAACTTTATAATAGCAATAACAAATTTTTTAAGGAAGAAAATGAACCGTTCAAGTTGTGGGTGGGGACAGGAGGGAAAAACTGGGAGGGAGTGAAGGAAGGGGGTGACGTTGTACAAAAAGGAATGTATTCATTACTTGACTTATATAACTGTCAACCCTCTGTCCATCATCTTTATAATAACAATAAAAACATTATAAAGAATAAAAATAAATAAATTAAACCAACTCTTTACTCAGCTAAATTTATTGACTTATTAGTTTCTATGAGGAAAAAATAGTATCTCCATTCTGTTTTTTTATATATGTGTATGTAATTTGCATTTGGTTTCCATGAAGCAGGAAGCTGAAGTGAAGGGATCATGACTGTGAATGTACTGAATATTTTGGTCCCTTTTGGTGTTTAAAGTACTGCGTATCCTGTGATCAGGATTTGGAATTACAGTCTTGGACCTTAGGGGACCCGTCCAGGTACAGTCCTGACCAGATCTCCTGCTTTATCTTACTTTGCTATCCCTTTATTACCTCTTACCTTAGTGCTGCCTCTTGCTTTAGTTCTTCACACCGACTTTTCAGTTGGACTTTTTGTATGGATTTTTGTGTTGGTTTTAGATGTTCTTTTTTCAGGTAACTCTCCAGGCTGAGCTCAGCCCATTAACTTCTAGGTGTTCATCAAGTATGTGTTCAAATTATGGCTAAAGAATGGCAAAATGAATAAAAGACTGGTCATCTCTTTGTTATATCTTTAAGATGGATTAACATACTTGTAAGATCGCTGTTCCTATTATGACAAAAGGCAGCTAAAAGGGCAAATAAACTCACAGCTTTATTACTATGGTTGTAGATGCACAAAATAGATCATCTTGCTGTCTAAGAACTAGCACCTGTGAAGCCTAATGACCCAAGCCTGTAATCCTAGCTACTTGGGAGGCAGAGATTGGAGGCCACTCTGGATGATAAAGTTAGCAAGACTCAATCTAAGCAATATGGTGGAAAGTACGTGTCATCCTAAAATACAGATGAAGCACAATAGCTGGGCACACTGGCTCATGCCTGTCATCCCAGCAACAAAAGGAGGTGTAAATAGGAGGATTTTAGTTCCGGCTAGACTGAGTATAAAATGACACTGTGTCTTGAAAAGAATCAACGGAAAGAGAAGCTGGTGAGGCACCTTAAGAGGTGGGGCTTCTCCTTCACAAGATCCTGAGTTCAAACTTTCATTCTTGCAGAGAGAGAAAGAAAGAGAAAGGGAAGGAGAAAGAGAGAAAGAGAAGAAGAATAAACGAAGCTATTTATTTGCACTATAATTCCTTGCTCATGGATAATCCTGCTCAAAAAAAAAAAAAAAGGAGGTAGGGCACTGACTCCCACTGAAGTGGGAAGAGTCTACATCTTGGGGAAGGAAACAGCTACAGAGCACCAGATGTTTGCTAATTATTTTCAAATGAAATTGACTAGATTGAGTTTTAAACAAAGATAATCTGAGAGGGTAAAATGAAGCTTGTTCTTCCTTTGATTTACAAGTTGGGATAATAAATCCATCTAAAGTACTTATCATGGCCTCTGTGCTCAGTTCTACCTCTGTTCTTGTATTTTGTTTTTTTCTTTCTTTGATTTGTGCCAGTTCTGGGTCTTGAAACTCAGGGCTTGGGTGCTATCCCCGAGATTTTTTGTTCAAAGCTTGCTTTCTACCAGTGGAGCCCCAACTCCACTTTCAGCTTTTTTTTGGTGCTTAATTGAAGATAAGAGCCTCACAGACTTCCCTGCATAGGCTGGCTTTGAACTGAGATCCTCAAATCTCAACCTTCCCTTGTAGCTAATATTTACAGGCATGAGCCACTGGCACCTGGCTAGAAATAGATTATTAACCAAACTTAAAATGGTATTCTGTCTCTAAAGTTAAAACCAAAAGCCTTATAGAGAGAACCATCTGACATCAAGAAGAATTTTACAGAGGTATACATTCTATTTCCAAGTTAAAATCCATGATATAAATGATACTATGAAAGAGATCTTTTTAAGCATTGCACTTATAAAGAATTAAAGGTAAATATAAGAATGTTTTGCTCTGGTCTCATTATAGCTAAGCATGGCATAGAGTTCCAGAAATATATTTTCCTTTCAGAACTCTCGACATTTCCCCCAGATGTTATATCTTTGATATCTGAAACTTTCATGGCAAACAATGAAAAAATGTTGTACCCAAAGAAAGGTTGATAAATGCTTTTTAATGCAGAGCTGAAAGACTTCCATGCAAGTAAGTTATTTAAAGAAGGAAGTTGGGATAAACCTAGGGAGGCAAAAATGTGGAGCTTCAAGCAGACTGAAGGGGAGAGGAGAAAAGACAATACAAGGGTGTACAATTGAATTTGCCATCTGCAGAGGCAACTGAGACATGTGCTCAAAGGGTAGAAACGTTTAGACTGGCCACCCTGTATCTACACATGGTCTTCTATATCCATTTGAGAGTTGTCCCAAGGCTCTTTTTGTTTGTTTGTGTGTCTGATGAGAATCTTAGCACAGATACGCCCAATATTTTATTTTATTTTTTTCCTGAAACTTTTTGTGTGTGTGATAAAACTGTATAGAGGGGTTACAATTACACGAGCAAGGTAATGAGTACATTTCTTTTTTTAATTTTTTTATTGTGAAAATACTGTACAGAGGGGTTACAATTACATGGGCAAGATAGTGAGTACATTTCTTATCAAGCATTGTAGCCTCCTCCTTTGTTTCCCCTTCCCATCTCCCCCTATGCCTCCTCCCCCGCCACACCCCCCCTGTCTCCCTCCCTCCTCCCCCCTCCTTCGCGCCAAAGTTGTAAAGTTCGTTTTACGACATAACGTCTTGTACATCTCATTGTTGTAATGGGTCCACCTGTATCCAAGGCTCTTAATTCCCCAGCACCTCCGCGATCTTTGCAGAGTGGAGTCTCACCAACCCTCCTCCGTGGTATTGGAGAAGCCCTGGGCACAGGCTGCAGTCACAGTGCTCTGGGAGTCTCCCGCCTGTCACTTCCATGACTGGAATTCGGGTGATCCTGGGGGCATCTGGGGCACGGAGTGATAAATCACACAGGACAGCTACACCTGAAAAATATTCACCTTCACTGCTACAAACAAATGCAAATCACCAGGATGCGCAGTAGCTCTTTCTCTAATTCATTTAAGATGATTATTAAATGTCTTAGAGATGTAAAAAGGAAGGTCCCTGCCCATACTGCTAACAGAAAGAAAAAAAACCCACATTTTATTAGCTTCCTGAAACCAGATCCAATTAATGCTATGAATTGTTATGGCATACATTATTCCGCCTCCACCCTCAATTCATGGGTTGATATTCTAACCCTCAGGACCTCAGAGTTTGGATATATTTTTAAATGAAGACTGAAAGAAATGATTAATTCAAAATGGGGCTGTTGGAGTGGGGCCTAATCCAGTATGACTAGAGCTATTATAAGAGAAGGAAATTGGATACAGAAACCCTGGGAATGCACATCCACAGAGGAAGGACTGAGTTCATAATGAGAAGGTACCATCTGCAAGCAAAGAGAGTGACCTCAGAATAACCCAAAATGTGCTGACACCTTGGCTTCAGACTTCCAGCTGTGAGAAGTGTGATATAATAAATTTTTGTGGTCTAAAATACACTGGTTCTGGTATTTCGATTCGAAAGCCTTGGGAACTAACATAAGATCATGTATCTTAAGGATTTTTTATGCACTTTTGCCACCATTGCTGGTATCTCTCAATGTCTTGTTGCTCCCTTCTTTTTTTACTAACAAAGCTCCAAGGCTTTTTGTTTGGTTTCTGTTGTTGTTGTTTGTTCATTTTGGTGCTATTAAGGTTTGAACTCAGGGCCTTCTGCCAGGCAAGGCACTCTAAAGGTTAAACTACTCCATCTGCTTTTTGCGTGTTGGTTCTTTGTTTGTTCTTTTATGTTTTTGGTGATTCTGGGTTTTGAACCCAGGACTTCATACAAGCTATACTTCCAGCTTATATTATTATTTTTTCTTTTCTTTTATTGTGAAAATACCATACAGAGGGGTTACAATTACATGGGAAAGATAATGAGTACATTTCTTATCATGCATTGTTGCCTCCTCCTTTTGTTTCCCCTTCCCATCCCATCCTTCCCGCCCTCCCTACCCAACCCTCCCCCCCCCACCAAAGTTGTAAAGTTCATTTTTCGACATAATGACTTGTACATCTCATTGTTGCAGTGGGTCCACCTGTATCCCTATTTAAATGATTTGTTTTTTCCCTTCCCCTCCACAAATTATACCAACATCAAATATAGTGAAAGCAGGGGTTTATACTGTGGGAGAAGGACATACAAACAACATAAAAATCATCTTTTAAATATGTTAGAAACAATCTCATGAAAGAAAAAAACATTTGAATATTTATCTTGGGGTTAACTTCCCTAACATTAACTTATCGGACCTTTTCTGCTTGTCTCAGACATAGACTAGTTATTGCAAATAAGGGAAACCATGAGACCTATGTTTCTTTGGGCCTGGCTTACTTCACTTAATATAATTTTTCCAAGTCTTTCCATTTCCTAACAAATGGGGCAATGTCATTCTTTCTGATGGAGGCATAGAATTCCATTGTGTGTATATACCCCATTTTCTTGATCCATTCTTTTTTGAGTCAAAGTCTTTCGATATGCCTAAGTCTGCCTGGACTACATTCCTCTTATTTATGTTTCTCCTGGTTGCTGGAACTACAGGCATGTTCCACTATGCCCAGTCATTAATTGAGATGGAGTCTCATGAACTTTTGTTTTTCTTGCCCAGGCTGGCCTTGAACCACAATCTACTGATCTCTAGATCCCAAGTAGTTACAATTATAGGCTTGAGCTACCATTCTTGGTTGTTGTTGTCCTTTGTTTTTCGTTGTTGTTTTTTTTTGTTCTCAACAGTATGTCCAACATCTCTCAAAATTAGGGTTGATCATTTTACATCCATTTTACATCTCATTGGCTTACTTCTTGCTAGGGAGCTGAAAAAGAACTGGTGTAATGCATTAAGAGAATTCTGTTTTGGGAAAGACTTGGAAAAAATTATATTAAGTGAAACAATCCAGATCCAAAGAAACAAAGGGTGCATGTTTTCCCTCATTTGTGATAACCAGAATGTGCTGTAAATCTATAAGTAAACATGCTGGGTGGCATGCTAATGGTTACATGTGAATTAATTGAAGCAGAATAAACTTTATGGAGAACTCAAATAGTATAATCTTTTAGAAAGACAACATCAAAGCCCAGCAAAATCAACAACAGGAAATGGGTGCATCCAAAAGTGGGTGGGGCCAAGGAGAGAGAGGTAGATGAATGAAGGGAAGATTTAGAGGGGGGAAATGCAGTCAAGAATTCATTATATATCACAGAATTAAGAAGAGTAAAGTTAGGCATGGGTCAAGGAAAGGTGAGAATGCTAAAGGGATGACCCTGATCAAGATGCATTGTATTCATAAATCACTTCGTTACTTGGCATCTGCTTTGCACAGCTACTTGAATGAAAAATTTAAAACAGAGAATTTCATTTTCTTGATAGAAGGTACATGAAAGTGGTATGTCTCCACCTCTTTTTCTATTGATTTATACCTCCATGTGATGTATTGTTACTTGTTTGCTCCAGTCTTAACATTCTACTAGATTTGCATTTTTGATTCATCAAGGGTTTTTTTTTGCCAGTTAATATCATACATGTCCTTGGAACCAGTGTAGTTCGCTGGTCCAGCTTAGATAACACAAATATAACTGAACCAATCATGCCTAGTAGAAGTATGAAATATACTAATTGACTCGATCGGAAAAATGCTCTGATTCTCAGAATGTTGAGGCTGATGTCAAAAGTCTGTAATCAAAAGTCTCCTGGGTTAAAAGGACAGGGGGAGTTCCCCAAAGGGAAACAAGGATTTTGATACCAGAAGATTGAAGGATGAATACTGATCAAACAGAAACATACCATGAAGTCATATCTCTCCCTGCTAGCCCACTACTCTTAACCATGGACTATTTGCTCCTATTCTTTTTTCCTGTACCACCTCATGCTTTCTCTATTACAGCACTTTTACATTGTGTATAATGGACTGTTTGCTTCTCTTTAGTCCTGTTTAGGCTACAAATGCTATTAGGACAAAAATCTTGATGGTCTTATTCACCATTGCAACTCTAATAGCTAACAGAGTCCCTAGAACAAAAAATACTTGATAGAAGGAACAAAAATCCACTGCTAAATACACATCTTGGAAGACGAATGTAATTGAAAATGCTTTCAAGCTCATGAGCATAATAGCTACCACAGAAAGAATGGACATGCTGGTGTTCTGTCATGCCCTGCCCCTTATTAACTTCACTCTCTCAAGGTCAGAAGAATTGACATATTGTTCAGAATATAGAACATTCATTGGGCTTCCTTTCTCAATGTTCCTTTCAGACTGGTAACTATGAATGCTGTATTTTTTCCTTTTGCAGATATAGACATGCTTTGCATCTTTGATACAAGCCCATCCAAGTTTTGCCCCCACCCAATTCAGTGAATAATCACTTCTGTCAGGACTTGCCTTACAGATCTTTCTTCCTGGAAATGCATATTGATTGCTAGGATTAGAGAAGAGGTAGAAATTACATGCCCATTTCTGTGTCAGTTTGAACGAGGGTTCAAACACAGCTTCCAAGAAGGCCCAAATGGTGTTGTCCAGCTCTTTGTTACCTAGTAGGAAATCAAGGCTTTACTTCTCACTAGATTTAGTTTCTTCCATAGATGCCATAGGTACAAGTGTCATGAGAGAATAGGATCTGGGAATTTCTTCCTTTAAATATATAGAATTACAACTAAAACCCTAACCTTCCAAACACTACCCTACCCTTTCACTGATATCTAAGAGATACTACCAACAATTTTTATTCCTTTCACAGTTACAAAACCAGCATAAGTGAGTCCTCATTGACCAGAAATCTCTGCTGAGGATGGGGCTAGCCTGAAAAAGAGGATATCTACTTCCTATGGGGTCCTGGATTTGCTCCTGTTGAAACAGAAAGACTTGCAGAAAGATAACAGTGCAGGGCACACACACACACGCGCGCGCACACACACACACACATACACACACACACAGTTGCAGGTTTTTTTTTTAATTTTTGTGTTTTTTTAATGGCTTTAGTATAACGTCACTAAACATGTTCTGATTCTAGGCCTTTCTAGACCTGAGAGTGCAAAATGGGTACGTTAGGAGCAAATACTCAGGTAGAGAAGAAATACACAGACACATAGTTATGATATGTGGTACTGGGGAACTCACTCAATGTTTCCTTTGCCTGGATCACTTTACCTTTACCTTATAAAATCCTGAAAATCTTTTAAGGTAAAATATTTGTTTTCCTGGAAGCCTTAAGTATTCTGTTCAATCAAAACAATTCTCTTTGACCTCTTTCACCTTCCAGGTTATTATATATGAATAAATACAAAAGTTTGCATCTTTCTTCATTTTATGTTATATTCTTGAAAGGCAGATGCTGTGTTTTAGCCATTCCTTGTATTCTCCAACTTGGCCAGTAAAGGTTTTTTCATGTACTAAACAAGGACTATTTGTTGCAGTAAACTAATCTTATACTTCTTATGGAGTTTCCAAATATATGCAACCGACTTCTACCCAATGATCTGAATTTTATGTGAGTACTTTGTTGCCTGAACTTGCAAGTAAAGAGTACACAATGGCTAAAATTTAATATTCTAATAAATATGTTATTTCCATTGAAAATGAGTGATTGATAGAGAACTTTAGGCCTCATTTGTTGTATCTCAAAATTTAAAGAGAGACTTAAACTGTATAGGAGTTGACTTCTAGATATCCTGCAATGTTACTGGACAGAATGTTTCTACTAGATATTTGTCTTTGGTGCTATCTGTGCAAAGTTAAGTAGAAGGCTGCAGTATGGGAAAACACAAATATCAGAGCTGGGTTTTGAGTCTCTAGAAAATAATTTTTTAGCGGAGATCAGAGATGAAATCATAAAAGGTAAAATTGGAGACATGGAAGTGGGCAAAATCATGTAGGGAGACTTGAAAAGAGAGAGATGAAAGGACTATAGAACAGGAAGCCACAGCAAGTTCTTGATAAGAAACTTAGCTGACTGAAGCCGTGGCCCTTTATGTTTGACTCTCTGGACCTTAGTTTAAAGTGAGGTTTAGCACGAGATAGTTTCATGAAAGATTCCAAAAAGTGAAAGCCATCTGAATTAGTAACTTTTTTTTATTGTGAAAATACTGTACAGAGGGGTTACAATTACATGGGCAAGATAATGAGTACATTTCTTATCAAGCATTGTAGCCTCCTCCTTTATTTCCCCTTCCCATCCCATCCTCCCTCCACCTACCCAATCCTCCTCCCCCCCCGTCCCCCCCCTCCGCACCAAAGTTGTAAAGTTCATTTTCAACATAATGACTTGTACATCTCATTGTGAATTCGTAACTTTAAGAGCTGAAAAAATATGTTCTGGAGAAACTAAGGTCTATAAAGTATGAAAAAGATGTCAGAGACAAAAAATCCAGTTAGGAGCAGCTCTGTGTCCCAAGAGGAGGGAGAAGGTGATTATTAAGACAGAAAGAAGAATGGAGTGGTAGGGAGACCTGGGTCTGCTAATGGGTCTGCTCCATTGCAGGAATGTCAGGTTACCTCAAAAAACCTTTTCACTTGACAAATGAAAAGAACACATTTGGTTGGAGTTTTCTGGACTTTTTTTATTACTGATTATAATAATAAAGGCCTTATTTAGCCCTCTCTACCATATGTTAGGGTTTTGAAATGAATATAAATGACAAAGATGTTTCTTCTTTGAAAAATTCTTGGTGATGTTACTTTTTCACACACTCATGTGATATATCTGAAAGAGTTGGTGATTGGGATAATTTGGTGTTATTGTTTGCTCACCCTATTCCATGGTTTGGTGTGGAATTTGCTATTCAGTATTAAGGTGTGAGATTCCTTCAGTGCTCTGCAATTTCTACACAATGGCTGGAAAACAAGCTTCATTGGAGCCTGAGTTAAAGCTTTAATCTTTGCCTCAGAAAAACTGGTTTATGATATAAAATAATACCCAGAAGACTGAATATTACCTCAGTATACCTGAGTATTACCTGGAAGACAAGCGACAGGGTCTGAAATTTCTGTACAGTGTTTTGTAAACTTCATGGTTTTTGGTGTGTGTGTGTGTGTGTGTGTGTGTGTGTGTGTGTGTGTACTAGATGGAGTTAACTTGCTAGAAATGTAGAAGTTCATTTGAGGTAACATTTCTGGGTTTGTTTCATTTTAGTTCATTTTTTAGTTTTCAGAAAACAACAGATATTGAGATACATGAATAAAGAGAATATTTGAAACAGCAATGAAAAAAACCCAGCTGTGTTCCATTTCAGAATTAGGGGTTTTAAAAAGACAAGCAATTAAAATCTGTTCTAATGTGCTGAGAAATAAGGTTTTTGGTTATTAAATCTAGAGTTGAAACTATTTTTAAGAAATTATTGTTCCACAACTCATAGTGTACTGAAAACACATTTGAAGCCATTTCCTGGTGCAGAAGTGAAATGATGATATTCATTGGAATGTGACCTTGAGAAGTGTGCATTCAGGCATTTTCTTTGCCCTCATTATTTTCTTTCCTCTGTTTTATTTCTTCTTTCCTTTTCTTTCCATTTCTTCTTTCCTTTCCCTCTCCTCTCATTCCCTCCCTCTCTTTCTTCTTTTCTTCCTTCCTTCCCTAACACCATGACTTGAACTCAGGGATACATGTTCTTATGCAGCATTGTACACGCATAGATGGCACTCTACCACTCAAACCATGCCTGCAATTCTGGCTTTTTGCTGGAAAATTGGACCAGCAAGCATGTGAAGGACTTGTGCTTCTTGAGTTGGAATCAAACTGCAATCCTCTCACCTCAGCTTTCTGAGGAGCTAGGATTTTCACTCTTTCTACAAGAGATCTCCCTCAGCAAATGTCCTTTACTTGTCTGGGTTCATAGGACACCTACCTAGTGCTTTTCTTTAGTTGTTAATGAAGCCTATAGATTGGTCTGCAGAATCATGCTACCAAAGTAACAAATAAAAGTTGTAGCATTGGGAAATTCAAGCTTTCATTGTCAACTATTAGTTCATCATTATTTCTTCTACATTTCAAAATCAGGTGCTTTTTACTTTTGCTGGGACTCTGGTTTACTTTGGATTAAAATTGTCCTATAATTCATTGGATTTGCTTTTTGAGAAATCTACTCTTGAAAATTGACAATATAACTTTTTCACTGACAAACTGTCCCATATTTTGTTCTTTTCAGCTCCAAGTCAAGCTTTTTCTTGAGTCTATGAAATCCTCAAAAAAAAACCAAACAAACAAGTATTTTTATAATACTCAGGCTATCTCTTCCAATAGTTAATGCACACACATTTTTCTTAAAAGAAGTAACTGTTTTACTTCATTTTGGTAACCCACTATAATAGAAACTAAAGGAACAGCATTGTGTGTGTGTGTGTGTGTGTGTGCGTGCGCGCGCGTGCACGTGCGCACACGCACGCGTGTACGCCAGTCCTGAGACTTGAAATCAGGACCTGGGTACTGTTACTAAGCATTTTTTGTTCAAGACTAGTGTTATACCACTAGAACCACAGTTCTACTTCTGCCTTTTTGGTTGTTAATTGAAGTTAGGAGACTCATGGACTTTCATGCTTGGGCTGGCTTTGAATTACAGCCTTCAGATCTCAGCCTCCTGGCTAGCTAGGACTGCAGGCATAAGCCATTGGCAGCTGGAAAGGAACATCAACCTTAACATTATAAACTTTACAGTTGCTACTTCCAAATAACTCTAGTAGACCTCACCTTTGTGATTAATGTATCCTCACTTTGTATTCCATACCTTGATTCTAAGCATGCACGGTCCACTATAGTTGCTTTCCAAGTTAGAAAGATTGAAATATTGACCACACAAGTTTCTGCTCTCTTCTACTCTTTCAAAGGATGACAATTGGATGAAGAAGTGATATACATCCCAGAGATAGACTGAAGGGACAGGCGGGTAGGGACCCTTACACACAGTGTCTGCTGACAGTGTGATGAATGAAACATTACATTCTTGTCCTTATGCATTTCCTTTCTTCTTTTAAGGAATTTTTTAGGAGGTGGTGACTCACAATCAGTAAATGTTCACAATTTATTTATAGGCACAAAATCTTGGACTTCTTCTTTGCAGTTTCAAGGTACCAAGAAAATTTATGAGAGAGCTATCCTTAGGCCTTTCCCACATGTATTCATTACTCTCTCACCTAACTGCTTTCTCCAGACCAGGTATAGTGTAGACACTATTGATGGAAAGAAGATTGTTCTCCAAAACATTCTGCCAGCAGTTGGTTCTAGGATTCCTCGAATTGCAATAGAGAATTGCAAGTTTCCATCTGCTGTATTTCCAGCCTATGGTGTGACTGGGAGGGGTTGGACTTTCAGAAGGTGAGGACTAGTGAAAGGAAGCCATCTCATTGGAGGAAGGCCCTTGAGGGGGATTGTGGGACTCCAGGCCATTGGTTTAGGAGGGCCATGACATTGCATCATGGCACAGTGCTGCCATGGAGCCAAACCAGCAGGGCTAAGTGACCATGGGCTGAAACCTGAAATTGTGAGGCAAAATCAGAATTTCATTCTTTAAGTTGATTCAGGTATTTTGTCACAGTAGCTAACATAGGAGTTTGTCCCTGTGCCATCTACTAACTACTTGTTAGTTGCTTAAGCAAAGAGAGGAGGGGGGAGGGAGGGTAGGGGGGGAGGGCAGAGGGACAGGAGAGGAGAGGGAGGGGAGAGGAGGGAGGGAGGAGGAGGGAGGGAGGGGGAGGGGAAAAGAAAAGAGGGAGGGAGAAAAGAGAAGAAAGAAAGGAAAAGAGATTTAAAAAAGGAAGGGAGAAAGAAAAAGAAAAATCTTAGAGAAAATCTGAGAGAGAAAAAAATTAGTTCAGTTGGTCCATCACCTTTAAATTCTCTACATCACCCCTAAGTGATTACTTACTAGCTCCATCCCTTTCAGAATTTGGTGTCTTTGTTCGTTGGCCTTGGCAGCTTCTCTCTTATCCATCACAGAAACCCAACATGCTGAAGGTTCATAAAAGGAGTAATACAGGATGATTAGCACAGTCCAAACTCTCCAGCCTCATCTGAAGTTTATGATTCAATCAGGAGGGATTATTGATAAAGGTATTCATAGCACAAAAGTCCACGAAATTTAGCTAAACATTTAAAAAGGAAAAAGTTTATTTACATGGATACTGAGTTTTAGCTAAATTTTGTCTGCTTAGGTGGAAATAAATGTTGTCATTACAGCTTAGATGCATCTCCTATTTTTAAAAATGTCAACACAGTGAAAGCTTTGGATCAAGGCACTAGGACCTCATTTGCCACAGAACACCAGAGCAGAACGCAGAACGACAGAAAGGCTGTTGGAATTTGAGGATACCATAAATATTCTGGGTGCTGAGAGCATGCAATGGAAACTCTCCAGAAGAGAGGTTTTGCAACTTAAAGCCCTGAATGATGAGATGATAATGGAAACATCCATCAAGGAAGGAAAGGGTGTTTAGAAAATGGTTCTTTGCACTCATTCATCATCCTATTAGAGACAACTGTGTTAGTCCCTTCTCTACCACTGAGCTTAAGCCTAAAGAGGTTTGCCATGGTAAAGTGCTTTCACTAAGACTTCTGTAGAGGCTGATGTGGGCAATTGGGAATTTTTCCATACTACACCCAAGAAGGATGGAGCGCAACTCACATGGATAAACAGATACCTGTGGCTTGTCAAATATGGTTCATGTTTTCATTCTTTGAATTAAGAAGCAATTTTTTTCTTTTTCTGAGTTCTGATGACAAGCTGTAGCTCCACCTCTGCCTTTTCAATAGCATATGAACTTGCTATTATCTTGAATTAAAAATGAAACAGTCTTATTTCTCTAAATGTCACTATAGTTTATAAGTTCTCCATGTATAAAAGAAAATGTGTTAGTCAGAAATATCAAAACGATTATAGAAAAGTCTTCATAATAGCACCTTCTTAGCTTTTGTATTTGCCCAAAGGAAGAAAAGTAAACAAAGTGATTACTGTGCCATTAGATGCTATCAATTTCTTAATAAAAATAAGTTCTTTTGTTTTTATGGTGCTTTTTCCTCTTTTAACAGCTATTTCACATATTTTATTGCATTAGATCCATTTATATGAATGTTCTAAAAGTGGAACAGTTCTCTAACCTGCTGAATAATTGTTCTTATAAATGATTGAATAAATTTGGGGGAGATCTATGAAATATAAAATGGAAATAGGCCAGTGATGATAACATAGCTGTAATCTTAGATACTCAGAAAGTTGGGATCTGACTGTCACAGTTGGAACCAGATACACAAGAAAGCCTAGGGGACACTCTTATCTTTAATTAACAAGCAAAGAAGCCAAAAGTGGAGCTGTGAATCAAGTAGTATAGCTCCAGCCTTGGGCAAAACAGCTAAGCAACAGTATCCAAGTCCTGAGTGTAAGCACAGCACTGGCACAACAATATAAAATAAAATAAGAATGGGTAAATCATTTTGCAGTCATTCCAATGGAGCCTTAGTTACATATGACACTGAGTGGAGTAGAAGAAGCTATTGCTGAGAAGCCATAGCTTTGCAGGGCCAGACTGCTGAGTCCAGGTTCTATAATTAGATTGGATAATTTCCTACAAAGACTCACACAGATAGAACAATCATTTCACTACAAGGTGAAGTCCCAGAAAGGAGATTTTGTTCTCAATCCTGACAAGAAATTTATAGTCTTGAAAAATTCAGCTATTACAATGATCCAAACATGATGTTAATGCTAGTTTTTTCAACTTTTTTGCATTGAATTTGATTTTAATAAAAATATCACATAGGTACAACAACACTTGCAATCCCATTATCTGGTGACTAGTAGAATTATAAAGACCAAAAATACATTCACCAAAAATACATTCACCAAAAATAATAACGTGCATCATAGTCATCATCGACTTGTGTTCTGGGTAAATGAACCCTTGCTGTCTGTACTTAATTAACGTGCACATTTTTGTTCTATGACAAGACTCTCAGAGATCCTCCAGACAAACATTGTGCCTACTGACATTTGATAGATGTGACAGGTACACAACGTTGTGCGTGTTCTAGAAACCACTGAGTTGTCACTGTATTTGATGTTGGTATAATTTGGGGAAGGGAAGGGAAAAATTGTTTAAATAGGGATACAAGTTGACCCATTGCAACAATGAGATGTATAAGATGCTATGTCAAAAAGTGAACTTTACAATTTAGGCTGGGGTGGGGGTGGGGAGGGGGGTGTAGTTGAGGAGGTGGGAGGGAAGGGTGATAGGGGAAAAACAAAGGAGGAGGCAACAATGTTTGATAATAAATGTACTCATTACCTTGCTCATATAACTGTAACCCCTCTGTACAGTATTTTCACAATAAAAAACATTTAAAAAAGATAGAATTTTAATATAATGATGGCTGCAACAATTCAAAATTTTAACAGGTTAAAGTAGATTTAATGTAAATGTTTTTTACTATGTAGTTTATTTAATATAAATCAAAAAGCAGGGAAACATATTCATTGTACTTCTTAGGGAGAAAATGAGAAAGTTGGCATATGTATAGATGGGGTTATGAAAGAAGACAGTAGGAAAAGGTCAGTATGGAAGGAGTCCAAGAAGACTTCAAATATGTAATAATAATGCTTTCTCATTAAGGAAACAAAAAATCTGAATCGTATAAATAATAAAAATGAAATATACAGAGACACAGTATAGTTGATTACCAACACCAAAAGAGAGAAGACAAATGTCTTATATAGGATTTCCTGAAAAGAATGAGTATTAAAATGATAGTTGGCACTGATCAAGATGTATTTAGATTCATAAACTGTTTTGTTAAATGGCAACTCCTTTATTCAATTATTTAAAGATAATTAAAACATTAAAAATCACTGCCTTTAAATCTAGTGTCAGAAAATAGTACTAATTTATTATTGCTCAGGAGTTCATGAGTTAACACAGCAATTCTTTTAGTCTGGGCTAGACATGAGTTAACACAGCAATTCTTTTAGTCTGTGCATGACAAGAGGTTAAGTTCCAATAGGACAGGTTGCATGGCCTCTGGAAACCTAAACTAGAGCTTGGCAAACTTTCTATAAATGTCTAGATAGTAAATATTCTATCCTTTGGGAGCGATACGGTGACAGCTACTCATTTCTACTGTTTTGGGAGAAACAAAAGCAAAACACAAAACAAAGCTGGGAAGGTGGCTCAGTGGTAGAGCACTTGCTTTGCATGCCTGAGGCCCTGGGTTGGATTACTCAGCACCACATAAGCAGAAAAAAGCCAGAAATGACTCTGTGGCTCAAGTGGTAAAGCACTAGCCTTGAGCTGAAGAGCTGAGGGACAATGCCCAGGCCCCAAGTTCGGCCCCCACAACCACCACCACCACCACCAACAACAACAAAACCCAAACCATTTATATCTGATTTGTAAATACATGAATCTGGCTGTGTTCCAATAAAACTTTATTTATAAAATTAGACAGATATTCTGACTTGGCCTGTGGGCTGTAGTTTGTTGACTGTTGGCTTCAGCTTAGAAAGGGCATAGTTTCTTTTTTACCTCTCAAGGAAATGCAGTTCATATTACCCAAGGGATTCCTTCACAGGGAGAGAAATAATTGCATCCATTTTTTGACAATCTATCATAATTTCAATAAATCACGTGTCAAGAAAAGAAGAGGAAATCCCACAGGAAAAGTGAAAATAATTGTAAAGCAATATAAAAAAAAGGCAGGCATGATATTATTCACAACTTCACAGCAACTGTGAAGAGAATTATCGCTCAACTTAAAGCTGTGAAACCAAAATCGTTAAAATGGCAGAGAGAAATTTTAGAATCCATCATCACCATGGGGGGGATTCTAGTTCATTTCTCTTGGTAATTGATTGGAAAAAAAGAAACCCAACATGCAGAATAAGGAGCTGAGATTCTCACACAACCTGCAACTATATATTTTGGATATATATTATAAAGTTATTCCTATGTATGTGCACTAAGAGTATGTACAAGGTGATTTCCCCAAGTATTATAAATGAAGTAAAAGAGTAGACACAGTCATAATGGGTCAAAGGCAGAAGGAACAAAGAAAAAGATGAATGAGGCCAGTAGTGGAATCTGCCATAGAAAAAGGTGACGAACTCCTGTCCAACTGGATGAAACTAAGAAAGAGGGGGTACAGAGCACATTGCCAACAAATTTTATTTCCATCATTCTCAAAACAAGCAATAATCACCAATGTGTTTTGCAGGCTAAACACGTACCTGATAAGAAGAAGGTGATGGCCTTTGTAGTTTCAAGATGGGAATAGGTAGTAGGTATATGAAAGAGGTTTCACACACAAATCTTCACAAAGCTATTCATGTTATCCCTCTCCAATATAAACCAAGCAGGCTTTGTTGGCTCCTTTTCTTCTCTCTTCATTCCCTTTATTACATAATATATACCCTGAACTCATCTTGTGGAGGATAGGTTATGCTGCCTGTCACAGATGGACCCATGAGTTTTTGCATTTAAACATTTCCCTTTCCTTTGGCAATTGTATTATACAAAAAGTAGAAATTGTTTCTCATTCTACTAAAGAGAGAAATTCTACATGCTATTTCAAATTCTTATGATAAATGGTATTTATGCTCAATAGAATATAATTTGACTTTTATTCTTTATTGATTCTGGCCTTCATACCTGATCTTAAAATACGCACTTGGGAATTTGGGTATCATATAAAATTTTGAATTTTAATGAAAACTCTAGTCTGCAAACTAGGTCTGAGTTCATAATGCACCAAATAGATTACATTATGGTCAAATATACTCATATGGTTGTTTTCCCTAACCTGATAAATTAAACCAGGCAATCTACCCCTGAACTTTCACAGATTCCTAGGAAATACACTACTAATGCTATAATTCCTTGAATTAAATCAAAAAGCAAAAAAAAAAAAAAAACCAAAAAGAAAACCGAAAAAATGAGCTAGCCAACAAGTTGTGGGTACTTCCTATTTTTTAATTTGGGAACTCACAACTAAGTGATTTTGATGGGGAGAGGAGAAAACATTTTCCAACATTTTTCCAATTTTTGTTTTACTTTTTGATGCTAATACTGGGTATTGATATCAGGATCTTGTGCTCTTGGTTGGCTTTTTTGCTTAAGGCTGGCACTCTAACATGAGTAACACTTCCACTTTTGACTTTTTGTTGATTAATTACATATAATAATCTGTAGGACTTGTATGATGGAGATCAAACCTTGATCCTCAGTGAGTAGTTAGAATTGCAGGTATGAACTATTGACATCAGGCCATTTTCCAATCTCAGCAAAAGCTTCCTATGTGACCATTAGAAAAAGAGTCTGTGTGATCTGTGATGGAGTTTCTTCCCAAATGAATTGTATATGGAATGGTTGGTTCCCAGGTGGTGGTTGTATTTTGACAGTTCTGGAAACCTTAGATAGTACATCCTAGGTGGCAGAAGCCATGCCTTTAGGCACTCTATCTTATCCCAGCCGCCATCCGTGTCGCTGCTTCCTGTCTACCATGAGATGCACAGCCTCCTTTTGTACACATTTCCACTATTATGATGTTATACCCAAGTACATGGAGCCAAGAAACCCTGGACTGGAACCTCTGAAACTGGTAGCTAGAATTTTAAGTTGTTTATGTGTGTACTTTTTTCCAGCCTCATAGTCTAACACCTAGCCCTCCTTTGAACATCAGAAGAGCAGGGAACCCTAAAGCTTGAACATGACAAATGTCTTCTGTGGAATGGTACAAAAGCATGAGCTTTGCTCTTGTTCTGGCTCTGTTGATAGACAGGTGTCCACATGGCTTTGGACTCTGTCTTCGATCCTTGTCCTAATTCATGCTTGCCTGTGGGACTTGATGACAGAGCTGGATTTTTATGGCTTGATGTTCAGCACTCCCTAGACAGCTTTCATCTGTCCCTAGCAGTTCTTACCACATAATTGAGGCTACTACTTAACTTAATCTGGATCAACCAGCCAGGTGAAGGTGCTGTAACTCCTTGCATGGGAAGTCCATACAGCATTAAGACTAAGCTTTTATTTCTATGCACACACATATTAAATTACCACTGATGGTTAAGAATGTTGAAAGGAGTTACATCGATCCATCATATTTTACATTCACCAACTGCCTTGTGAAATGGCAACTCCTTTGTACAACTACTTGAAGATAATAATAATAAAAGATTCAAAAGTTTTTTAAAAAATCTTAAAGAAAGAATGATTTCTGTGAGGCAATACTATTTGGTCCCAAATCACAACCCTATCACTAGCTGTATGGTATGGAATAAGTTTTAATGTCTCTGTTCCTTGCAGATTTGGTATAACAGGATTACCCACATCAAAAGTTTGAGAGGATTGGATTAGTTATAATATTTGAAAAGCCTATGACTTGCTTAGAATGTAGGAAACAGTAAATATTAGTAATCCTTTGTATTGGGTTTTAAGGAATGTTCTGGGTATAAAAGGGGATTTGAGACCTAGAAATCAAGTGCAAGTTAAAAATGTACAAAGAAGTACAAAATTTGAGAGTGCTTTAGTATTAATAATAGAAGAGCAATTTTTAAACTTAGAGTCTCAAAAGCTTTACAACCTTCGTAGTGATGAAGGGCTCAGAGAATCTTTATTTTCTGGCTTACTTTATTTGGAAACAATACTAAGCAATTAAAAATGTGTACATGTGTTTAAAATAACAACAACCCATTCTGAAATCGATATAAATGGCATGTTATAAGAAACAATTATTTTAGAAAGTAAAAATAAGTGTGGAAGTGATATTGGTTTATATTTTTTACATCTCTTTAGTTTCTGGAATAACAGGAGACAGCTGGCTTCTCATTCTTGGTTTGTACTCAATCTGTTGTGATTTGAAGTCTTACAGTCGTTGGAAAATGTAGTGCTCATTAGAGGGAATTCGCCTGAAAAATAAGAATATCGTCCTTTTTTTTGACATTGTGAGAAACTCTAAAAGAGTCTTTGGAGGTCTTTGGGGTCTACAGATCACACCCTAAAACATATTGTGACAGAGTATGTGAGAGTTGAACAAAGTAGGTATAAGTTCGATAGTTTAAATCTTAGCTTTTCTATTTTTCAGACCTCAGGGCTATTACATTTGCTAGAGCTTCTGTCTGGAGCATTCACCCATGTTTTTTTCATGGTGACCCCTTCTTATTCTTCAGGCTTCAGCTTGAACACCCTTTCCTCAGACAGGCTGCCCTGACTAGGCATTGAAAGCAAAGATCTCTTGTTGTCTGATGACATAGCTCTCACAGTCTTTATTGTCAACACGTGATCACATAAGATCATGTTCATTTGTTTGTTAGCATGCAGCTGCCTCACTCTCCAATACACATTTTGCTCACCATTCTCTTTCCAGCAAACTACCCTGACCCTTATCTTTTTTTTGCCTTGTATTTCTGTTAGACCATCAGCAGATCTTGTTGACTTTAACATCAAACTAAACCCAAAACCACTTCACTCTTCTTCTACCCTGCTACTTTGGCCAAGCATCATGACCCCCAATAGACCTTATCTATTACAAGCCTTTTAAATAAGTTACTCATCCCCTTTTCCTCATACATTAGTACTTCTATTCAACAAGTTAAATTATCCAAACAGAAAATTCCATTTCTTTGTTCATTACTTTTGGTAGCATCCAATATAATCTAATTGTTTCCGTTTTTACCTAAGCCATAGTGACCCCCTTGTTGCTCCTCAAACTCATCAAGCTTCTTTGGAGCCTTGGTATCGTTGCATATGTCAACTGCAGGAAAATGTTAATCAGATTTCATTCATTTCTATGAAAGCATGGAAAACCATTGTGTTGGTCATGAAAATCTTAACCCAGCAAAGGAAGTTCAGGCTTTGGTTAGTACAGTTTACTAGACATATGTTCTGTGGCAACTCTTTAGGGAACTCTTTCTCCAGAAAATTCATGATTTTTTTCCTGAGTTTCCCACAGATCCCACACGATTTCTGTCTTCAGGTGGATATGATCATCAGGGAAACTGATCATCTCTGAGGCACTTGGTTGACCTATAACTTCTCAACACACAGAAAAGTACCGTGGTACATAGGGGGAGTTGCTCAATGAATTGTGCATGATACTTGGAAATTATGACCTTCTCTCTTCTGCCTTTCTATGGAGCATCAGTTGGTAGCTAAATAACTGTATTAACATATGTTTATTTTTAATGCAAAATACCAATATTTAATATTCAATGTACATTAAGAGAGTGTAACTTAAACTATTGGTAAATAAGTTTTAAAACTTATTTCATTATTTCAAGTGAACAGATAGCCATAAGACAATTAGAAATGGTCCTAGAGGTCTTCCCTTGACAGCTTAGCCATGAGAATCCTAGTTCATTGCCTCCATGAAAGGATTTTCTTTTTTTTTTTTTTTCATATAGGATGACAGCACAAAGGAGCTCCTCAAGAAAGCTTAAGTCTGAAGACCTCAGATAAGGTTTCACCACATCTGTGAGGAAATGAGGCCACGTGCCCCTCAGTGCTTTTAGATTCAATAATAAAAGGGTAGAATCAGTAAGGAAGCTATCATGCAACAATGTAAAGAACAGAGCATTTATGATGTATTGTTTCCTCCAGTAGCGAAGACTCCTTGTGGCACTGGTGTAAGTCTTCCAAGGTTTAATCCAACCAGGGGACATTAAAACCCGCTTTAGGTGGATACAGTCTATTCTGGAGGGTTATGACTAGAGCTACAAACATGCAGTAGCTCAGTGGACATGTGATCTTGTCTGTCTATATATCTTTGTTTCTTGCAATGTCATATGAAAGATGCATTGCTGTCAATCTGCCTGTGGTAGGGAAACCCAATTCCCCTAATGATGACCTGTCAACTTGCAGATATAAATCAGGTCACCTATGCAGCGACCTCAGCATACAGTCATTCATCTTGTTGCAAACAGAATTGTCTTCACACATTCTCTGGCGGGAGTATGCCATCCTTGTGACAATATAGCACATAAAAAATTAACTCCATTTCTGTGTATCTAGTTATTGGTTGTCATTCAAGGCCAGCTTTCTGGTCACATCCTTTCAGGAAGCTCATGGTGAAAGTGAAGCTTTCTGCCTTTTTGGAGTGGTATCTGGTTTTCTCTTGACCTTGAGTCTATCTTTCTCCCATTAGTCATTTGAATCCGTGTTTACATTTTTCCTGTAGACAAGGGCAGAGCTGGCATTGTGATGACCCTCATTGGCTCCTTCACAGGCCATGTTCATCAAACAGATGTTTAGCAACTAGGAAGTAGTAAATTAAAAAGAAAAGTGTTGGTGGAATGAGTGAATGAACCATTGCTATAATAGTTTGGAATTAAGCATCATTTTCTCATTTGAATAAACTCTGTTTGATTTAGCTTTGGGAAGAAATTTATGCAGAAGCCCTGTGGCTCAGTAGATAGAGTTAGGTCTGGAAGTTGGGAGATAATTCTTTCTGCTCATTTACTAACAACCCTGAGGAGAAAATACTTCACTTGTCAAACTGTCTCCTGGAATAGTAAATCCGAAAGAGTTTAGAAGGGGGCACTTAGTCTATTTCTCTTCACATAGAGGAGGAGGGATTTGTGTAGATTGGTAGTGTACACTAATGGTTAGTGCAGAGCTGGAAACCTGCTTCCTGACCTAACCTGTAACAGCAGTTTATCTCAGTGGGTGTTTGGTTGCCAAGAAGTCCAAGGGAACTGTCTTGTGTTACAGAAATATTCTCATCTTAATCAAGATGGTCGTTGCTGGGGTATATGCACATGTAAAAATCCCTCCAGACACATCTAAGATTTTTGCATTTTAGTGAATAGTGCATTAAACCTCAGAAAACAACATTATACACACACACACACACACACACACACATCTTTCACCTTTATAATTGTTCTGGTTACAGCATAATATATACTTAGTAAAAATTCGAACACACCAGAAATGAAACAAAAACCTAGGAAATCAATATTCTCAAAATGCTACTCCCTAGAGAGAAAACATTGTTAAAAATTCATTATACCCAGGTAGCATTTTTATATTAAAAATAACTCCTTTAAGAGTATGGAAGACAAAGCTTTGTCCCTTGGCACAGAAACACTAAGAAATAGCATGAGCTCTTGGAAAAGTTGTCAAGTGCTCCTTTCTACACTGAGCTTCTCTCTTACTTTCCTAGCCTCTAGAGTTCCTTAGGGTCCTGGTCAAGGTTTGGTTTTCTCTATTGTTTATTTTTTCAGTGTTTGGGACTTTTCTACCTTTCGACTTTACCATTCTTCCCTCTCTGTACCTGTACCACTTCAGGTACATTCTGTATGTGAAATTTTAAAAAGTCCCACCATTTTTTCCACCACTGAAGATCTTAAAGAGGATCCCATGGGTGCTCTGTTTCACAGAGTCATTATTAAACACCACAAAGTATGAATAAGGGTGAAATATGAGTAAAACCCAGTCTCAGGGTGCTGGAAGCATAGATACATTCATATTTTTCCTGGATAACAATGATGTGGGAAGATTTCAAACTCTCTCATACTCCCATTCCTATTAGCAGAGGATTAGCACTTTATCTTGTTTCCTTGCAAGGGTCTCTCAAGGTATAGTGGGGAGGAGATAAAGACAGATATTAACTTGTCTACTTGTGTTTCAAACTTGCCAACTCTTCTTCCCTTCTCTTCCTTCCGTGATCCATTCAGTCCTAGTTGTTAGATGAGATGGAGAAAGAAGGTCAGAGGCTGTAACACCTGACCAGAATTGTACCTAGAGAAGTGCTTAAGAGGACACAGAACATCAGAATCGTCAGTAATAGCAAATGATGATAATCCATCAAACTGAGCCTCAAACGATGGCTCAGTTGATGAATAAACAGTAACGAGGAAGAACAAGATGTACATAATTTCAAAATACCTCTCTACAAATTATATGTTCATTGAAAATGGAGAGCGTGACTTTACACTGGTGAAGCCTAGTTGAATCATCAAAGTGAACACCAAAAGTAATGGACCAGTGGTCCCAGTTGGTCACCTTTACTAACTTAGCTACTCAGGAGGCTGAAATCCCAAAGACGGAGGCTTGAAGTCAGCTTAGGCAGAAGTTTCTACAAGACTCCATCTCCAAAATGACCAGTAAAATATGGTCTATAAACTTGTCAGGTGTGGTTTAAATGGTATATCATCAGCCAGGAGCAAGCAAACTGAGGCACTGAGTCCAAAACTCAGGACTAGAAAAAAAAGTAATGGACCAAATGGACAGTCATGCGTTACCTCTTCAGAGATAAATGAAAAGCTCACAGTACCACTTTTGTGATATGTCTGGCACAGATCAATGTCCAACATATAATTTGAAGAAACATCAGAAAGCCTAAATTAAAGGGTATTCTACACAATAGCTAGCCTCTAATAGACTTTAATCATCAAAAGATTCAAGGCCATGAAAGTGTTCCTGATAGAAATCATTTTTAAAAATACATGTGTGATTCTGAACTGCTTCCTTTTATATAGAGAATATTATTGTGACAGTTGGCAAAATTTCATTGGGATATAAGAATGAAACAGTAACAATTTATGAGTTTCATTTGTCTAGTTTTGTTCTTCTTTTTGCTGTTTGTTTTTTTGCTGGTCCTGGAGCTTGAACTCAGGGCCTGGGTGCTGACACTGTACCTCTTTGTACTCAAGTGCTCTATCATTTGAGCCACAGTGCCACTTGTGGCTCTTTTTTCTGAATAGTTTAACTGGAGATAAGAGTCACCCGGATTTTCTTGCCCTTGCTGTCTTCAAACTGCAATCTTCAGATCTCAGCCTCCTGAGTAGCTAGTGTTATAGGTGTGAACTACTGGCACCTAATAATTATCTAGTTTTTTTTGGGGGGGTCCGGTCGTAGACCTGAACTCTGGGCCTGGGCGCTGTCCCTCAGCTCTTCAGCTCAAAGCTAGCGCTCTACCACTTGAGACACAACACCACTTCCAGCTTTTTTTCTGCTTATGTGGTGCTGAGGAATAGAACCCAGGGCCTCATGCATGCAAGGCAAGCACTCTACCACTGAGCCACCTTCCCAGCCCCTAATTATCTAGTTTTAATAGTTATATTACAGTCATGTAGTATATTTGGGGGTTTATTTTTGGAAATATGACACACTAATTGTTTTCTGGAGTTAAAAGGTACCATCATTTCAGCAAGTCATTCTCAAATGGTTCTAAGTATATAGCTTTTATATTGTACTTGAAACTTCTGTAAGTTTGAGATTATTTCAAAAACATTAAAAATCTTATTCTCAGCAATGATATAAAAATGTCAGACTTACTTCACTTAATATAATTTTTTCCAAGTTTTTCCATTTCCTAACAAATGGGGCAATGTCAATCTTTCTGATGGAGGCATAGAATTCCATTGTGTATATATACCACATTTCTTATCTCTTTGTTGCTTTGTATGTCTCTCCACCACAGTATAACCCCTGCTTTCACTATATTTGATGTCAGTATAACTTGTGGAGGAGATGGGGAAAAACAGTTGTTTAAGGATACAGGTGGACCTGCTGCAACAATGAGAAGTACAAGTTGTCATGTCCAAAATGAGCTTTACAACGTCGGTGCGGGGGGTGTGGGGGAGTATGGGGGGTGTGGGGGTAGGGGGGGAAGGAGAAGGATTGGGATTGGGGGGAGGGGGGAGGCTGGGAAGGGATGGGAAGGGTAAACAAAGGAGGTAAGAAATGTACGCATTATCCTGCTCATGTAATTGTAACTCCTCTGTACAGTATGTTCACAAATAAAATAAAATAAAATTTAAAAATTTAAAATTTTAAAAAATGTCAGACTTGCTTAATGTAATGTTTAAAAACTTAAAATGGATGTGACCCTTGTTCCAGAACTTGCATGACCTTCACGGTGTTAGCTTTTTCAAAGTTTTTGAAATTTTAGATTTGTCAACCAACTGCTCAACTGTATCTTTGTAAACAGGTGATAGGCCCTTATAACTGTATGTAAGCTAGAATCTACAACAATATGGTGATTCCTTATCTGATTTATGATTTAATAAAATGTTTGAACATTAAAAATATTTCCTTTAGATAATGTTCCACTTTGGAGCAAAAGCGTTCTTCTTAACTCTTCCTTCATTCTGCTTCTTTTCTTTCTTAGGTGCAATTAAGAATCTGCAGCGTTTTTGCATGTGGAAAGAAGGAGATTATGTAATATCAAGATTTTGAAGAAAGAAGCAATATTATTAGATCCCATTTTGAGCCTTGTACCATCCACTGGTGTTATCAAAGGACTTGTTTGCTGCAGAGTTGGTCAGTCATGGAAACATAGAAAATCAGGTAAGGTCACAAGGCGGTCAAAAAGAGAGATGTGAGACTCAAGGCTCAAATCTACTGCTCAAGGCTAGGGGTTGGGGATATTTGTGATAAATAAGCAGGGTGGAATGTAAAATGAAGAAAAAAATGCTAGAACCTTAAAAAGAAGCAGAGTAGAAGGTTACTGGAGGTAAAACACCTAGTAGTCAGTATATGCAGTGTGTCTTTATAGCATTTTGTGGAACATGTGGCATTAGCAAGGTAAGCGAGTCCTCTACTTCTTGAGCCATGCATTCAGCCCTGTAATGATAATGCCATATGTGTATGCATAAGAACACAATTAGTAGCACTAGTAGAGCTTAAAGTTAAAAATTATTTAGTTGTCATATAAATTTTTATTAAATTTTTATATAGCATCACCCTTGGAGTATATACACAGGAACATTTCATCTGTTGAGGACAATTAAAAATATATCTTGGGCTGGGAAGGTGGCTCAGTGGTAGAGTGCTTGCCTCACATGCATGAGGCCCTGGGTTCAATTCCTCTGCAACACATAAGAAGAAAAAGCCAGAAGTGGTGCTGTGGCTCAAGTGGTAGAGTGCTAGCCTTGAGCTGAAGAGCTCAGGGGCAGCACCCAGGCCCAGAGTTCAGACCCCACAACTGACAAAAAAAGATCCTAATACTAACAAAAAGCCTCTAGGATATGCCCAGTTTCTTGGAGAAATCTGCTATAGGGTAAAATGGAAGAGCATCATCCTTTTTATTAAATGTCAGAATAAATGAAGGATTTTTTTAAACTACTAACACCAACCAGATGTTGATCTACATTTATATGACCATTCTAAATGATGTCAGTGATAACTTTCCCATTCAGAGGACCTTCATCTCTGCCCCTGTGATACCAGTATGTCTAGGAATATACACAGTCCTTCCTGCACTGGGAATCCACAACTAGGCTATAGGATCCAATTCTTCTTCCCCTTCACATACTTCATTAAGCCATTTGTGATTGACCTTCTTGCCCTGATATTTAAAGGTTCTTATGAGATTCTAATGGGAGGCATTCTACAAAAGTCGGTGTTCTGTCATGCTGACTCAGAGCATAATATGGAAATATAAAATCAAGCAAGACAAATGTCTCTTAAGAATGTGACAAACTAGCTCTGATTGAGTACGAAATTATATAAACTCCTTTGATGTGGGTGACCATATTTATTTTTACTTGCTTTTTGCTTCACATTTTAATTTTGAAATACTTTCTTTTACTGCTACTCAGGAAAATATTCTTTCTGGCTTCCCATACTTCAGCCAGCTAATGAATCATTTATAACTTTCCATTAACAGCCAAGTACTAATTTTTACATCTAGACATAATCCCTCTGTCTTTTTTAGACACACCGCATAGGAATCTTCATCACTCTGGGGTGCCTCTTAAATTCCCAGAATTTGAAAAAAATAGAAAGAATAGAATTTAAACTTGAAACTGAAAACTTTGTTATGTCCTATTTGATGATTCTTGCACCTTGATCACCTCAGAGTCTAGTTCTACCCACTTCCATCAGTACCCCCTATTTTCTGCTACTAGATCCTATCATTTGGCTTTTTAAAAAGGCATTAATATATAACAATATTTTAAAAAGTTCATCTTGGACACTCATCACGCTCTGTTTTTAAATACATTTTTCATTGTAAAAATAGTGTACAGAGGGGTTACATTTACATGAGTAAGGTAATGAGTACATTTCCTATGGAGCATTGTTACCTTTCCTTTGTTTTTCCCCTACCAGCCCTTCCTGCCCCACTTCCGCAACTCCTCCCTCTCTGCCCCCAACTTGTAAAGTTCGTTATCAACATAGTGTCTTGTACATCTCATTGTTACAGTGGGTCAACTTGTATCCCTATTTAAGCATTTGTTTTTCCCTTCCCCTCCCCAAATTAGAAAAGTGTAAATACAAGATGCAGGGCACCAGAATCAAATACAGTGAAAACAGGGGTTATACAGTGGGAGAGGAACATATCAAAGAAACAAAAAAATGACATAGTACATTATGAGTATGTTAAAAACAATAGCAAGAAAGAAAAAAACCACTGTGTCCCTGACTTGGGGTTCATTTCGCCTTTCATCATCTTATATGGTCATATGTACATAGCTTTTGACCTTTTCTGCTTGTCTCAGACATATACTAATTATTGCAAATAAAGGAAACCATGGGACCTTGTTTCTTTGAGTCTGGCTTACTTCACTCAATAATTTTTTCCAAGTCTTTCCATTTCCTAACAAATGGGGTGATGTCATTCTTTCTGACAGAAGTATAGAATTCCATTGTATGTATGTATGTATATATATATATATATATGCATGTATCTATATATATATGACATTTTCTTCATCTGGTCATCTACTGAGGGTCATCTGGGTTGGTTCCATATCTTAGCTATGGTAAATAATGCTGTGAGAAACAGTTGTGCTGGTAGCCTTTAGTATGGCCTTGTTTGTGATCGTTTGGGTAAATGTCCAAAAGTGGGATTGCTGGGTTATATGTTGAGTCTTTTGAGGAACCTCCATACTGCTTTCCAAAGTGGTTGAACAAGTTTACACTCCCACCAACAATACAGTATGGTTTCCTTCTGTCCACATCCCCTCCAGCATCTGTTGTTATTAGAGTTCTTGATTATAGCCATTCTAACTGGGGTGAGGTGATATCTCAATGTTGTTTTGGTTTGCATTTCTTTTATGGCTAGCGAGGTTGAGCATTTCTTCATGTGTCTATTGGCCATTCTTATTTCCTCTTCAGAGAAGTCTCCCATTAAGTCTTTAGTCCACTTATTAATAGGGCAGTTGTTTCTTTGAGGATTTGTTGTTGGGGGATTTAATTTTTTGAGTTCCAGGTATATTTTAGATATGAGACCCTTGTCTGTTGTATGGCTAGTGAAGATCTCCAAATCCATGGGCTTTCTATTGATCTTGCTAGGTATGTCCTTTGCCATGCAGAAGCTCTGCAGTTCCAAGCAACCCCATTTGTCCAACCTTTCTTTGATTTGTTGTGTTTCTGGGTCTCTATTAAGACAATTTCAGTCTGTTCAAGTTTCATTTTTAAATTAATATTTCCCTTGCTGGAAGATGTGGGAAATTTGATATGACAGCCAAGAACTTACTGTCAGACGGGCTGGATCCCTTGATGACTTAATTTTAAACTTTGTAAGGTGAGGCTGAGTGCAACCATCGTTTAAATTTCTGTATGGTCCCAGTAGAAAGAGTACCATGTTCTCTAAGATCTCTTCACTGTGGATGGTCAAATCTCTGTGGTTCCCCATGACCCCTGAAAAGCTTCCCTTGAAGACTTGGCTTGTTCAGATCACAAGAACTTAGGAGCTCCTTTCTTAATGAGTTTCCCCTGTGTATAAGCAATGTTGTAGTTTACCAAAGCAAAGAGGACTTTTAAGTTGATTCTAAAGCTCCTTCTCTATGCAGCTCCACTTTGCTAGGCTCATGCACCCCAAGTTTTGGATACCTCAGATCTCTGCTCCTCAGCAGAGTGCTCTATTTGAGTCTCACTCCTCAAACCCCTCAGATAAGACCTTAGGGTGAAGGCCTCTCATCCTGGCTTGCTTTCAGTTTTCATCTCTTAGGATTCATGCCTGTAGTCTAACATTTCAAAGCCGGACAACAGTCCCTTTGCATATTATGTTGACTTTTGTATTTGTTTTAAATATTATTCCTGACCTTTCAGTACCAGAAGCCCAAGACTTAATTCTTTGTTTTTATTCCATGGTACTCGATTCATTTACAATTTTAAAGGCAACTTCTTACTAACATTTTAAAAAAGTGTTACTTGTACCATTGTGTTTCTTTTTAAGAAAAGAAAGAAAAACATGCTCCATAAAATAGTAAAATGGGTCTGTGATAAATTAACTTCACAAATGCATTTTTCTTGACAGTAGGACACCTCAAAGCCTGAAAAAGCTAGCTCAGATTGCATAATTTCAAGGAGCTACATTACTTTTTTCAAATTCATTCAACCACAGAATCCATTTTTAACAGCTTGTCTTGTGTTGTGGGAGCTTGGGGAAATGGTATTTTGTGGTTACTGCTTATTAATTTTATTTTATATGTATATTCCTTATTAAAAGCAAACATAGTACAGATGACATTTATTTATTTATTTAGTGCCAGTACTGGGGCTTAAATGCAGGGCATGGGAGTTGTCCCTTAGTTTTTTGCTCTTTAATTAAGCTGGCTTTGAACCATGGTCATGAGGTTTCTCCCTCTTGAGGAGCTAGGATTAAAACTGTAAGTCACTAGCGCCCATCTCTGCAACTACCTTTTAAATTAATTTTTAGTTGGAAAGTAAGCTTAGTGATACCCTTTGACTCCAAAGTATTCCAGGAAGTCCTTTAGAAGCAGGCACACAGTGATTTATTTGTATGGGCTCCTAATGGTAAGTGTGCAGTTGTGCCTATACACATTTCATGAGTTATAAAGAGGTACAATTTCACATTATGAAAACATGTATTTCATCTTGACATGGTTTTCCAAAAGCAAAGGGCATTATTTTAGACATTACAAAATGAAGTCAGCATTTTTCATTCTGTAAAATTTTCATCGCATACTGCTGTTTGATAAATGAAGTGTCAGGCAGGAGAATGACAAGCAACAGCAGCAGCAGGAAAGGCGGCAACTGGATCTCTTTTTATTGGTTAATAATTAAATTATTTGCAGTGTTTCTTATAGAGCAATTTTTGCCCTCCATCATACAAAACTCTGGTACAGCTGATGGCTGTTGGGAGACGGGGGGGAAGGAGGAGCATTTTTCCCTTTCACATGTCTAAAAATTACATAGAAGTTGCAGAGGTGTCTCAGGCAGAAGTTTGGCTGAGATTCAAGACTGAGATACAGTTTGACTCCTGGATGAACCTCTGCCAATCTCCTGTCTTCTAGATCTCAATTTCCCAGACCAGACAATGTGTTCTTTGGACTGGGTCATTCTAGAGTTTCCTTCTGGCTCTTACGTTCTACAAATCCTGTTGAATAATGTTACACTGACTAGAAATTGGTAAGAATGTCATTTCTAAAAAGTATCGCTTTTCTGGCTAGAAGGAGGTGAGCAATATTCCAAGAAGAAAAAAACCAACAACCAACAACAACAACAAAAATATGGCTGTCAAGCAATTTTACCTTTACACTTGTAAACAGAAAAAATAATCTTACTTTTCAAGGTTGGCCTTCAAGACTTAAATAATTCCCCTAATCACAATCAATTTGTCATCTGTCAAAACCCCACATTTTAGCTCTTGCTAAGTGATAAAAGTGATGGCTTTTCTCCTACAACTTTATTTTGAGTCAGCTTCCCACTGATAGCCGAAGATTATAAGGCTGGAGAAAGAATTTCTCCCCAAAGATACAATAGGATTTTGCGGAAAACCAGAACAAAAGGTTTCTGAATCTCTAAATGAAACCAGAAAGGAAAAAAGAAAAGAAAAATAAGGCATTCTGATTTCAGTTGCTAACAAAGGCAGAGAAAGAAAAATCCAGTTGCTATGTTACTTCTCCATAAGCAGAAACTGAACACAAAGTGAAAAAGGGTTTCTTGATACTGTACAGCTCAACATTATCTTCAATAGCATTATTGGTTTAGAAACCAGAGCAGAAGGGAAGAATCAAAGATCAAAGCTGTTATTTTCCCTGGAATCTTCTGTTCACCATTAATAATTAAATCATTAATGTCTGAGTGAGCATTATCTGTGGACAGTCTTAGGGAATGCTCTGTGTTCCTGTCATCCCCTGGGCCAGGTGAACTTGGAGAGTTGCCAATTGTAGTCCTTGGGGCTGTGCTTACCTTAGCCGATGTATCTGATTAGGGCTGAGGTCAGTAATGTGGGAGTGGTCCAAACGGAAGTAAGGATTCTTAGGTAGAGACATAGCAAGAGGGGCCATCTCTAAGGGGCAAGGAGACTTGAGCTATAAACCAGAAAAGATGAGTTACAGACTGCTAAGTGAGTTAGGTCTTGGTTCAAATGCAGGAATCGGATGTTTATCTTTATGTAATATTACCCTGGTCCACTAGTCATGCAGTTGAGGTGAAATCCACCCGGTATTCCTCCCCATCCTTAGCCACTTAATTCCCAGCTGCAAAAGGTGAAACAGACACCATTTCTGATACTATTTGGAATTGGGTTTATTAAAGAATGAAAGGACAGGAAAAGCATTTAAAGCAGACAGAACAGGTGTTTAAAAGTGAAAGGAACAGCAAAAGGGACTCCTTGTACAAGAAAGGGGTGCTGGAGCCAGCATGTTCTACAGTCTCTCTCGGGAGTCTCTTGTCCCTGACTTTATACCACCACCACCGCCCTCAAAACATGCCATCCCAAGGTGGAAGATTGTGACCTTGCCTGGTTTGGCCAGCAGCTGAGACACATGCCTGAACATTCATTTTATATGGTTGTGAATCTTCAGAGAAACAAATCTTTCTGTTGCTATTTCCAGCACTCTGGCTCAAGTCTCTTTTATATGTGTGTGGGAGTGTAACATGTGTCCCTTATTTTTAGTATTTTCCCACAAACATTTTTAAATTCATGATGCTTGGCCAATACAGTAGTGCTATCACTTTGTCCTACGTCCCATTTTATTCGTCAAAGAGAGCAAGTACAGCAGGCATTTCATTTCATCTTCTCTTAGGCAAGAGAGTGTATATACAGACAACACGTAGTCTCAACGCAAGTTTTCCCCACCGAGTTCAGCCACTCAAAACCTTGCTAAAGCATCTTCTCATGAAATGCCTGACACATCCTTGTGTGTGTTTTGGAGGTTCATTTCGTGAGTGAGGAAAAGAAAAAAGATGCGAAACAAGGAGAGGGCTCATCAGAGGTAGCACAAGGAGCAGTCTCCGAGTGGAAGAGGAGTTTGTTGTAGGAGGAAATGGCAGATGATGTGGAAGAGTCAGGGAGACAAGGGAGGTGAGAAGAAAGATATCTAGTTACTATCACACTTCCAAATAGGCTTTCCATTCTACTTAGCAAAACACTATATTTTAATGAAATCCCTATCTTTTGAAAGTTGTTCTCCATCATTATACTGTAGACTCATTAAATACAAGAACCTGCTTTATTATGAGTCTAACATAACCTTAGTCTTGTGGCAAATTCTTAAAACATTTTGAATAGAAGATTGGATTAGTGGGTGAATGTACAGATGCATGCATCAGTGGGTGGGTGGTTAGATGAATTGATGATCACAAAAGAAGAAAAGAAGCAAGAAGAGTAAAAATTATTAAGTAGAAGTTACAAAAATATCTAATTTCCCCAGAGTCTTCCAGGGCTGAGCCCAGGTACAGGATCTGTTGAGTTTCTTGAGCCGAGAAAGCCTTTCTCAGAACAAGAGGAAGGAAAAGGCATAATATTCAATCAGAAAACAGAATTTTGCATGATAGATGTCAAAGGCTGTGAATCAGAATAAATACATAAATCTGGAGTTAGAATAATTTGAAAAACAATGGGCAGCAAGCAAAAGTAAATCTTTCTCTATCTATAGGTAGATAGATAGATAGATAAAGATAGAGATAGAGATAGAGATGATATGTTTTGTTCTCAATATTGCTCCCATGGCTCCAGCCCAGAATCTTGATCTAAATATGAAAGTCCACTTCTCCACCTTTTCAGGTGATAGATAGGGCAGGAAACTTGCTCAAATAATAGTTTCCTGGAGCCAGACCTGCACCAGAAACTCACAAAACTCAACCCTCCAGCTACCTGGGACTCTGCCCCCAACCATTACCCTACTTAAGTCCCTCCATCCTGGCATCCTTATACTTCATGTCTCTTGACTCTCCTCAGGTCTCCATGGCACCCCTATTGAACTTCCCATTAAAATTGATCTGGTCTGCTGCGTTTGCTTTCTGCTCATTCTTTATTCTAATATCCTTATGACTCAGTTTTCTAACAATACTCTCCTCTTGTTTCTGTCTGAAGAACTCTCACAAATACACTGGCCATGAAATGATCAAGGCAATGGACAGTGATCTGTGTTTGAGGGCTCCATAAAGAAAGGGGTGGAGTATGGATACTGAGTTGGTTGGTTTGCATTTGAAAGCCATGAAGCTGGGCAAGTTATGTACAGTGTCTAAAACTTGGCTAGCCCTGGGAACTATAGTCCCTCCAGAGCTAGTGGTGTCAAAACAGCAACACACAGAAACATGGTAAGAAAGGGGGAAGCTGTGGAAACTGACTGTAGCCATTTGTGTTTCCAAACAAAAATGCTTTAGCAGCTGTGATTGAGAAGCTTCTGTGATGTGCCAAGACAAACAAGGTCGCTGTTCTCAGTGCATTTACATTAGAATGGAGCAAATGCCTGCAGATACACAACATGCATTTTTTAAGTTTAAAAAGTCTGGCAAAAAAATAATGTGTGTAACCATACACTGAACTCAAGTAAAGGGATGGTTGGCTTACAGAAATTTAAGACCTAGAGAAATCAGATTAGATAGATTTAGAACAGGCCCAGGACAATCCTGAATGAGCCATGACTAAGGTTCTTAAAAATTACTTTTACTATCTTTAGCTGTACAAAGGAGTTGCCATTTTACAAAGGAGTTTATAAATACAGTGTGTTTTGATCAAGGTCATCCCTTTCCAATTTTTTACCCCTCCCTCCTCCAGCCACCCCTTCCCTCACTCTTCTTTTTGTAGGATATACACCGAATTCTTCACAGCATTCCCTGCTCCTCTCCTCCTTTTCAGGTTCTTTTAATGAACAATGGAATTCTGTATACACATACAAAAAAGATAGGTGTTGGGGCTAGTATATAATTCTAGGAGTAAAACAAGGGGATGAGAGGCTTTTCCAGTAATTAGGAAAGCACTCTTTTTTTTTTTAAAGCACTACCTTTTAACTAATTTATCTACAGGTCTTGTGTTTTGTTTTCATAATTATTCTAATTTCTTGCAATAGACACAACTAGCAGTTAACCAATTTTATTCCCTCTGGTACCAACAGGTAACTAGCCTACATTTTCAGTGAATGGGACCCTAGGACTAAGTCAATACAATGTGAGTAGAAGTTACAGATACCATGTCCAGGTAAAGGCGTTTGGAAAGAGAAGTCTCTCTTCCTCTCTTTTTTCTTTATGAAGAATTGACTTGGTGCCTCCAGGATGATGTTGTTAATCACAGACTGCAGCAGATGGCAGACACATTGTCACATGGGCACCTGAATTGCTATGTGGAGGAAAGCTGACCAGTGGACCAGGAACACGTATTTTGGGCTATTATATGAGCAAGTTTGGGAGCTACTATTTTATGTTATGTATATTTATCCTAATGACCTTGATTAATATGAGGTAAATTACACTGATTTCTTAACTCATAAAGGTCAAAGAGATCAGTTTGTCTTTTTTCCTTTTTCTTAGACAATTTACTTGAAGCCATAATAAATCTGAGATTGTACTCCAATTTTTGGACTACAGATGTGGCTCTGGGGATTACCCAGTCTGTAGTTTTTACAATATAGAGAAAACACCAAGGTCATACATAGGTTACTGAACCTATGTATGTAAAATTGTACTTGGGAGTCCCTCAGGAAATGAATGGGAAATGTCACAAGCTTTAATGAGATAGGGAAGTTTTAATTCTTTTTTCTATTTTATTGTAAAAAAAAATTGCATGAGGTTTTATGTAGACTTGAGCCACTTTATGTGCAGAGAAATCTATTCATGCTTATCCAATAGGGGTTTCTCTCTGTCTGTCTGTCTCTGTCTCTCTCTGTCTCTGTCTCTCTCCATCCCTCTCTCTGCCTCTCTGTCTCTCTGTCTCTCTCCATCCCTCTCTCTGCCTCCCTGTCTCTCTCTCTCTGTCTCTGTCTCTGTCTCTATCTCTTTATGTTTGTGTGTAATGGTCATTTTGTTGGCATGGCTGTTTCCCTGCATACAACTAAACAACTAAGCAGAACTGAAAACAGAATAGGGCTTTGCTGTATAAGACTTTAAACTATGTGAATTTGGTTTAATTGTCAAGCATCTGCTGTAAAAAAAACAGGTATGCAGAGTCTAAAAAGATGACAAGCCATATTATATAGTGGTTAAACATTGGTAACACTGCACCTTCAGCAACTTGGAAGACAGAATAAGAATATTCAAACCCTATAGTTATGGAATAATAGATAAGGAATAAAAACAGTGTCTGTGTATTCATTGTGTGTGTTTCAAGGTATTACAAAGAAAAAAAATAAGTTCCTGCAGAGACTGACTGGTTTGAAAGCAGAATGAAGGCTGATAGAAATCTAGAAAATTTGAAGTTGAAAAGCCAACTTCATCTTGGACTACAAATAGTAGGAAATATAAAAGCTGTGAGCCCAAAGGTCTACTAGGTCTTCTCAATTTAATGGGGAAACTCAGTTCTATCACATAGGCCAAAATAAAGCCTTTTTCTGAACAAACTGATGTTTTGACATGCACTAGTATACTAACTTCAGAGTTCAGCAGAAAAGTGGGAAGCAAAGAAATACTTTAAACACTGTGGTTTGGGAAGAACTGTACATACAGTAATGGGCACATGGATTGAATGGCAGCAAACAGAGTTGAAGCTTACAATGTTTTTTTTTTTGAGAGAATAGCATTTCTAAGAGAAACTATAAGCCTTAAAAAAATCCTGATTGTGGAAAATCATTGAATGCCAAGATTTCCAGGCAGTAGAGCTAGGGCCATAGAAAACACTAGGGAACTCTTCCAAGAATCTAGGTCTAAGATTTATGAAGATTTTTCCTCCACTGCAGAAAAAGAGTTGTTCAAAGACAATCCATTTGGTCTTCCATCCTGTAAATGGACCAGCAACATTTGTGTTTCCCATACTTCCTTATTCTGAAGGTGGGCTTTGTATTTAGATAGACCTGCCTTGGTGTTTCAGAGTAGAGACTGGGATAGCAGAAAGATTTTTATTATGTATAATCAGCCCATTGTAATCACAGGTTCAGATTCACCACAGATTAAATATATTTTAAAAATTTCACTTGTACTGCACGTAAGACTTTTTAAAAAATATTCCTTAAACAATTCAGTAGTAAGTGCTATTTATAAAGCATCCACATTGCTATATTGGGTATTATATAGCATCCAGAGATGATTTAAAGTCTAGAACAGGATATTCATGGGTCATATGCTAATGTAACATTTAAATAAGGAACAAGAGCATCTAGGGAATTTGTCGCCCTTGGAAGTAAAAGTAGAGGCCTGAAACCAATCTCCCATGGATACTAAAGAATGGCTATACTGACAAACCACAAATTGCTATCTCCAGATTGATGGAAAGAACCATATATCTTCAAGAGATCCTGGTCTGGTATCTCTTGTTGGAGTGTTGAAACAAACTAGATGGGAATTTGAGTTGTATTCCTTTGGGAGGAAAATGAGGAGAACTTTAAGGTATTAAATGGGTAAAGAAGACTGTAGGAGGTTTTGGCTTATATCAAACTCCATTCACTTCTTTTTTTCTTCAAGTCTGCAGAAAGTACTTAGTAAGGTATTATAAAAAAGAAATAAGTACCTGGCTGGTTTGGAAGAAAAAATAAAGGCCAATAGTGGCTCATATCTGTAATCCTAGACACTCAGGCGGCTGATCTGTGGATAGTAGCTGAAAGTCAGCCTGGGCAGATAAATCTGAGGAACTCTTACATCCAGAAGTGGAAGAGTAGTGCAAATAGTAAAGAGCCAGCCTCAAGTAAAAAGCTAAGAGATGGCACCAAGGCCTTGAGTTTAAGCTTGAGTAGCAGCAGAGGAAACACAAAGTAAAAAGGCCAAGAGGAAGCTGAAAATTCAGATCTGAAGGCACACCTAACTGCATCTGAACTGCAAAGACTGTGAGCGCAAAAGGTCTAATATTTTCAGGACTTCAGAAGTGAGAGTGAGTTATAGCAGAGGGGATGGATTTGATCAAAGTATTTTGTACCCATCAGAATGAAATCCTTTTTTACAAGTAACATATGCAAATAGAAAGAGAATTTCAGAAATGCATTATTTTTCCCTAGACAGAATTAGGCTTTAAGATATGAGCAAAAGATTGAGGTATAACTGAGCCACAGACTTATCAAATGTATTTGGCTAAAGCAGTACAGCCTGGGAAAGCCAGCCCTTTAAAATGACCATTATACTTTTATTCCATACAATTAAGTTTTCATGCTGAGTCCTGACAATCATTTATTTATTTTCCCCCCAGATTCTAGCTTCTATAAAGGAGTGCAGCTTACTTGGTTAACATGGGTTATTATTTATTTTTTAATTCTTGCATGTTTGTGCCATGAGCTGCAAGGCTTAAGAAAGCTACAGTGTTCCCAGAAAATGAATGCTTTGCTTCTTATATTACAAGGCAAAGTGGCCCACAGTTGCACTGGCTTAATCACTTCTGCACCTGGCAATCAATCACTCTTTCAGAGACTGCCGCCTGTTAGGCATCAGCACCAAAAGGACTCTTGCCAACTACACACATGGGCAGAAAAAGCAATTTTGGTCTCTGACAATGATTGAATATAGATTATGCCAAATCTTCGCTCAGTGTCCCTGGATATGAAACATGCTCAGAAGAGTTCCAGAATAAGTGGCCCATGCTTCCTTCAGAACAAAGCTGCCATGCTTGCTGCATCACAAATTTACCCATGGCAAGTACACAATGCTCAAGCTCTGTATTCCCTGGAAACCAAGTAATGTGACGTGACAAGTATATTCTCAGAATTCCAAAACACAGTTAAGTGACAAGGAGATGGAACTGGAAATCCTGCCCCCCAGCTCCCATGTGTTATAGCTTCCTGGGTGGAATAGTCTGCAATTTAAACTCTCTCCTCAACTTAATCCTCAAAAATGCCTACCTCATTTTGTCCCTTCCACAAGAGTACATTTAAACCCTGATCCTCTCTAAATCAATCTTTCCTTGAATCACAAAAATCACAGAATGTTAGCATAGGAAAGATCTATGGGAAACTTTTTTATGCTTTAAGGGCAGGAATACTAGCCCAAGAGTGAGGAAGTGACTTTTCAGTTTCAGTCAGTAATCTGCAGATGATGGATTGGAACACCAGGCTTCCATTGATAGGTGGGGATCTAGAGTATTTTTTTCTTTCCTTCATTCTTTTCTTCCTTTCTTTCCTTCTTTCTCTCTCTCTCCTTCCTTCCCTCCTTCCTTCCTTCCTTCCTTCCTTCCTTGTTATTCAATAGACTGTTACTGGATAATTATTCAAGTTGTTAGTTTATTTCCCATTCATTGCATATATTTTAAATGTCTGTGATGCCTGCACAAGCCTGTGATATGCGGGAGATATTCTGTTAAGCTTTACGGGGGATCAAAACCCACAAGGAGCTAGTTCCTATCTCCTAAGAACTAAGTAATGTACATGAAATTGATTGTTTACTAAGGGACATAACTTGGATGATTTTGTAGAAAAGGGCCCAAAGGGAACATTCTCTCTCTGCCTCTCTTTCTCTCTCTGTATCTCTTTATGCGAGTACTAGGGCTTGGACTCTGGGCCTTGAGCTCTTTACTCACTGCTGGCACTGTCATTTAGAGATAAAAATATTTTGGACCTGTCTATTTGTGCGGGCTATGAAAAGAAATACAGATCTCAGCCTCCTCAGTATTTTGGATTATAGGAGTGAGCTACCCACACCTGGGTTCTGTGTCTGTTTTGTAAAGCAGGTGTGACTGACATTAAATAAAGACAGACTTAAAGGGAACACTGTGATGTTTTGACATCCATAGATACCCATGAAGCTATCATCCTAGTCAGGCTAATGAACACATCCATCAGCCCACAGAACTGGCTAGTGCCTTTAGGAATCAATGTGTCTTGTCCCTCCTAGGTCCCCTTCACCAGTTCCAAGGGAAACATTGACTTCTTTCTATTAGCATAGATTATGGGTCATTCTGTGCTTTTCATAAAAAGATTGTATTTTTGTATATGTGCATAGTATATACATTAATATATGCTAACATACTAATGTATGTACTAATATACTGTGTGTATACATATTTCTTTTGATGTCCATCTACATTTTTGTATGTCAGTTTACTCCTTTTTTATTTTTCTAAATAATATCCCACTGAACATGTGTCTATCTATATATCTATCACACTGTATATCTATTCATTTTTATGAGGCATTTAAGATATTTTCACCTTGATACTATTACAAAACCTATGCACATTTGCCTGGAGTCTTTACTTAAGTGGGCATGTATTTTCATTTATCTTTAGTAAATACTAGAGAGTGGAAGGGATAGGTAATATGGTAGGTGTTGTACTTAAAATGTTAAGAAACTACCCAAATGTTTTCCAGCATGGTTGAATATTCTAATATTCTTACTAACAGAAACATGTGACCATTCCAGGTCTCTATATCCTTCCCAACACTTGTTATGATCAGGGTTCTTTATTTCAGCCAATCCCAGAGTGCCCACATTTATCCCTTTATATCTACTGATTTTCAGAGAAGCCGGTAGCCCTTATAGAAAAATTGTTATTACCTCATCTACCATTGTGTTCAGATACATGTGCCTGGCATTCTACACTGAGCCAATGCATCTATTCACACCAAATGGATGAAGGAAAAAAGACTCTTGCAAAAGAGACCCAACTTAACAACAAAATCAGAAGAGAATGGCAATTTTGGAAAGCATGCAACAGTGAGAAGAAGTGTGCAGGGGACAGCTCTGGTATGTCCCTGAAGCCTGGTGTCCTTGGAGTGTGAAAGAAACCTTGTTGAAGATCATCTCTTCACAGAAAATGTGTGTTGTCATTTTTATCACTTCTGGGTGACAGCTGGGATCTCTGGTTGAGTTCTTCCCATTCCACCAACATTTTCCCCATCTGCACCAGGTCTGAGGTTATGGTGAGTGGTCCAGGTGGGTGCAGATTTATCATTCCCATTCATACCCCCAAGGAAGGATTGGGGTTAGTGCTGATTGGGAGGATGAATTTTTTTTAATTAGTTCACAATAAAGTTCATTAGTGGGTGTGTTGTAGGACAGTTGGAGAACTCATACATTTTCTGGTCCACAAGAGCCACACATAATCCACACATTCAAGGTATTCCAGAATAGTACTCAATATTTATGAGACATTTCCTTATAAACTTTAACATATGATGAATTAAAAATATATCCAGGAAGTGGTGCTGTAGCTCAAGTGGTAGAGTGCTGGCCTTGAGCTGAAGAGCTGAGGGACAGTGCCCAGGCCCCAGAGTTCAAGCCCCACAACCTACAAAAACAAACAACAAAAAAATCCATATAACTATATGAACAAAAAGATCATGCATTAGAGCACGCATTAGGAATTTTGCTATGGCTTTTCTCTTTGAACAAACAGTTGTATATTCTAATTTGAAAAATAGGACAATTTCATTTCACTTTTAAAAAAGCATAAAATGTCTAGGTGTCATACTAGGTAACATTTGCTTTAATTAAAGAAGGAGAATATTTCTCATTTAATCTTTCGAATGAAAAATACTTTCTGAAGTCTGAAGTCACATACTAGAATTATTCTTAGTCCAGACTTCCATGTATAAAGGTCTGGGGAAAAAAAACTTTATCAGAATCCAGGGATATAAGCTTTTGTCTTCAAAGAGTAGAAAAATCTCAACATTAACAAACTATGACTTCACAAAAGAATCGAAAGTATACTTCAGATGTCCCTTATTTAAATAATAATGTCACTTTAAAGCTAAGCCTCTGGGTAAGCACTGAATTGGTAACACACACAGACTAAAAATGTTTCAAGGCCTTCTAAATAGCTATCATTACAGAAATAAACATTTTATAAAATACTGTGGTCTGTAAAGTATGTAAAAATCACATCAAAGAGATTTCAGAAATGACAAAGTAAACTTTTACTTTTAAGAGGCATTCTGCAATTACCAAGAAGTCTGAACATATTCACTGAATTAAGGAAGGAAAAACATACCCCAGGACATAACTCTATAGCTAAAATGAAGACTTTAAGAAAAATAAGGACTTTTCTGGTACCTGTTATAATAGTTGTATTCCCTTATCATCACACTGGAAGCTCAACGTAGAACGTTATAAAATAGCCATACAAGATAATTGTGAAAATTTTCTATCAATTGACTGTCAATTAGCTATCTTCCCTCTTACCGGCCCTCACCGACAGGAGAAATGATACAACCGGCAGCGTGGAGAAGGCTGGAACACTAAAGCACAAGATACTACCTACCTAACCGCCACATAGTAGCAACAGTGCCAGCCAGGGAGGAGGACACACACCCGAGCCCTCCAAACCGCTCGGCCTGCATCAATGCACCCAGTCCTTCGGATGGAGCAGAACTTCCAGAATTTCAGCTTCCTTGGAATTTGCTGAGGGAAAGTGCATGTATTCCCACCGGGCAGTTAGAGGTAAAGACATCAAGATGCTCTCAATCCTGGATCCTGGAGTGAAGAGGCCAAACTTTGTACCTCGATCATACACCAGATTAAATTCTACATGCTGTCCTCTTCGGAGTTGCTGCCACAGCTTCTCCTTGGTGGTGAGGGGTAGGTGGGGATGGAATCATCACAGTGCTTTTTCACAAGAGGAATGTAAGAAGGAACCACAGCCTGGGCACAGCTCTGCACCAAGCGAATGACATCCTCCTTGGATGGAGAATTGAGATCATGGAAAAAGATCCCACCGATGCCCCTCCGCTCTCCACGATGGGCTAATAAAGAAGTAATCATCGCACCATTTTTTAAATTGGGAGTTGGTCACAAGCCTCCTTTAGAGTTTGGTGAAAATGGACGTTGGAGTGAGATCACATCCACCACCAAACCACCATCAGCTTCTCTTACTTCGAAGTACCAATAGTTGTTGAAATGCGTCGTGAGTGTATGAGGGTTCTTGGGATGGATCACAGAACTCACAACCCATAGCACAAAATGGCGTTTTACCATCGTTAGCCTTCAAATGTTTTCCTCTGCTTTTCATTTGCTTTGCTGCTTCCTCGGAAAGGTTTCCATGCACCGCAAGAGCTGCTCACCCCAGCTTTCTCAACAACACATCCATCTTGAGAACTCAGCTGATGCCACCGCCCCCTTCCATCCGCTTCCCATCCATCCACCTAGAAGTCGGCAACTCCATCTACCTGTTCCAAGGCCTGGCACACCTGGGCCTGGGACTCCAGGATCTTTAGCTCCATCTTGGATTTCATGTCACCAGCCGGGTCTCCTCCCGAGCTCGTGCAGGTGGGTCACTGGGGGGCTATGAAACAGCGGCAGCTGTGGGCCAACTCATCCACCTCGCAGCCGCCATGGGAGGATGACTTTTAATCAAGACTTTATTATGAAAACAGCCTTGAGTTTAATTGAGAAGGGATTGTGATTTCCCTTTTGTATTTCTAAAACAATCAGTGAGAGACTCAGTCATTGGTATTTGGCAGAACTGATGAGTCTACATCTGTACTCACTGGTTGCTAAAGGTTGAGACATCCAGGTCTAATTAAAAAGAGCCATAAAAGATGGATAATGATAGCAAACATTTATTGAAAAGTTAGTGATGCAGTAGTAGTATTCTGAGTACTTTAAATTCTGAGTACTTGGAAAACTCATAACACAGGCCATTTTATGTCATGAGCTGTAAAGCCAAAAGAGTTAGTGTCCTTGTAAACAATGTGTGTATTTTTCCTTAAACTATGAGGGGTGTGGGCAATAGAAATAAATTTTCTTTATTATGGCTGTAGCTATGACCTACTGTTAAAGTCATGATCTTATTTTCTGTTGAGGAAATGAGATGAAGTGAATTATCCAAGGTCACTTTGCTAAGAAGTGGCAGGTCAAGATCAGAATAAGACAGTCTGATTCTAGAACCCATGCTTCCTGTTGCTCACCAGTGTTTATTCTAGAAAGAAAAAAATACATTCAGATTTTTTTAAATGCCACATTATTTTTAGCAAGGAAATAGGAAGAGCTTCCTGCAACATACAATATTTTAAGTTGTATCTTTGAAAAATTTTAAAGTAGAGAGCTTCAGATTTTCAAAAAAATATGTGAGCTTTAACATAATAAAACATAATAGAACTCAACACTAAAAGCCACCAAAGAAACTCCTGTAACACATGGAGGCCGAACAACACACTGTTGAATAACCAGTGGGTCATGGACGAGATTAGAAACGAAATTCAAATGTTCATGATATTTATCAAAAATGAGCACACAAATTTCCAGCTCCTCTGGGATACACCAAAGGCAGTACTCAGAGGCAAGTTTATAGCTCTGAGTTCCTACATCAACAAATTGGAGAGATCTAAAACCAACAATTTAATGAGACATCTGAACCTCCTTGAAAAAGAGCAGCAAGATAAACCCCAATCCAGTAGATGGAAAGAAATAATTAAAATTAAATCAGAATTAAATGAATTAGAATCCAAAAAATAGAAAGAATCAACAAAACAAAGAGTTGGTTCTTTGAAAAAATTAACAAAATTGACAGACCCTTAGCAAATCTTATCAGAAAAAGAACAGAACACACCCAAATAAATAAACTCAGAGATGAGAATGAAAACATCACCACAGAAACAACCAAGATTCAGAACATTATAAGGGAATACTTCTCAAAACTTTATGCTAATAAGTTTGAGAACTTGGCAGAAATGGACCTTTTCCTAGCAAATATAGACATGCTGAAACTAAACCAAGATGAGATAAACCATCTTAACAGGCCCATATCAAGCATTGAAATAGAAACAGCAATAAGAGACCTCCCATCTAAGAAAAGCCCAGGACCAGATGGATTTACAGTGGAATTCTACAAGGCCTTCAAACTCACACCAATACTCATCTAACTCTTCAATGAAATTGAAAGAGAAAGCTCACTACTGAACACGTTCTCTGAAGCCATCATAACCCTCATCCCAAAACCAGGCAGGGTCTCATCAAAGAAGAGAACTATAGACCCATTTCTTTGATGAACATTGATGCAAAACTTCTCAACAAAATTTTGGCCAATGGACTTCAACAATTGATCCGAAAAATCATACACCACGATCAAACAGGATTCATTTCAGGGATGTAAATCTGGTACTATATATGCAAATCAATTATAAAATTCATTGCATCAACAAGAGCAAGGATAAGAACCACATGGTTACCTCAATAGATACAGAAAAGGCATTTGACAAGATCCAAGATCCAACACCTCTTTATGATGAAGGTTCTGGAAAAACTAGGAATCCAGGGAACATTCCTCAATACAATTAAGGCTGTATATGACAAACCTACAGCCAACACCATACTTAATGGTGAAAACCTAAAGCCATTCCCTCTAAAGTCAGGAACGAGACAAAGATGTCCACTCTCTCCACTTCTCTTCAATCTAGTATTAGAATGCCTAGCTACAGCAATAAGACAAGATATAAACATAAAAAGGATCCAAATAGGGAAAGATGAGGTAAAACTGTCCCTCTTTGCAGATGACATGATTTTGTATTTAAAGAATCCCATGGACTCCACTCCCAAGTTACTCAAGCTGGTTAAAAACTTTGGCAAAGTAACAGGATATATAATTAACCCTCAAAAATCAATGGCTTAAAAAAAACTCAATGGCTTTTCTGTATGCCAACAATGAGAAAAGTGTGGCTGAAATCAACTCCATTTGTAATAGCCCCACCAAAAAATACCTAGGAATTAACTTAACCAAAGAAGTGAAGGACCTCTATGATGAAAACTTTAAACACCTGAAAAAGGAAATCAGAACAGAACTTAGAAAGTAGGAAAAACTCCCATGCTCCTGGATTGGAAGTATCAACATCGTGAAAATGGCAATACTTCCCAAGGCTATCTACAAATTCAATGTGATACCTATCAAAATTCCAACCTCATTCTTCAAGGAAATAGAAGAGGCAATCCAAAAATTCATATGGAGCAATAAAAGACCCCGACTAGCAAAAACGATCCTTAACAGAAAGAACAATGCTGGAGGAGTATCAATACCAAATTTCAAACTCTACTATAAAGCCATAGTAATCAAAACAGCTTGGTACTGGCACAAGAACAGACCTAGGACCAATGAAATAGAATTGAAAATCCAGAAATGAACTTATAGACATATAGCCATTTAATCTTCGATAAGGGAGCTAAAAAAATAGGATGGAAGAAAGACAGCCTCTTCAGTAAATGGTGCTGGCAAAACTGGTTAATCTCTTGTAGAACACTAAAGCTAGATCCTTATATATCACCCTGCACCAGAATCAACTCCAAATGGATCAAAGACCTTGGAGTCAAAGCAGACACTCTGAAAACATTATAGGATGGAATAGGAGAAACCCTAGGTCTCCTTGGCACAGGCCAAAATTTTCTTAATAGAGACCCAGAAACACAAGAAATCAAAGAAAGGTTGGACAAATGGGATTGCATGAAATTGCAGAGCTTCAGCATAGCAAAGGACATAGTTAGCAAGATCAATAGAAAGCCCACGGATTGGGAGAAGATCTTCACTAGCCATACAATGAACAAGGTTCTCATATCTAAATATACCTATAACTCAAGAAATTAAATCCTCCAACAACAAATCCTCAAAGAAACAACTGCCCAATAAATAAGTGGGCTAAAGATATAAAAAGAAACTTCTCTGAACAGGAAAGAAGGCTGGCCAATAGACACCTGAAGAAATGCTCAACCTCTCTAGCCATAAAAGAAATGCAAATCAAAACAACATTAAGATACCCCCTCACCCCAGTTAGAATGGCTAGAATCAAGAACTCTAATAATGACAGATGCTGGAGGGGATGTGGACAGAAGGGAACCTTACTTCATTGTTGGTGGGAGCGTAATTTTGTTCAACCACTTTGGAAAGTAGTATGGAGGTTCGCTCCCCTATGACCCAGCAATCCCACTTTTGGGCATTTACCCAAATGTTTACAAACAAGACCACACTAAAGCTACCAGCACAACTATGTTTATTGCAGCATTATTCACCATAGCTAAGATACGGAACCAACCCAGATGCCACTCAGTAGATGAATGGATCAAGAAAATGTGGTATATATACACAATGGAATTCTATGCCTCTATCAGAAAGAATGACATTGCCCCATTTGTTAGGAAATGGAAAAACTTGGAAAAAATTATATTCAGTGAAGTAAGCCAGGCCCAAAGAAGCATAGGTCCCATGGTTTCCCTTATTTGTAATAACTAGTATATGTTTGAGACAAGCAGAAAAGGTCAGATAACTTGGTGTTAGGTGAATTGAACCCCAAGATAAATGTTCAAATGCTTTTTCTTTCATGCTATTGTTTCTAACATATTTATAAGATGATTTCTTTGTTGCTTTGTATGTCCCTCTCCCACAGCATAACCTCTGCTTTCATTGTATTTCATGTTGGTATAATTTGTGGAGGGGAAGGAAAAAAAAACCAAACTGTTTAAATAGGGATACAGATGGACCCATTGTAACGATGAGATGTAGAAGTCGTTATGTTGAAAAACGAACTTTACAACTTTGGGGGGGGGGCAGGGAGTAGGAAAGGGGGAGTTGTTGTGGAAGGGATGGGAAGGGGAAACAAAGGAAGAGGCAAATATGCTTGATAAGAAATGTACTCATTACCTTACTCATGTAATTGTAACCCCTCTGTACAATATTTTCACAATAAAATATTTTTTAAAAATTAGCTAACTACCAAGTTACAGTATATAATATTATAAAGAGTAGATTCTGTCCATCTATTTTTCAAGACCCTTCATGTAATATATCTTTGTGAATGTGCATGAAAACCTTTGAAAGAAATCTGAATAAATTGAATCGGAGTTGAGGCTTTTTTCTTAAAAAAGAAAAGTAGAGCACTGCAGATTTTTTAAAAAATATGTGAGCTTTAGCATAATAAAACATATATGTTAATAGAACATATATGAAACATGTTTTAACAATACATATACATATTTTATTATGTTTACTTATGTAAACATGTGTTATATATTAGTATATTACATATAATATACATAAGCATTATATATTTATGTGTGTTTTATTAACTTTATGTAATAGAACTATGCAAATAAGAGAACTAAGTTCTCTTTGTATTCTGGCTGCTTGGAACCACCATTTTTTTTTTGGTCAGTCTTGGGGCTTGAACTCTGGGACTGGGCACTGTCCCTGAGCTCATCAGCTCAAGATGAGAGCTCTACCACTTGAGCCATAGTACCCCTTTCCAGGTTGGAGATAAAAGTCTCATGGACTTTCCTGCCTGGGCTGGCTTTCAATTACAGACTAAAACACTGGCACCCAGCTTGGAACAACCATTTTTTAAACATAGCCTGGTGGCTAAGCCACACCTGAGTTATGGAATGAAACTCCCTGAACTGGTGCCAGCCATAACTGTATTATTACTCTTCAGTTGGGCAGTGTTGGGCAAGTTGCTTATCTTCTGCTCAGACTGAAAGAGATATGAGATCTTCCCCTTCTTGTATACTCTGTTAGCTGCCCCAGTTTCCTAGACACTGGAAGATTTAGACATTTGACTAGAGACAAAGGACTTTATCACACATGGCTACAGCAATGGCAAAGTATCAGTATTTGTGTCATTTCTCTGTAGGGTGATACCAAGTGGGTAAAGAAACCCCAAATCTCTTACAAAGGGCAATAAGCCTCCCTGAGCTGAAATATTGTTTTTATTACATTGGACAAGAAATGCACCAGCCATTTACACCTAAGGGAAACACCATGATTGTTTTTCTATACAAATATCCTTGAAAAGACTGTCTAAAAAAAAAACCCAAAAACCTTAGCTAATAAAATGTGCAGAAGCCCAAGGGACTTGTGGAGAATATGCCAACACTTGTCTGTACACAGTTTGTCCATCAAGGATATGGGAATAATAATAATGATTATTCAACAAGATAGTATTTGAAAATAATATAGAAGGGTTTCTGCTATTTGGGGTAATCAGTAAAATTTAGTGCTCTTGTATTTTTCAAGTTGCTGTAAAATATATAAAATTTACTATCTTAACCATCTTGCTGGATGATAGCTTTATTCTATCTTTAAACTTCTGAGGAACTGCCACAATTATTATTCTAGTTCCCATTACTATTATTTATTATAATTCTAATTCTTCACTTCCTTCTCCCCCCCACCAAAACAAGATCAAATAAAACCAAAGAAAAACTTAGCACAATTTCATTTAACTGCACAAGGTTTTGCAAAGGATTTTCTCAAGATTTGTTTATTATCTATTACCCCAAATATATTTCTCACTCAGTTTTCTGTTGTTTTAATATATTCTTCCATCTATCTGTACTCTCTTAGTTTTCCCTCTCTCACTCTTAAAGTTAGCCACAGTTTTGTTCCCAATCCCCAGAGAACAACAAATATTCTTCTGTGTAATCACTGTCCATTGAAGATAGGACTAAAATGATTTTTTTCTGGGATACGACTGTTGGTCATCGTTGTTCCTAGGTATTTTAGCCATGCCCTATAAGAGTGGACCTCATTACCTCACCACTACTGCTGGGAGACCTTGACTGCATTTGATTTCATTATGCAGTACAATTTACTGCCAATTTACTGTTTTCCCTAAGACTAGCCTGGGGCCTTCATTTTTTATAACCAAAGAATCATTAATGTGTTTTTCATAAATGAGAGAACCAATTTTCCCCTAAGACAGATTCTATAATTTCCCTACAATATACAAGTGGTAGAGGTCAGATTTAGAATAAATAAATAGAAATTACAGTATTTTCTTCTAGCTTCCAAGGAAACTACTTGGAAAGGTTCATGATTTTAAAAACAATCCAGAGAGATTGAGCAGCTTTTTAATTCTGTGTTTCAGAGCTAAACTCATAGTTTAGAACACTTAATGAATCTTTCAGAAAACACAACAAATTTGCAGCCAAATTATAACAAGACAATACCTGGATGCTTTATATATTTCAGTAAGAAACCTAAACCAACAGGCAGGCAATGATGGTTCAACCTATAATCCTAACTACTCAAAAAATTGAGACCTAGAGGACCTTAGTACAAAGCCAGACTCTTATCTCCAACTAACCAGCAAAGGGCTGGACTGAGGCATGGCTCAGTTGTCAGAATGCCAGCCAAGAACACAAACATTGAATGAGAGTATAGGGCCCAAGTCCTCGTGCACACACACACACACACACACAATCTAACTATTGTTTAATGTTGTAATGTCTCCATCTTTTACAGTTGAGAGAAAAAGCTATTAACACATGCTGAAAATTTTTTAATGTAAAAATAACTGGTTGTGTGTGAAGTATTTCTTCAGTTACAACTAGCTACAACAATTACAAAGAATTTTACTACTCTTTAGCACATTATTTGTAATTGTGAAACAAAGCACCCACTGCCTGAACAATGGAGTGTTTTCCCTTCCACTTCCTTGTAGATGAGATTATTTAGTAAATGAAATTATGGATGGCTGGTTGATTTTCTTTATATTTTCATAGTTTTTCCGTTCTGAATAATCAGATGCACAATTTTAACTTCTACTGTTCAAAAGCAATCAAAACATTATGTATTTTGTATCAGCATTTTAATGTTTTTCTTTAATGACTAATTCAAGTTGAAACTAGTCAACTCTTAACTGAGTTACAAAAATAGAAAGTGATTACATATAGCTTTGAGTTAGGGTTACAGTGTTAGGCAGGCTCAGCAAAGGGCTGTGTAATCAAACTCAGTTGCTCAACTAAGGTGTCTCCTGTTTGTTTGCTCTGAAAAAATCAAGATATGAAGGGAAGAAGGGCATATTATCAGGTGAGAGAGTATAAAAAGTGTCAATCTTTATCCTCTGTCATGAGAAATCCAGGGCTTTCCCTAGCTAATGTTTTTGTTTGTCTATGTGTTTGGCTAGTTGGTTGTTTGGTTTTTTAATCTTTTGATATTTTCAGAAGACCATGAACAGCCTCATGGGTGCTATATTCTAAAATGGTGTATTCTAAATGGACTCCATATCTAGTAGGGAGGAAAGTATCTTTTCTAATTTTACTCTCCTAATAGAATGTTCTACAATGTCCATTATTTTCTTAATGTTTTTAATAAGTTGCAATTTTCTTTAAGCATTTTGCATTTTGATGTCCACTAGAAAGCTATACATTTTAAATGAATTAATTATATTGACAATTTTTTTCTTAATAGTCTTTGTATTTTCTTTTTTATTTTTTTATTGTGAAAATGCTGTACAGAGGGGTTACAATTACATGGGTAAGGTAATGAGTACATTTCTTATCAAGCATTGTTACCTTAACCACTGTTTTCACTGTATTTGTTGGTATAATTTGTGGAGGGGAAGAGAAGAGGACCCATTGCAACAATGAGATGTACAAGACATTATGTCGAAAAACGAACTTGACAAATTTTTATCTAAGGCTTTTTTTTTTTTTTGTCGGTCGTGGGGCTTGAACTCTGGGCCTGGGCGCTGTCCCTCAGCTCTTCAGCTCAAGGCAAGCGGCTCTACCACTTGAGCTACAGCACCACTTCCGGTTTTCTGGTGGTTTACTGGAGATAGGAGTCTCACGGTCTCTCCTGCCCGGGCTGGCTTTGAACCGCGATCCTCAGATCTCAGCCTCCTGAGTAGCTAGGATTACAGGCGTGAGCCACCAGCGCCCGGCTTATCTAAGGCTTTTTAAAAACATTGATAAATTATCCAAGTTTCTGGCTTTCTTCAAAATAGATCTTCTTAAAATAGTCACTAAGCACATATCCATGTGTAGCATAAGATTGGCATATAGACATAATTGTGTTAGATTGTTCCTGCCACAAACAGCAGTTAAATGTCTGAGTGCTGACTATTGTCAGTCTAGGAAAGTAGGCAGAAAAGGGGCCAGATAAGACATGAACAACCTGGCTGGTGTTGGTGGTGATTGCAAGGTGTACTGTGCTTTACTGTTTGGTTAAGATGACTTGTGGCATTTGCTAGAAACTTGTTGAGGGGCTTTCCACATTTGAACATTACATTCATTTTATTTTTCAGAACTAAACACCATACGCTTATTCCATCATTCAACAATGCCTCTGTCTCTCTCACTACCTCCTGGCCATTAGCCTACTTTCTATCAATAAATAGTTACATGTAGATTGTCATGTAAACATAATTATATAATTTGTGGTCATTGCAACAAACTTCCTTTTTGTGCCTAAATAATATTCAATTGTATAAATAAAATCACATTTATTTAATCTACTGTTTGGTTGATGAACATTTGGGTTGTTGATTCTTTGGGTAAATTTTCTATTTTGTCAAGTGATTTGAAATTCTTTATACCATGCAAATCTAGAAAGTTCAGCAAGGCAGGAAGAAGTACTCTGTACCTTAATCAGCTCACAAGGAAGTTGAGTCTCCTTCACAAAGTAATATAGAGTTCAAGCTGCAGAGCCAAGAAGAGAATTCAAGCTTTGCGACAACAAACCGGTGCCTCTTCAGTTCTGCCAGAAAGCAAACCAGCAGGTAAGCTGCTGCAGCACAACTTGTGAGTTGTCAGAAAGCCAGATTTACAATCAGATTCTGGAACAGGATAGATGACAGCAGGTGAGTAAGAGCAGCTGTTTGTTTTTTTTTTATATCACCTTATAATTTTGTGCTTGGGACGTCCATAGATCATCCTCTGTTTGCCCTCAAAGAGTCAGTGAGCTGCACCTTGCTCTCACTCGACTCCCAGATCTTGCAGGGAGACAAGGAATCAGAGCAGAGTGAACTGATTAGCAGGAGAACTCCCTGGTGGAAACAAGAGTCAAGGGAGCTCGAAGTACAAGGAAGTTGATGTGAGCTTGTTCCGTTTTCATTCCTCCACCGTGCGGTGAACCAGCTTACAGCCACACTCCTGAGGCAGAGATCAGGAACAAAAATAGGAACAATATTCAGGCTTGATACTGAGGAGTTCACAATCTACTCTGGAGGACAATGAAACACCCATAAAGATCAGGATTATTATAGAAAGTCATGGAAGAACATGCAAAGAGAGGGAAAAGAGGGGAAATGTTGCTTCATTGTTGGGGTGATTTGAAGTGGGTTTTGAAATCGAAGAGGCTTTTTAGCTTGTGAAACAGGTGGCAAGTGGCATGAGGGACATGGGGGCAAGGTGCCATCTGTCATGGTCAGGAATTTTAAGCAGTTGAATGCAGCTTGACCATATGGTCCAGAGCCTGGGAGAGGGGTGTCCGAGAGGGTGGTAGAGGTAGATGTTGACACCTGAGAGGCAGCATGCCATCTGATGCTTGAGATCCTGGAATGGACACTTTATGTTCCACGTGGTAGAAAATGGTTTAATCAGATCAAATTTAGAAGCTTCTTAGGGCCATGTGGGACTTAGCCTGGGACAGGTGGTACCGGATGGGCAGGAAAAAAAATTAACAACAAAAATTGTACACTTTGCTGATAGCTGCACTCTTTTATTTAGTTATTACCTTTCTCTTAAACTTGTTTCTGTTCTTCCATAAACTTGTTTCAGAAGTTTCCAGGCACGGTGGAGAGTCATCCTGGTGTGTTATCACATGTGCTGGGCACATGTGGTAACATCCATCAGGCCTATCTGTGCATCTATCATTGAGGATGACTTGCTTTTGTTTGGCTTTCACACCATAGAGCCATGGCAGTCAGTCTAAACATGTCTTTGGCACAGGACCCATTCCAGGCCAATGTGGCCAGTATATATCCTTGAACAATACTTTCTACAACTCCTTGTGCAGTAACCTGTAAGATGATCATGAAATCTGGAAAAGACTGATTTGAGAATCAGTAGCCCAAGGACTCTTAACATTCTCTATATCCATAAGCCACAGAACATCAGTATTCAGAGTGTAGCATGAAGCAATGAAGACTCAGGCAGCTCTGGGAAGAATAAAGATTAGTTTTCTGCTTAAAAACAAGGGAGGGAATCTGTTCTTGGCAGTTCTGGAAGACACCTGCTTAACCAGCTCTGGGGCCCTGAAAATGCCATCAGTCAGTTGGGGCAGAGAAAAAAATAAAGACACTGGAACTCAAAATGTGGTTTCATTCATTTGGATTTCCAGATGCAAATGATGTATTCCTGGCAAAGTTTTCCAGCTTAGTTCAGTGAAGTTTTATGCACACAGTAGTCTAAGCAGAAAGAACTTGGCATTTGTCATCTATCATACATATGGCAATGTATTTAAGAACTTTTTGAAATAAATATTGTTAGAATTCCTTACTAATGAGATTCGCAGCTCCATTTTACTTAGAAAATACTTGTTTTCCCCTATGTGGCAATAAAAATAGCTAATCCTACTTACTATTTGTGATTTCTGTTGGCTCTTCTTAGTTATCAATGGAGGTAGGTCTGCATAGGAGATGAGTTGACTGAAGAACAGGAGGATAAGTCACCTGCCACCGCCACACAGCAGTCCATGGATTGTTTTTACTTTTCAGGGTTCAGCCTGGTCAAGAGGCCATCTGTAACAAGTTCAAGAATTCCATTGAGAATCAAGTTGTCTCAAGAGCAAGGTGTTCACATTTCATGCCCAATCTCTCTTCTCTTTTTCAATAATGAACAGAACCAAAAGTCATTTTCTAATAGATTGGCCAGCCTGCCCCAGTCTGATAGTGAGACCTACTTGATGCAAATGAGAGGACAATAGGCTTATGTCCTCATCCCAGATGCCACATTTAATCAAAGATTTCACAGCAACTGGTGATCTTAATTAGCTCTAATTCACCTGTTTCTCATTGTGATTCTTTGTTTTTTGCAAAAGATATTGGAAGGGACTGGGCATTCAAATGTCATTCAATTTTTGAGTTACTGCCTTACGTATCCTAAACATGAAAAGCTTTCTTTTTGCTTTCAGTAGTAATAGACAAGAATAATAGAGTTTTAGAGTGTGCACTCACATAATCCAGGGCTTGTCTGACAGATGGCAGGGCAGGGATCTGTATATTGAGCTTCAAATGTCCATACTCTCTGATTCTATGACTGAGATTATGAACTATTGTTTCCTTTTATGCCAGAGAATTGGAAGTAAAAGACATAGAATCTTAAAATTCAAAGGCAAGGAGGGAGTTATTCTTCCTCTTCTTTGGTCCTAAGGTTATTTTCTAGCCTGACATCTCACATGACAAGTCTGGGGAACAAATCTTTACATTGCTTGACATATTAATTTAGTCATAGTTCGTGGAAAACAAAAAGTTGGGAGTTTATTCAGGCTCTCTAAAGCCTACTATGTTTTCTAGACTGTTCTAGAACTTGGATAATAGCAGGAGCCAGAGTTTTCAAAAAGAAAAATGAGTTGCTATGAGCCAATGTTTTATATTTACCAATGTTTTATTTACCAGTGTTATTTATCTACTGTTACCCTTTGTAAGACATGGGGAGGATCTGAGAAAGAGTCAGAGAGGATAGTCTCTGGTTCTTACCCTTGCTCTTCCTACCCCCAATCCTGCCCTTATCCTCAGAGCATCTGTGTCTCTCTCTAGTGGATCTTGGTGTTTTGTCTTTGTCCCATCCTGAGGAATCCAGGCCTTTGTTTTCTTCATCTGCCTACTGAGTTCTTTCTTCTTGATACACCTTTCTATCAATCATCTCAAATTGTAGACGTGTGTAAGCAATATTTCCACATAATTACTTGAAATGATTTTCATTTAATAAAAGTTATTAAATTGGAAAGAAAAAAACATATAAATGGCTATATTTTTGAGATGCAAAGGTAGAAAAAGGTATGAGCATTATAGTATGAAAGCTGTTTCTACTGAGTGAGTACCTGGATCATATGGGTTACCAAATCTCTAATCAGCCATGTGACCAATCTAGTCATGACATTTTTGTTACATGTAGTTTTCTTCTCCCTTTTCTTTTTTCCATATTATTTTTATATATTAAAAAATAATTTATTATCTTTAAGTTGTACAAAGGTGTTGCAATTCAACAAAACAGTTTATGAATACAATGTGTGTGGATCAATGTCACCCCTTTTAACATCCTCACCTACTCCTCCAAACTCACTCCTCCTCTCATCTCTCTCATGTTTTGTAAGGTATATATCAATTTTTTTGACTGCATTCTTCTTCTTCTCTTCATTTGTCTACCCCCCTCCCCTGAGCCCCAGCTTACTCCCTTCAAGTGCCTGTTTCCTGGTGTTTATTTTGTTGAACTAAATCTACTGAATTCCAACAATACATTTTTGTATTTTTTTGCATACCACCCAAGGTATTTACTTATATATTTATTAACCAATTCTACCTTCCACATCTTACTTTTCTTTCTTGAATGTCTCCCTCTCCAAAAGTAGGAAAATATATTTTTCCTAGCCTCTCTTGAAAACAGGGTCGATTTTTGACATAGTTGAAGTCAATAAAATGTAAAATAAAAATCAGCTAGACAAATTTAGGAGAGACATTTATCTCTCTGGGAAGGCTCTACTTGTAAAAATGGTTGTGCAAAGACATGATGGTGGGAATTTCGACAGCCATCTTGCCTCAAAGAGAAGGTCAAGGAAATGGCAGCAAAACAAAGAACTTGATGTCGTTCAGTTACTGAATCATTCATTTAACAGCTGTTTGTCAGATACCTGTTATGTCCCAGACATTGCATGAACATCTAGGCTTCATACATAAATGAGAAGCTTTATTTTTACCAGGAGTCAGCAGTGTCAGGTAGAGTTGCAACCTATGGCAAAAACAAAACAAAAGAACATAAACAATAAACTTAAGCAGTATAAAGCAGCTTGAAAATAAAATCAAAGCCCAGAAGCAAAAAAAAATTGACAAAAGCCATCCAGTCCATTAATGAGTATGGATCTTATGACACAGGCAAAAAGTACACATGATGATAAGAATATAAAACAGCCTCAACTATTTTCCCATTACACGGGGAAATGACCGAGCTCAATTCACACAGAACAGTTATTCTTTCTGAGGGCCTTGTCTAGCATTCTAGTATGCTTTACTTATACACTGGTAGTCCTTTGGGGGTGGGAAGATGGGGCTTGTGTAATTGGTCACTGGGCTTCATAGGCTCTGTCTCAGTGCCTTCACACAGCAAAGAGGTTGATTTTCTGAGTGATATTGTGCCATAGAGAATTGCATAGGAGTAAAAGAGAAACCTGGCACACTAAGAGATGGAAAATTTAAAGCAGTCTAGATAAAAAAAAAAGCAATTGATGGGCTAATCTCCTTATTATTGTGAAAAGTATGGCAACCAAGTGTTTTACCAAACAGTAAGACAAAAAGCAGATCTTTTCTGAGATCTGTAGACTGTTTCACTGAAGAACTGTTGTTTGATAGAAAGGCAATGCAAACGTTGTACATAATTTTAAATACTTCAGTAAACATATAAAAATAAAACTCTGAACAGGTGAAGTTTTATTGGGGCTGTGACAAATACCTGGGAGAAGTTAGATCTGTTTCGGCTTATGGTTCATAGATTTCAGTCCTTCCTCGGCTGGTGCCATTGCTTCTGTGGTGAGAGGGAACATCATGGTGAAACAGCGCTGTTCACCTCATGGCAGCTAGGAAGCAGAAACAGGGCAGGAAGAGCCTGGGGAAAGGCACATGGGATCGAAGTACGGGTGATTAATGTAAGAACCAAGTAAGATAATACACATTATTTTTAAGAATCAGAGAATGTGGAGCATGGTAGCACAATCTACAATCCAGTACTCAGGAAGACCCTGTCAATAAACAGGAGAAGGAATTATACCTTCTCAAATGCCACTATTTCTTTATTAGATTATTGATCCTTTAGATATCTGTAAGTAACTTTACCCTCATTTCCTCTTTTGAAAGAAATCATACCTTAGGAAACATTGAAAGACACATATTTAAATTCCTAGGAATGACTTTGATAAAACTTGTGGTATTTTCCCCCAGCAGCCATGGAAAACCTGGAGAGGCTTAGAACATAACTAAAGATGTGTGGGGAAAAGAAAATGATGTTTTTGTTTTGTCAAGCATCCCTAATTTAAAAAACTGAGTGGAGGGCCCTGTATTCCAAGATATCAATACATACAAATAAGCATGGGTTTTCTAGTAATGTGTGAAATCTCTGAAACTCCCCACCCCCCCGCATAATTGCATTTAGCAGAGAAGAGCCACCTGCTCCACGCCTGTGTGGAGTAGGTCCCAGCAATCTGTTAGCTTTTCACAGTGTAGTAACCCGCTGATCACCTCCTCAACCCTTTGATAAATACTTCGGGCTGTGAGTACACTTACTGAACTTCACAGGTTTCCATGGATACATGAATTTCAGTGCTAAAGCACATTTACTATTACTTTGCTTGTTACCAAGAGTCTTGTAAACACTTATGCTTTAAGATTTTCTGTAGACATTTAGCATTTTATAGAGAATCACTTAGAATTATGTATTACAATGAATGAATTGTATGTTTTTCCCCCATAGGGCAAAGACTCTGCAATCATTGATATCTGTAGTCTACCTTTAGTAATATGCTTTTATATTCAGATCAATAAAACACAATAAGGTCTAACTACATTGTCAATGGTAACTTATAAGTGACATACTTATATAAATGTTATAATAAAAAATCTGGTTTGCTGATGGCTCATGCCTGTAATACTAGCTACTCAGGAGGCTGAGATCTGAAGTTGCAGTTCAAAGACATCCAGGCAAGAAAGTCTGTGAGTCTTGTCTCCAATAAACTACACAGAAAAAAGCTGGAAGAGGGGCTGTGGCTCAAGTGGTAGTGCACTATCCTTGAGCACAAAGAGGCTCAGATACCCAAGCTCTGAGGATTGGCTATATCTAAAGTATATAATTATTGGGTAAATTTATTCTTCTCTGTATATTTTTTATATATCTAAAAAGACCTTTGAAAATCTGTAAAGATGGAAGAGTAATACTTTTCCCATTTTGAACACACATATGTTCAGAAGTCCAAAAGGAGACTGTACCCAATGTCATACTGCTACTGAATGCTGGACCTGAAATTAGAACCTAAGACTCTTGTTTCACCATCTGAGGCTTCTTCGTTGTCATTTTGTCTTTTTCCAGGACAGAATGTAGGCCACTTGCAGAGATGGTATACCTCTGTACTTCTTTTGCCAAATGTTGATTGATCTCTGTGCTTCTGCCCTGGATTTCTTTAAATCATTGTCTCCATCTACCTACTTGACTGCCCCAGAAACTTTGTTGAGAGTAATTCGCCAATCTTAGTCATTTCTAATAAATTTAGCCAATGGGAAGCAGTAGTCATGGAGAAATAATGAAGTTAGATGTGTGCCACTTGAGGACTCTACAAGAGAACAAATTTCTAGTTCTAATCCTATGAACCAAGCATGAACGATGTGGAGTGAGTGGCAAGCCTGACCAAAGACAAGTCTGAAAAGACAGATCACTCCAACATTCAAATTAAAGAAAAGGATTCTACTTTCAGGCGTTTGATTTTTTTTTTTTTGGTTTGAATGACTGTCGACTCATTATGTTCCTATAGCTAACAATCTCTGTATTATCTCAGAATATATCTTTGTAAGCTGCAAGTCTTCATAAAAACCACTTTAACATTTACCTCATATATGTGTAGGTCTTTTATTGTGTATGTGTGTGCATGCATGTGTGTATATTTTTTAAAGCATATACAGACAGTGGTTATTTATTTTAACGTTACAGAGCTATTTGAGTTTACATTTACCTCTGCTCATTGTTTTCTTTTTTTCTTTGGTTTTGTTTTTCATTGACAAGTAATTGTACACATTTATAGAGTACAGCATAAGATTTCAATACAGATTGCATAAAAAATGAGTATGTTTATCTATCACTATCAATTTATTTCTTTGTGGTGAAAATATTAAAAATCTTTTGTAAATATTTTGAAGTATAAAATCAGTGATTATTAACTTATTATATTATTTTAATGCATAAACAAAGGTTTGGGGGCTGGGAATGTAGAACGAGCAGTAGAGCATATTCATGGCACACATGAACACTTGATTAAATTGTAAGGACAAAGAAATAAACAGATAAACAAAGGTCTATTCTGTCTAGTGAAGCAGGCAGTTTGGCAGAGGAAGGCTGGTGACTTCAGTTTTACCCTAGGAGAACCTGACCACTAGCACCATATGCCAGGTCTCTTGCAACTGCCAGGACCTGAATGTCATAGATTTGTTGTGAGAATCAAGTGACAGCAACCGGATAAAAGCATTTTGCAAATAATGACTTGTTCTCTCTCAGAGCTTTGCTAAAATGTAGTTTTCATTTATTTAACAACAAACATGACTAAACTATCTCTGTTATAGCGATTTCAATATGCTTCAACCTTGAGAACTCAATGAAGCAGCCCCTGTCAGTGCTGCCCACACAGTACTTCACTTGCATTGTAGACACAATATCAGGAACTGGTTATTGAGTTCTAATCTAACATCTGTTTCAACTGCATACCAAGCACAGCCCTGGAGATCTCAGGATTACAGGCTGAGATTGGGACACACTTTGCCTATTACTGCCCATGCCTCCTCCTTTCTGAATGGAAATGTCATGCTGTGCCATTCATCTGCAGAGTACCACAGGGTGATCAGCCATCTCTCCCATCTGTAGATATGAAGAAAGGCTGAGGCTCTACTGCATGCAAAGGTTTCTCTATTTCCATAAATTCCATTCAGTCATCAAATTAGATTTGCTGCTAACTGAATGCATTTTATCTATACCTGGCAGGGATCTAGAAGCAAAATTACAAGATTTATGTCGTTTTAATTCTATTATGAAGCATTTAATCACAAATACCCCCCAAATGAAAAGCTCATTTATCATCTTTGCTCTGACTGAGCAACTCTCCTTAGTTCTCCTTCATGAATCCATAATGCAGGGAGGAGACTGGATGATTAAGTGTCCGATTAGAGAAAACAGATTAACCTGGCAAACATAATAAATTTAGCTCATAAGCGGGATGGTTTTATAAATGTTCACAAAAACTCTCCTGTTTAAAATCATGAGCCATTTCCTTCTGTGATAACTCAATTGAAATTCGAGCTGAAATTCAAGTTGAAATTGAATTGAAAGTCAAGCTGGATAAGAGATTTGTTCTGTTCTGTCTAGAACCATAATTGTTTCTGGGTGCTTTAAGGGAGATCCCAAACAATCTCTAGTAAGGTAAATGTCTCACTGGGGGAAGCTAACACTGGAGTTCTAGGGGAAGGCATATCCCTCCTTCCTCCAGTTCTGAATTTGATATTGGTGACAGGGAATGGCCCAGAGGGAGGTATCTTGTGTGTATATTCATTTGCCCCAGATTTTGGGTCAGGGAGGCATACAAATATGTGTGTGTGTGTGTGTGTGTGTGTGTGTGTATCTGGAAGGCATGAAGGTTTAAATATTTTTAATCTTTAGTTGTACAGATGGGGTTTAATTCGACACGTCAGTTTGTTAGTACAATGAATCTTGATCAATGTTACCTGTTCCATAATTTTAAGGCCACTACTGCCACCCTTGGCTGATGGAAAAGCTTCCTTGGGATGCAGGGAAGTTATTTGTGTGGACCACGGGCTATAATCTGTATTGCTAATGTGCGGACTGAAATATCTCTGGGTTCAATGCGATGGGTCATCTTCATAACTACAGCTCAGTTTCTGGCAACTTAGAAGTTTGTTGCAGGAGGATATGAGTGGCAAGGAGGAATATAGTTGTTTAGGTACCATGCTGAGGTTGTGCTTTGTGCTTTGAGTTTGTTTGTGCTAGTTGGTGGCAGGGCTTATGTTGATGTGCCTCTGATGCCTTGAGAGGAAACTGCCCTTGAGAGGATGGGTGGAGCTCCTAGAGTTGTGGGTCAGGGTCCTGGAGACCATGTCCTGGGACAGAGCATAAAGACTTCATTATGCCAGGGGGTGGAACCTGGAGACTACACCCCACCAGGGACAGTCCCGGAAACCAAACCCCAGACTGAGTAAGAACCTGAAAGGCCACGCCCACAATGGGCAGGGTCCTGCTGAGGCCACCCACAAATGGGCGGGGATAGGTGGGCCCCGCCTGCTGTGGGCGGAGTCTTGTATGTTATCTCAAGCTCAGGGGAGGAGCCTGGCGATGACACCCCAGTAGGGGCGGGGCTCCGTTGACCACGCCCACCCTGGGGTGGAGCCTATTGCCTGTGCAACCGCCGCTTGAGCTGAGGGCCGGCGGTCGGAGGACATCTTAGATCGGTGGTGTGGAGTCACGGAGGCTTGGTGTTGATGGACGACTCTGATGTCGGTTGTCTGTTAGCCAGATGGCCCCAGCTGCTGCTGCGAGACCAGTGAGGAGCCGTGACTTGGGCAGCCGCGGCCCAGTGCGGGAAGGCCGCGGGGCCTGAGAGGGAGACCGAACGTCCGTGCATCAACCCGACGTCACAGAGGTCACCGAGGGCGAGTGGACGGGGTCAGAGAGCCGCCGTCTGATGGTCAACCTGCTGGGGGAAACTGAGTCCCCGGGGCGGGGGGAGGGGCAGAACTGCTAACTCCAGGGGTGCAGCTGTGAGGTGGTGGCTGTGCGGGCTGCTTGGGGAGGCTCTGGAGGCCTTCCGCCCGCCGTGCTGGCCAGGAACGCGGCGGGGCCTGCAAGGGGACGGGTGGCATCTCAGACCTCGGAGCCGGCCGGGCTTGGTGACCCTACCTCGGCACGGTTGAACTTGTGCTGGAAAAATGCAGAAAGTTCTGCTTAATCCTTCCTTTACTAACCACTCATGTCTGCATGGCCGATACTCCCAACCCAGCACTCTGCTCGAACCCGGAAAAGGTCTAGAACAGAGCCGGGTGCTATAGCTGAGGAGGGTTGCTTTGATCCAAGATTCGACCCCCGAGCTGGTACAGTTCAGGTGTGGCCCAAGGGATCTATGCAGCCCCTAAGAACCCGGAGATGAGGCAGTGTGCAACCCCAGGGCCTGGTGGAGATGGGTCACTGTAGCACTCCTGGGCGTGGAAAGCGAGGCTGGATGGGAAAGGATCCAAATGGCGTTGGAAAGCTGTGGGACAGGAAGTAGCCCCGTCTGCTTCTGTCTCAGGAAGTTGAAATCTGTCTGCTGGTTTGACAGCTGGATATCTTCTTTGGAGAAATGTCTTTTTTGTCGACGTACTATAACGTTTGCTTTTCTATTGTCTTGAGAGTTAATACAAAAACTGTTCTAATTAGTTATTCTAGTTTTATAGTGAAAAATTTTTTTTAAGTGTGTCATTACCGAAGCTTGAATTCAGGGCCTTAAACTTTCACTTGTTTTTTTTTTTTTTTTTTTCTTTCAAGGCTAGCACTCTATGATTTGAAGCATGCCTCCACATTTTCCTGGTTAATTGAAACTAAAGAGTGTCATCTGCCTGGACTGGTTTCAAGCCATGATTCATGCTCCTGAGTGCTTAGGAGTACAGGTGTGAGTCTTTGGCACTCAGCTAAAGTTTCTTTCTTTCTTTCTTTTTTTTTTAATTTGGATGATGTTCAATTTGTCAGTTTTTCCTGTGTGTCGATTTTTTTTGTCAATTTTTCAGTATCCTGGTGATACTGCTATTTGAACACAGGGCCTCTCACTTGATAGGCAGTGCCATGTCCTAAGCCATTTTTACATTAGTTATGGTCTCATGTTTATACCAAGACTGCTCTGGACTGCAGTCCTGTTATTTATGACTCCCAAATTGCTGAATGACAGGTGCATGCCCAACCTTTCTTGATAGAGATAAGGGATTTACTGAATATTGTCCATTGATCCTGTCTACCCTCACCTCAGTAGCTAGAATTAAAGGTGTAAGTCACCACTCATAGCCCTCAATTGTAGTTTTGATATCAAATCTAAAGAACCGTTTGTCTTTAGAGAAATTACTACTTTTTCTTCTGTTTTATAGTTTTACTCTTTTTGTATAATGTATGAGATTTAAGTGGAGATCTGTTGATAGTGGTGGGATCTTTCTTTTCTAGCCTATAGATTTTCAGCTACTCTAACATCAGTTGTCAAAATTCTTATTTAAAATGGCATATGCCCTTTGCCAGTCAAAAATCTGTCTCCTTTACCTAAAAATAAAAGGGTTGGGACTGGGACCAGAGAGGTATTATTCAAACTTCATTCCTGTAAGTATTGGGATCCCAGGGTCAACAGCATTGGAGGAAGGAGCAGGTGGGATCTCAGCCTGCCTAAACTTCACATCATGCATTAATAGTTCTATGACTACATTGGATATTTTTCCAAAAGTTGGTATAGAATATGTAGTTTTTGCCTGTCATATGTGATAACGAACTCAACTAGTAATGAAGATCCTTAAATAGGGTTAATTGAGAAAGAGCATTTGAAAATTATATTTCAAAGTATTTCCTGTTTAAATGGTGGTTATTATAATCTTGGCTGTAATAATTCTCGAATTTTAGCATGCAGCTGTGCATGCTCACTGACTCCTATTCATTAGGAATGTGTTTGCTTATATAGGGGCATGCTCTCTATTTTTCCAGATAGAACCCATGTGGGCAGATTGTGAACTGCCATATTAATAAGACTCAAACATATTTGAGAGGGTAGTTAGACTTAATGTTTCTACAAAGTTGTCTTAAATAGTTATTTTTCAACAGATGGACAGCTTACGTGACAGTGTGATGATTGAAGTTTTCAACAGATGTTATACTTGGAAACACCATTCCAATATTAATTGTTGTAAAAAGGATTTTTAGAGTGTCTGAAAAGTGCAAGTCTGTATTGACAGGTCATTAGCCTGTGCTGTTGTAATCATAATTTAGATGATTGGAGAATTTCCTTTGCTGGCACTTGAATTTATTTTGTAAATGAGCCTCTATATCTGCATTAGAGTGGGATGAAGAGGCGTACCCTATTGTCACTTAGATTCAACTTGTGTCCAGCATTACATCTCCCTTTAGGTTGTGGTTAGATACACATGACTTTCTCTTGCTGCATTACTCTACTTCCACACATAGAAATTGCAAACTTTATTTAAAAAAAAACAACTGGTGAGGTTTACATTACCTTTCTGAGAAGTATTAATTTAGAAGAGAAAGAAAATCTTACCAACTTAGATTTTCAGGCATATTCATCAACATAATGATCTTGTTTGCCTTGCATGTGGCCCTGCTTCTACTGTTGACCACCTTACCCTGTTACTGAAATCAATAACTAAGGAGTCAGAGAGGACATGAAGCAGTGAGGGGAATGCTGAAATCTGTGGTGTGGCATTTGTGATTATTGTAATGGCAAAAAAAAGTCCACTGATTTTTGTTGGTGGAAGCTAGAGTGCCTAGACATGCTACAATACACAGCACAATTTTTGAGCAAATAAGTCATATTGTGTATCCTTTATTACGGCTGAATATCTGACTAGACATTCATACGAACATGAAATCTGTGTAAATTAAGTAACAATATTTTGAAGTATAAGGTGTATCTCCCAAACTTTAATGTTCATAGAATATTAACATTTATATCTAACTACTCGTTAATTTTACTATACTGCAGATAAATGGCTAAAGAATTTCTGATCTTATGCTGGAATTCTGACTTTTTCACGTTAAAGTACAAGCATGTAGACACTTTATAATATCTTTCAGAGCATATACATAGTAAAACAGAGTATTGTTTCCTTTTATTAATCATTTTTATTTATATAGGGCATTTTAATACATATTTTTTAAATTTAGAATGAAATTATATTGACTGAGAGTTTGTGGATTCAAAGAGAGAATTAACTTGCCTATTGGCACACACATATTGAGTTGGAATCATTCAAAGAAAAAGACAATGAAATGGGTCTAAGGGTTTCATAAGGGATGTATTATAAACAGGGCTTAAGCTAGAACTTTTAGCCATTTGTATCAGCTAGACCATCTTTGTATTTGTCATTGCAGATGGCATTTAATGATTGCTTCAGTTTGACCTACCCAGGCAACCCCCATCCAGGGGACTTGATTGAAGTGTTCCGTCCTGGCTATCAGCACTGGGCTTTGTACTTGGGTGATGGTTATGTTATCAACATAGCACCTATAGGTAAAGTTTGTTTACTCAGCTTCTGGGAGCTTTTGTAATAAGGAATTTCTTGTAATAAGGAATGAGGAATAAAATCAAAACAAAATGTAGAAAACAGAAAAATGAAGCTAATCTATGTTTAAGACCAAAATGTCATTGCAGGAATCATGTAGACCAATTTATGGTGATCAGTACATTAAACAAAACTCACAATAGGCTGGGAATGTGGTTTAGTGGTAGAGTGCTTGCTTAGCATGCATGAAGCCCTGGGTTTGCTTCCTTAGTACCACATAAACAGATAAAGCCAGAAGTAGTGCTGTGGCTCAAGTGGTAGAGTGTTAGCCTTGAGCAAAGAAGCTCAGGGACAGTGCCCGGGCCCTGAGTTCAGGCCCCAGAACTGGCAAATAATAATAATAATAGTAATAATTATAATAATAACCAGGTGGGGAAGATATGTGCCGCAAATGCCATTCAGTTTTTATGTTCTTATAGATCACATAGAAATACATTTAATTTGAATAACTATTGATGATGGCATAAAATGTGCTGAAAGCTCTTCTAGGCATAAGAGAACATATAGATATCTCCCTGCATGGTGGGACAATAATATAGTAGAGAGAACAAGAAGAAATTATAGAAGTTAGATGTAAAAAGGGAGATTAGTGATATTTTAAAAAATACATCATTGGGATGAGAAGTACAGAAGACAGGAGATGGAGATGGTAGATGAAGTGATCAGAAAACTATTATGAGTATAAAAACTTAAAATGGATAAGAAAAGCAAGATCTATTCATGAACTTGTACAATTAATGTGAAAATTGCTAATACTAAAAGTAATCTCCAGATACAGTTCTAGCCACATCAAAATTTAAATTCCATTCTTTGCAGAAGTAGAAAATAAAATCCATTTTGAAATTTATACTAAAGCATTAAAGACCCTGTATAACCAAAGTTTTCCTGAGCAAAACAATGCTAGAGGTGTCATAATACTGGATTTCAAATTATACTTAGTAACAAGACAATACAGTGCTGGCACAAACACAAACATATAGACCAATGGAAGAGACTAGATGATCCAGAAAAAAAAAGTCTACAGCTAAAGAGATCTGATGGATCGAAAAAAGATACTTTAGAGAAAAGACAGTTTCTTCAACAAATGGTGTCTGGAAAGATGGATATCCACATATAGAGCACTAAAAGTAGATCACTAATTCTTACCCTGTTTGTAAAAAAAAAAAAAATCAACCCCAAATGGATCAAAGATCTTAATTCACTATATGCAACTTTGAAACTAATTCAAGAAACACAGGGAAAAAACTTGAAGATAAAGGCATAAATAATGACTTTGTGAAAAGAACTCCAATCACTTAGTCAATAAGAGCAAGAATTGACAAACATGGTTGTATCCAATTTTAAAATTCCTTAACATAAAATACAATTTTAACTAGAGTGAACAGACAGTCTACAGAAGGGGAAACAATCTGTGCCAACTATTATTCTGACAAAATATTAATAGCTAGAAAGTGTGAACATCTCAAAAAAAAATAAGCCAGATCCAGTGTATCACGCCTGTAAGCCTAGCTACTCAGGAGGCTGAGATCTGAGAATCACAGTTCAAAGCTAGCCCCCCTGCATGAAAGTCCGTGAAACTCTTAAAGCCAGAAGTGGAACTGTGATTCAACTGGTACAGAGCTACCCTTGAACAAAAATCTCAGAGACAGCATGCAAGCCCTGAGTTCAAGCTACAGGACCAGCACAAACAAAACAAAAAGCAGTGATGTATAAATGGCCAAATCAGTTGGACAATTTTGAAAAGAACAAATTCAAATGTCAAATAAATACATGAAGGAAATGCAAATCAAAACAGCATTGAAATTCAAACTCACATTAGTCCTAACTAATATCAATTATGAAGAAAACAACACAACAACAGATGCTGACAAAGATGTGATACACAAGGGACCCATATGTAAATTAGAAAAACAAGACCCCAACTTAACCGCCAGAGGACTGGCTTACCATGCAAATTCAGCACAGGAACTTGTTTCACATACTGAAATCTAGTTGAAAGAAGTGTGTGAAGTGTTCAGAATGAGTGCACCTTAGGTACTAAGGTGACCCTCCTACTAAGCCCTGAAATGTTGATTTTGGAGGATTCAAAGCAAAAAAGGTAAATAATATCCATACTGCATTAGAAACACAAGGACCTCTATAATGTTAATGAATAGGGAACTTAGAATATTCTCATTAAATTTGATCAATGAGAAAGTCATAAATTTTTAGAAAGGTTTTTGTGTCCTGTATTCTCATTCTTATAGTATTACTAATGCATTTACAGAATGAGTAATTATACCTGAAAAGATTGATTGTTACTTGATGGTATCAGAGGAGCAGAGCTAGTTCTTTGGATGATATTGGAGTCTCTGTCCCTTATTAACCAGAATTCTCCTTACAGATGGCATGCCTTCCTCATTTACTAGTGCCAAGTCTGTATTCCACACGAAGGCCCTGGTGAAGATGCAGCTCTTGAAAGATGTTGTGGGAAATGACACATACAGAATTAACAATAAATACGATGACATCTTACCCCCTCTCCCTGTGGATGAAGTCATTCAAAGGTCAGAGTTTGTTATTGGACAAGAGGTGGCATATAACTTCCTGTCCAACAACTGTGAGCATTTGGTGACTTTGCTTCGGTATGGAGAAGGAGTCTCAGAGCAAGTAAGTTTTCTTTAGGAGACACAAGTTTCTTACTTGTAGAAAAAGTTATTTGCTATCATTAGTTATTTGGTATTGTGAAGTTCCCAGTTCTTAAATGAAAAGAGCAACAAAACACTGAAAAATACAGGAAGTTGAGTTTCCCAAGATTAAAGAGCAAGTAAGTGGCTAAACAGAATGAGTGTTATAAATTTGGGGCTAGAAGAGACGAAGTAAATCAAGTCCATAGCTGTCTGTCAATCATTGTCTTCTGCTCTTTGAAAAGTTTCCTCATTACTCTACCTTACACAAGTTCCAATTAGTACTTTCGCCTCAGACACTGCAAAGAATGTGCCAAAAAGGATGCTGATCTTGGAGTAAGAGTTCATTTGCTGAAAATATCAATAGCCCTTTGTAGATTCTTTTCCAATCAGGAGGAGAGGCTAACTGATGATGCATCTGTGTGGGTTTGCAAATATTTTCTATTTCCTTGCCATGATAATTTTCAGTCATATATTGTGCTTTGGTATAGATCCTTGTTCATTGAATTTTGGATGCTTTTTAAGGGATTGACTTTGAAATATCTTAGAGTCTTGTAAGTTTCTACCACTGTTTTGTAGTATTACATTAATTCCCAGTGACCTGGGCTTATGTCAGTTATTCTTTCCCTATCTATATCCCAACCAAGTTCCATCACTGATGACTTAATGCAGAGGTTTATCAAGTCAATGAGACAATGAATATGTAAAATTATTAGAGAAAACCTTCTTTCTCCAAATACATTATGAAACTTCATTTTAAAATCAATACTAAAATAACTTCATAGTTACTCAACTCTGGAAGGTTGTTTTTAAAGGAGGCTAAAAACTCAATAATAGCATAGGAATCTATGAATATACTGACAACTCAAAATGTATCCAAGGCTTCCTATATGTTGGGGTGGTAGATCAGTTACACCTACTCCTGAGAAATGAGATGTGAGTCCTCTCATGAAAAAAGCTGGCAAAAGAGCTAAGCACTGGTGGCTCATGCCTATAATCCTAGGTACTGAGGTGGCTGAGATCTGAGGATTGTGGTTGGTTCAAAGCCAGCCAGAGAAGAAAAGTCCCTGTGAAACCCTTCTCTTCAATTAACCACTCAAAATCTGGAAGTAGAGCTGTGGCTCAAGGGGTAGAGTGCTAGCCTTGAGCACAAAGAGGCTCAGGGATAGTACCCAGGCCCTGAGTTCAAGCCCCACAACTTGACCAAGAAAAAAAAGAAAAAGCTTGCAAAAGTAGGAAATAGAACATAATGGAACGGTATATTTATGTTTATTTTTATTTTCATTAGGAAATAATTCAATTGGAAATTCATTCACATTAGGAAATAGATTAACACAATGAATTTCTATTTACATATAATAAGAAATGTGAGCTAGAAAACAAGCTGCTCACAGACTCATCCTCACCTCTGCATTGGAAATGGGTGGTATGTTAGGAAATGGGCTCCATGCTTCTTCACTAATGACAAAACTGTTCTCTAAATTCACAAGTAGTTTTTGTTTATTGGCTAAATATTTTTGCATATGGGGGAGCCATTGGTCAAAGAGTATAAATTTCAGTTACACAACATGAATTCATATGGAGATCTAGTGTACAACGTAGTACCTGCAATTAACATTACTGTTTTATACTTAAATTTTTGTCAAGAGGGTAGATCTTAGATTAGATCCTCTTACCAGTAAACAAATAAAATAAAATGAAAACATCAACATCAAGAATAGAACTCAACAAAGGTAATAGGAGGAAACTTTTGGGGGTAATGAATAAGTATGTGGTATTACTTATATTGATGATTTCTTATTTGGATGTATGTTTACATCCAAATACATCAGGTTTATGTACTAAATATCTAGCTTTTTGAAACAATCATACCTAGATAAAGTGAAATGCAGTTAAATTGTCCAGGTAGGGTGATTTATCCTTCTAGTCTCAGCTACTCAGCAAGAGGAGATCAGAAGAACTGCTGTTGGAGGACAGCTTAGGCAAAAAGTTAGCAAGACCTCAGCTCAACAAAAAAGCTGAGCTGAGCACAAACCTGCAATTTCACGTATGACAATCCCATAAGTATGACAATCACTATCCAGTCCAGCCTGAGTAAAAATGATAATAACTGACGTGGTATGTAGAGTGCCTGCCTAGCAAGTGCAGGGCTCATCTTCAAACTGCAGTGTCACTAAAATAAATAGCAATTAAATTCTACGAACGTTCAAAGATTGCATCTATCGGCTTTGACTCTAATTTGGAACCCATCTTCTTTCCACATTTATATCAATATTTATGTTCCATGAAAAAGAAAGTATTCCTCTTCACCCTATAAGCATAGCCTCTTCCACCCTCAATATCTTCTGTGCTCTACCTTTAAATATTCACCTTCCTTTTGCCTCAGATCCCAGGAAACCACTCATTCCTTTTTAGCTTGTTTCTATACTTAAAAGTATATCTGAAAAAGATGGGCACGACCTTTAGTAAGCCCATGCAAGCCAACACAAATACACTCAGACTTTGCTGCAGTGCACCGGGGGTGTCACTGTTCAGGAAAGAGACACTGGCTAACCCCTGCAGTCATTTGGAAGCCTGCCAAACAGTACCTGTGTGCAGTCACTCTAGAAACACCTCGTGTTTCACTGGGCATGCGCAGATGGCAGAGTGAGGCTGTTCAGTGGCCCACAAATAGAAAGGCTCACAGAGGCAGGCGGAGTCAAACTGACAACTTTATTATTCTAAGTAAGACACAAAATAAATGCTTTGGTGCATGTTAGTTCACGAAGAACATCCTGAGGTGTTAAAATCTATGGGTCAGATGGTCCTAGATGGAGTGTTGTCTTCTAGAAAAATGAGTAATTGTCTATTCCCCATGAGGAAACAGAAATGAGGAAGGCAGCACTGTGTTGTTGGTAAACTCAGTGGTGGAATCCTGTGGGCTGGTCAGAGACTGTGCTCAAATATGAACAGGGTCATATTTATAAAATGATTTCTTTGTTGCTTTGTATGTCCCTCCCCCATGGTATAACCCCTGCTTTCATTGTATTTGATGTTGGTATAATTTGTGGAGGGGAAGGGCAAAAATAAACTTTAAATAGGGATACAGGTGGACCCATTGCAACAATGAGATGTACAAGTCATTATGTTGAAAAACGACTTTACAACTTTGGTGGGGGGGAATGGGAAGGGATGGGAAGGGGAAACAAAGGAGGAGGCAACAATGCTTGATAAGAAATGTACTCATTACCTTGCCCATGTAATTGTAACCCCTCTGTAGGGTATTTTTACAATAAAAAAATTAAAAAACGCAAATATGACCAGGGTCAGCTTTCTGGCTGTTAGACTAGTCTTCTGTCATCTAGCAAAAATGTTTTACTTTGTTTGAAGACCTTGATTCTTAATTCTCAGACAGTAAATGTCATTCTAAGAATATGTGATGACACTGAAGAGTCCAAATGTGACCTTTCGGTCCTAAAATTGCATTCAGATGCATGTGGATAGAAGGCAGTATTAGTTAAGTGCCAGGGAAACCATGAATATTCATTAGTCCCTCATGATGATGATTAATACCCTTAAATTTGGCAGTGTCTGGACTCCTTTATGGACAATTGAGCTTGAGAGTGGCTTATTTGGTCTGTATGAGAAATTAATTTGACATGATAGTTAATATTATTATTGACTTTTCTTGAAGTGTGTTTATCAGAACAGAAATTATATCTAACAAAATAAGAGCCTGGGGCTGGGAAGGTGGCTCAGTGATTCAGTGCTTGCCTTGTATCCATGAGGCTCTGGGTTCAATTCCTCAGCACCACATAAGCAAAAAGAAAAAAGCCAGAAGTGGTGCTGTGGCTCAAGTGGTAGAGCGCTAGCCTTGAGCTGAAGAGCTGAGGGACAGTGCCCAGGCCCAGAGTTCAGGCCCCACAACCGACAAAAAAAAAAAAAAGGAAGCTTGTAGGTTCTTAGCTCAGTTCACAGCACTGATCTGTTTGACTAATAGAACTCGTTTAGTCAGGAAATGTGCACATGAGCACATGTGGCCACAGAACTTATCCCTAAACATCCTGGTTGGCCTGACTTTGGACAAATCACTTACTACCTTCCATGTTTTGCAGAACGGCAGTAGCACTTCCTTTCTCACCTGTGCACCTGTCAGTGTTCTCCATGTATAGGGACTGTATAACTATATGGGTTCATCTAATATCTTTGGCCTAATTATAAAGCTTGTAGTTTTATTTCTTCATCTTCATACAGAATTTTGCCTTGGCATGTTCATTGTACATTAAAACAGGCCTTCAGTGTGAAAAATCCTAATAGAACTTTACTTGGGACATTGACATATCTTTAGCTAAAAGATGCATTTTCTATTTCTTGTTTTCTTTCAGGCCAACCGAGCAAAAAGTATCCTTGGACTAGTGACAGCTGCTGTTGGTGCCTTCTCCTCTCTGGGCTTGTTTCCAATGAGACGAACAAAATTCTATTAACAAATTACTGAAGAGATATTGGAACTGAAAGAATACACAAGAAAGAGTAAAAGATTTCCTGGGATGAGTACTTATTTTCAGTTCCTCAGCATTGTTCCAAATTTTGATGATGGATAGCCAGTTCCTTAATAAATTACTTACTGACATTATCTTCTCATTGAGCCAATGAAGTATATTCTTCTCCTCCTAGCATAGATTTTTCTTAAAATCTATGGCAGCTTAAACAAAAAGCAGTAGCCTTCCAAGTGAGACTGCAAAGGATCTTAACAAAACCAATGGCATATTTTCTTTTACTATAAATGCTGTTTTCCTTTTCCCTAAGGATAGCTATTTTACTGGAGAGATAGAGAACCAATTATATGGTTTTGAAAGGAATGTTAAGAGCCCAAATTGTTACGGTTGACATTAAATTCATATGCCTTTTCTTGTACAATATGAAACTAAGAAATTAAGTATTTGGGGTAGGCAGCTTAAAGAACTCTGAATGGCAAAACCATTTGAGAATATACCCTTAACTTTTCTGCGCCTGTTTATGTGCTGGAAGGCAGGAAGAGGATGGAAGACACTATTTTAGAGTTTTCCTTTATGTGTGCCAAAAATTGGGACTTGAACTCGGGGCCTGGAACACTGTCCCTGAGCCACAGCTCCATTTCTGGATTTTGGGGTGGGTGATTAATTGGAAACAAGAGTTTCACAGACTTTCCTGCCCAGGCTGGCTTTAAACCATAATCTTCATATCCCAGCACCTTAGCTGGGATTTCCAGGCAGGAGCCTGTAATCAAACTACTTTTAAATACCACTGCAGTAGATTCCTTGGTGGCAGCAGATAAAGCAAGGTAGGATGCAGGTCACTAGGTTAAGGCTCAACTGGACTTTGTAACTTCATTCCATACACCACACATCCAGCCTGGCATCCTCCCTGGAACAACATACAACATTCCTGTCAATGGGGTAGGAGGGTGCATGGTGGTGGTAGTGGTGGTTGACAGCGAGATGAGTGAACTAGAATATGGTAAAAAAAAATTACCAACTATAAAACTCAACACATACATGTCTTAGGCCTATTAAGCTAATTTAGACTTTTATTCCAGGGCTATAAATACTCAACAAACTAAATTGCAGGGTTAAGAGTAACTGTAATAGCCCAGTGCTGGTGGCTCTCACCTTAATCTTAGCTACTCAGAAGACTGAGATCTGAAGATTATAGTTTAAAGCCAGGCAGAAAAGTCGGTGAGACTCTTATCTCCAATTAACCAGCAAAAAGGCTAGAAGTGGAGCTGTGGCTAAAGTGATAGAGCACTAGCCTTGAGTTTTGAAAAAGCAAAGGGACAGCACCCAGGCCATGAATTCAAACCCCAGCACCTACACCAAAAATCAAAACAATAATAATAGAAGGGTTCCTATGCCAGTCTGCAAAGCTTTCATTTCTCTTCCCTCCTTTCTCCTTAACCAGCGCCTTCCTTTCTTATGACACTCACTCTGTCTCTAGATAACCCCCAGACCATCTTCTTGCCAAACCCATCTTCTGTGGAGGTATGAAGTTTAAAAGTATCCTTTCACTTTCATTCCAAATTCAGATCTTTGTGGGATTTTTTTATGTTCTAATCCCAAGTAATCATCAACTAATGAACAGTTTTCTAGAATTGTCAGATTAAGTTAAAACTAGAAGTAGCTTGGCTTTTTTGTTTGTTTTTGATTAAAGATGTTTACAGAGCGTAACTCTTAACCCAGAGCAAGAGACTTGGCTTTGGCAGAGGTAGAGCACTGGCCAGTGAGAGTAACTGGAACTTGGAACCTTTAGACAGAAGCTTCTAGAAAATTCTGGGTGTCTCCACTCCAGAAAGCAGTCCTTATTGTACTGGGTAGTATCAGAATTACACTTTTGGACTTTTGGATTCATTTTCTCATAGCAATTGTGTTTGAGCATCAGTGGTTTTTACCCTGAAAAACTGAGCTCAGAAACTTAGTCATCAGTTCTCCATAGAAACAACCACTCAGGCGGTAGTGCAGCCCGGACTGCCCATTTGCCAGGTGTTCTTTAAATTGTTATTTAATTTTTGTCAGTTATGAGGCCTGAACACAGAGCCTCAGTACTGTTCCTGAGCATTATCATTCAAGTCTATCACTGTATGACGTTTAGCCACAGTGTCTCTTCCAGTTTTCTGTTAGTTACTTGGAGATAATAGGCTCATGGACTTTTTTACCTGGGTTGGCTTTGAACCATGATTCTCAGATCTCAGCCTCCTAAGTAAGATTACAGGTGTGAGCCACTGGCACCTGACTTGTCAGGTACTTTGTTATCAAAATGTTTTACCAACATTTTGAAACCTTCCTTTTAGCAATCAGTCATGGAGCTCATCTTTATCATGTTCCCAAAAATAAATGTGAAATAAAGACCTATCAGCCACCAGATATCTGATAAGTTGTTGGTAAAACTGGAATTAATAAAGGCCAAACCTTCATTGAATAAGGGATTTTTAAATACCTTATGGAATTTAAATATCACATTGTATCACTTGAATCTTTTTCACTCTAAAAGTCAAACTAGTGGATGCAAATGTCAGCTCAAGGAAATCTGGCTACCGTACTTTTAAGAGTGATAAACATGTTTATAATTGTAACCCCTCTGTACAGTATTTTCACAATAAAAAATAAAATTAAATTAAAAAAACTAAAAAAAGAGTGATAAACATTTTTAATCATAAGCTGAAAATATCCCCCCCTTTTTTTTGTCAGTCTTGGGACCAGAACTCTGGGCCTGGGCTCTGTCCTTCAGCTCTTCAGCTCAAGAATAGCGCTCTACCACTTGAGCCACAGCACCACTTTTTCTGCTTATGTGGTGCTGAGGAATCGAACCCAGGGCCCCATGGATGCAAGGCAAGCACTCTACCACTGAGCCACCTTCCCAGCCTCTGAAAATATCTTTCTAAAGCCTTTTTATCTTGTTATCAGGAGCCACTAAATTAGGCACATTTTGAAAGAGCTGTGAACACAAGAAAAGGTTAAAAGGCCAACAAAATGTAAGAGGGTTTGTTTTCATAGGAATAAAACTTACAATGTTTATGACCTCAATTACTAAAATACTGAAAACATTTTTCCATTCTGAAGACTTCAGAACTATCAATTAAATGCTATCTTACACAGAATCCACTCCTCATAGATAGGCACATATTTGATACTCATGGAATTGACTAGTCTCCTAGGCTTTCTGGAAATCGCAAGGTAATTTTAAATGTTCACCCAAATGAATTTCCTCTCAACTTCACAATACACAGTAAAGCTGTAGTGTGCAGAATTTATTCATAAATAATGTACCTTTGTCTGGTCTTTAATGCACATATAAGGTGATTCAGATAATTACGATGAAAATACAGTGTTGAGATACAAGTCTGTCTTAAAACATGAGATTTGCCATGTGTAGTTATAAACATTATGGGTTCCTTCTCTAGGGACTCTTTTTCTTTGGCAGTACAGGGTTTTGAACTTGCTATAATGACACTATACCACTTGAATCATGTCTCCAGGCCTGCTTTCTTGCTGTTTATTCTGGTGTTAGAATCTAGGAAACTTTTTCTGCAATGGATGGCATTGAACTGAGATCCTGTAGACCTTAACCTTTTGAGGAGCTAGATTATAAGCATGATCCACTAGTTCTCAGCTGCTTAGGATTTTTTTCTGTTTTCCTCTTTTTTAAAAGACAAGCAAGGTTGTGTTTGGGCAGATCTTTGGAATAGAACTGAATGTTTTCATGAGTTGGAAATAAACAAGAAATAAAGGTGTGATGCTTTTTAAAGTACAAAGCACATTTAAAGTTTATTATTTTTATAGTATACTTAGGACCTTCTAGGTAACTGACCCCCAGACAGTGTATTTTGGGAATTGCCAGATTTTGATGGTTTGCTCAGGTACTAGCTTTGCCCATGCCAACAACATATTTAATTACCACAAACCTCTGCAATTCCCCATTTCCACACAACTCTGCTTCACTATACAGTTAGGGTTGAATTTTCTGAAGCTACTTCATATTTCTTTATTAAAACCATATGAAAAAAAGAAGAAGAAAGGAATTTAGTGACCTTGGAAAAAATACAAACATAAACATGCCTCTCAAGTGAATGTAAGACTTAAGTAAGCTTGTAATAAGTGTATAACTTTCAAAGACCAAATGTTTGTTTCACTTTCCTTTCTCTTACTAAGGTTCATGCTTCTAATTTCATTACCATGACAGATATCCTGAAATAACACAGTATGAATGCAGTTCATTATTATTATTAAAAATAATAGTCCAAGAATGCATTTTTCTCTGGATAGTAAAGGATGTGATCAAAGATAAATGTAAGGTCAGAATGTAAGGTCAGAATGTTGAGAAATTGCACTTAGAATGCTGGGATGGGGAGAGAAATATAAAGACACACATACTGTTTTCACCTTTCCACATGCAATGGGAAGATGTCACTGTTACACATGCATAATGACAATTCTGATCACAGCCTGGTCCAAAAATGCTGCTCTGTGGTTTGCCCTCTCAATTTGACTTTCCCTTCGGGAGCCTGTTCAGGGTCTTCATAGCCTCTGTTGATATAGAGCCCATTTTTGCCATCATCTGAATATGTCCTGTTGGTGGGAGGCCAGGTAGGGTCAGCTGCCAACTTTCTTTGCCAGATCCTATATTGACTTTTAGAGTAGAATCCAAATTCTTTCTTGATCAACAGCCAGAGCTCTCGATTTTGAAGGACAGCATCCTGGAAAATCAAGTGGGGAAAAGCAAAGCATTGTGCAAGTCTTCTAGCCACCAGGTGGCTCAACGTGGCCTGCATCATCAGGCACCATTGCTGCAAACTCAGCTACATCTCCCCATTTCTTCCCTTCAAGAGCTGTAGCTGAGAGATCTGCTGAAAACTTACAGCCTTTTGTCTATACTGACTTCTTGGTCATATCCTAGCTAGTGGCTTACCTAGAATTTTTTGAGTGACAATGATAAAATGATATACAATAATCTACTAAATATCAAGAAAAGAAAACTTGGTCTGGGAATGTGGCTTACTGGTAGAGTGTTTGCCTAGCATGCATGAAGCCCTAGGCTCAATTCCTCAGTACCACATTAACAGAAAAAAGTAGGAAGTGGCACTCTGGCTAAGTGCTACCCTTGAGCAAAAGAAGCTCAGCAACAAGTCCTGAGTTCAAGCCCCAAGACTGGGGGAAAGAAAGAGAGAAAAAGAAAGGAAAGAAAGGAGGAAGGAAGGAAGGAAGGAAAGAAGGAAGGAAGGAAGGAAGGAGAGAAAATGAAAGAGAAAATAAAAGGAAAGAGGGAAAAGAAAAGATTTATCACTTGTGCTATTTGCCATGTGCCCCATATAAGGTACCAAATATTAATGCTTGTTGAATGAATGAATGACCTCCAGCAATGTGATAATTTTTGTTTTATATTTTTTGAGTTCTCTTTTCTCTTTGTTCACATAATCATGCAATTTTTACACATTTATAATAGGAGCCAGGCATGGTGGCACTTGCCTGTAGTCCCAGCTACTCAAGAAGTAGAGGAAGGAGGATGGTAGAGGTAGAAGGATGGCAGACTGAAGCTAGCCTGCTCAAAAGCAGTGAGACTCTGTAAAAAGCAAACTGAAGGCAAATGACTGTGCTTTGGTATAGGTAGCAGAGTGTATGCCTTACAAATGTGAAGCCCTGAATTCAGTCCCAGTACTACCAAAAAAATAATAGAATTAGTCCAAATTTGTACTCCACTAAATTTTCTGCTATACACAATTTTTATGTAATTATAATTCTTACATTTTTGTTTTATTGCAATAAGAATATAGCCACAATCTTCTTAATAATTAGCTTTAATTCTATATAATTGCTATATAAGTGTTTAAATACAATGTTTAAATTTTACATTTTGCCACGGTAAGTAATAATATGCTGAAAATACATGTAGATTTCTTTCAGTCTCCTTTTAGGTTACGTTTTTAAAATATAGTCTCAAAATTGAATTCCTATACTAAAAGCTTTGAGAAATGTTATACTAATTGCCCCTTTAAATATATCTATAGATATAGAGATATATACCTATTTATATATAGAGATGGACAGAGATAGATAGATAGGTAGATAACAACTACATATGGTTGATCCCTTTATGCAAGGTAAAATTCATTGCATGATTTTTTTTGCCTTTCTCTTTTAAAACCTGCATCTGAACCTTTTGCTGAGTGGATAATTTGCTGACACTGAGTAGAAGAGAAGTTCTAGACGGGATGCTCTACGAGGGCTGAGATTGATGAGAATGGACAGTGGTATCTTTGTCCCTTCTCTCTTGATTAAGGAAGGCCTCCTAAGCTTGCTCTTCACTCTAAAAGGTCTCATTGAATTTTAGAGCCACAAGATCACCTGGCCTTGCCTTTTCTAAACTATTGGGAACATTAGAGAAGTCTTAACAAAATGGTTTCATGTGAGGCCCAGTGAGAACCAACTCAGGACCATTTCTCAATAGCCTCCAAAATGTTTTGAATCCTTGTCCAAAGAGAACATGGATACTTAAAAAACAAAATACTTTAGTAACTACCATATGTAAAGATCAAAGTAGTTCTCTAAAACGGAGTATCTGTTGGAAATGTCACACCCTTCATTTGTTGACAAACAAATGAATATTTGTTTTCCCCTAGAAAAAATATTTTGCCCAGGAAAATATTCAGAAAAATATACGGAATTTACCTCTACAAAGAAGGCCACGCAGAAGTGGGTCAGGGATGCCACCAAAATGGAAACTCTCCATGAAGTTATGGTGGGGATGAACTTTGAAAAAGAAATGAAATCATTACCCATTGCAACAATGAGAAGTACAAGTTGTCATGTTGAAAACGAACTTTACAACTTTGGTGGGGGGGGGGGAAGGATGGTTGGGTGTGGGGGTGAGGGAGGCTGGGAAGGGATGTGAAGGGTAAACAAAGGAGGAGGCTGCAATGCTTGATAAGAAATGTACTCATTATCTTGCCCATGTAATTGTAACCCCTCTGTACAGTATGTTCACAAAAAATTTAAAAAAAGAAATGAAATGATTAGATATTGCGTATCTTCTACTTTAAAAAGCACATAGTCACCATCTTACATTGTCTTACGTACTTGTAATAACTGAGCTTGGAGGGTTAGCATTACTTTCTCTCTTTTCCAGCTGATTAGATGGAAGGTCAGTGACGCCCAAACACTGACTCAAAGCCAATAATCAAGGGCAGAGCCAGAACCCAACTGAGAGCTGACTCACTGGGCTGTGCCCTCCCTGGCTTGATAGCATCTATCTAGCAAGCTCACCTCAGGGGACAGTGGTATGATGGAGGACAGCCTGACTCACTTTCATCTGAGATGCAGGGAAGCTGGTGTAAGACTAAACCATTCATCTACTAATTGTCTTGCTTCTGATTCTCCCAAAGAAAAATCCACCTGGAGTTCATTTTATCAGTTAAATTATAGTAAAAGTAAAGTTAGGGCAGAAGAGCAAGTTTACTTTGAGTGAAAATGTTTTGAGCAAATAGTATTCCTGATCCTGAATTCAATGGCTTTATGAAAAAAAAGCCATTTGTATTTTTGCAAGGAGTTTATTTTTTTATTTTTATTTTTTTTTGGGTCCGGTCGTGGGGCCTGAACTCTGGGCCTGAGCGCTGTCCCTCAGCTCTTCAGCTCAAGGCTAGCGCTCTACCACTTGAGCCACAGCGCCACTTCCGGCATTTTTTCTTTTTTTTTTTTTGCTTATGTGGTGCTGAGGAATCGAACCCAGGGTCTCAGGCATGCAAGGCAAGCGCTCTACCACTGAGCCAACTTCCCAGCCCCCAAGGAGTTTAAACAACAACTTTCAAAGATGCATGGCTCACAAACTGACCACCAGATAGCCTTATTTATTAGCTATGAGAGCCCTAATTTTCTATGGTTATGTCCATAGTGAAAGGGTAGCCTACATCTCCAATTTCTGACCCACAGAGGCCTAGGAGTGGGGCTCCCTTAAGGATTATAACCACGAGGTCTTCAATCACACTAAATTCTAATCAATAAACTGATATGTGTTATGTTTGGTCATTTGTTTTCTCAGTAGGGGCAGCCTGATCAAGGTTATGGACTATAGCACATTGAGTAGAAGGGTCTGGGGGAAGATGGGTAGGATCCAAGAGTATATCCTGGCCCTGGCGGGGGCCCAGTGGGATCTCCCACCAACCTGTTGCAGGTAGGCTCCTCTCCAGCTCTTGGTCTGGAAAGCACTTGATTTAGAGTGATTTACTTACACAGAAGTCTTCCTTCTTTCTTAGCTTCTGAACAATTTGAGAGCAATGACTTCATCTTATCTTTGTTATCCTGATACTGAGCAAAGTCTAGAGTTTATGATGTTTTGAACGAATGATTCTAGCTTCTCCCTTTGAGGCCTCTCTGCCTTTCTACAGGCCTCTGGCCATCCTACAGTCAATCTGTCTTATACACCTTTCTGAAAAGTCTTCACTGACTTGCTTTGGCATGAAATGTAAACCTCACAGGCTACCCTGGCCCACTTAATCCTTCCTTTATTCTTTCTTCTTGTTCCTCAGACTCCCTCAGTGGTAGACACTCTTCTAAACCCTCTGTAAAGCAAGACTTGCGTTTTCATCCTGACTACCCTACGTTCTTTGCATTTCTGAGACAAAAGAAGTCCTTTTAATACTTCATACTTGTATTTAGGCAAAAAGTTATTTCCTGATCAGAAGCAAGTCTGTGTCTCACTTGGCAAAATCCAGCCTGGACCTTAGTCAAGTTCTATATTACTCCATGAAGCCTCTCATGATGACAGTCAAATCCAAAATGATGGCAAGAGTTCTTCAAGCATAGATGACATCAGGAGGCCAGGACACAATGTCACTGCAGAATGGTTCATCTTCAATGTACAAATATAGCCTGAAAGTCAGTGGTTAACCTTCCCTCTCACAATATTAGGTCCCAAAAAATAGATTCAGAACTTGTTAATGAATTTATTTTTAACTCAGTAGAACCTGGATCAAATGATGTCCATTCACAAAAAACTGCACATTGACCATGTGCAACATTCAAATGTTGAGTGTGTCTGAACAAAGCATTATTGGCCCATGCGCTTGCATTCTGTTTCCCTTTTAGCATTAAAAATATCTATTAAATGTTTAAAATTAAATTTGGAGAATAAATTGTATTAATACATAGTACTGGTAGAATGTGGCTGAATAAAATATGCAAACCCAGTATTTCAGGTTTGAACAAGATAAATGTGCCCAAGGACAACACTAATAATATGAAAACATGTGAGATAAGAAATGTCAGATGGTTTTTCTTTTAGTAAATAGAAATCCACAATATCTAGTGGTCAGAGAGAATACAGAAACAATTGACTTTCAAATTGCGGTATAAATGTGATACATGTGAATCTTACCACACATTCAAATAAGTAGCACTTACCTCCAATTTTTGGTATAGATCTTCACTGTCAGAAAACAGAATGAAAATCGTCATGCCAAAGGCAGATGTCAACAAGAATGAAAATGTATCTGCAAAAACATCAAACATTATTTTTAGATGCTAAAAGAATGTTTCCTGTAATTGGGCACACATTGCAGAATCAATTATCTCTGTTGGGCAAATACTAGATACATCTTCAGATGTGTTGATATATCCTCATATGTTTTCAAATATGTTCAAATTCTTGTAAGATAAAAGGTGATATATTGAAAATCTTTCTCATGAGTCTGGGGCTAGACTCTATTTATTAAATGTATTACAGGAAACCTAAATAAGTAATCTCCACCCAGGGTCCCTGGTGCTTGTATACCTTGCTATGCCCAGCCCATCTGCATGGCCAACAGAGAGACCCTGACACATCATCTTTGCCCTCGAGTGAGTGGGTTGTTTATATGGGATGAGCTGTCAGTCATCCTGGAGCATGTCCTCCTCCATTGCAAGGTAAATGAAGTTCACAGAGCTGTAACAGTTAAGGACCTTCTACAATCTGGCCAGGTAGCCTTTCTAAACTGCTCTCCAAATGTCCAGTATTCCACATTTTTGCCCTTGCTCACAAATTGTCTTATATAGATAATATTCTTCCTGTCTTAAGCACATTCCCATTTTTCTCTACATAAGGAGTCTAGTCCAAGTACTACCAAGGACACCTAAATCTCCTATTAAGTTTATTCCATGTGTTATATATTGCTTATCATCCAAGCTGTGGCTGTGTAAAAGTGACTGTGTATTCAGGTAAAGGGAAAGGTGATGTACAGAGGGGTTACAGTTACGTAAGTAAGATAATAAATACATTTCTTTTTGAACAGTGAGGTTCATTTGCAAGATAGTGTCTACTATCACTGTTGCATTGGTTCACCCTCTGTCCCACCATTTCTGTGCTTCCCCTTCCCTTTCCCAAATCAGATAAATGTATATACAAAACAAAGGGTACCCTGAAATGAAAACAGTGGCAGCAGGGAATAAACCATAGGAAAAAAAGAAAGAAAAAAAGAACTGCAAATAGTACACACACACACACACACCCTGCTCTTGTTTCCATTTCTTGGAGTTCATTTTGATAAGTATCATTTTATATGGTCATATGTACATAGCTATTGAGCTATTGTGATCCTCTGCTAAGAATATCCTAGCCATATTTTAGTTACTACAAATGAGCTGTCCCATTTCTTACTTTGGAGAGACAAAGTTCCCAGGATGTGTGGGTGCCAAAAATCACTGTAAAGGCTCAATTACCTCTTGGTGAGCTTAATTTTAACTTAGTACATCCTAGATCAAATGATAGCCATTGATATAAAACTCCACAGTCAATGTCTGATAGGACATGATCAACTTATAAGTCTATATTTTCTTTCCTCTTATAACACATTATTAAGTATTTAAACTGCATGTGAAAAAAGAAGTTTCATTAATGGATTAATTTCATTGTATTGATATGAGAGAATAAAGCATCTAGACATATTTCAGATCTGAACTCCAATGACAGTCAAAGATATTAACAGGACACTTTGTAAAATAGCGCTTTAGAGCTGTTTGAGATAAGATTATCATTTAACCAAACGTTTCTGCGAAATAAATGATTCTACAACCCTCATAAGTCGTATTTAAAAATTCCAGAATTGGTGGTCCACTCCTTTCCCTCAGTTCTGTATCAGTTCCCATTAGAAATTGGAAGCAACCACTGCTCCACAGTGTTAGGTAAATTAAATTGGCAGCCGAGGAAAGAGAGAGCAGGGGAAAGGTTTACTTTCAAGCTGTAGGCTACCTCTGGTCAAGTTGGAAACCCACACAATGGGGGAGGGAGGAAGGGGAGGCGGGGAAAGAGTTGAACCACAGCCAGGCCAGAACTTATCAAGACCAGGGGGCGGGAGAAGGTGTAGTCACACCTGATGTGGATGTGACCTCAGGGAGGGATGGGGCAGGTGACTGCCTCCAGGTGTGCCAGTTAGCTAGGTGACGCAGGTACTGGGCAGAGACTTAGCCAAGAGGAGGGAGGCTCTGCTCAACCTTCCCAGGGAGGACCTTACACACAGCAGCCACTATTTTTGAAGTGAGAAGAGTCCTATTTTACCCTCTGTGCTCATTGACACTTCACTCTCTCATCATAACTTGATGTAGTACCTCTGAGAAGAGGTATCAGCCTTCTTGAGAGGGGTGTGAGGCAGAGAGAAGGAAGGAAGGAAGGAAGGAGGAAGAGAAGAAAAGTGACTTGACCCTCCTGGTGATAAGATCCTAAGATCCTGTTAGTACTGGGGAAGTATTTTAGAATTTTGGAGTATCCAGCATAAATACTAGACCCTTCCAATGTACTGTGCTAGGCATTTTATATGAAATGCTTCCTTTAAGCTGGATGCTTGTAATGCTGGCTACTCATGAGGCAGAGATTCAAGGATAGTAGTTTGAAGTCTGCCTGGGCAGACAAATCCAAGAGCCTCTCATTTTCAACTAGCTAGCTAAGAGCCTGAAGTGAAGGTGTGGCTCAAGTGATAGAATACCATGTCTTGAGCCAAGAAGTTAAGCAAGAATGTAAGGCTCTTGATTCAAATCCCAATTTGACAGAAGAGAGAGAGAGGGAGGATCACAAAGCTGTCAATAGCTTTGTGCATATGATCAATAGCTATGTGCATATGATCATATAAAAGAATATTTATTGAAATGAACTCTAAGAAATTGAAATAAGGCTTTTTTCTTTGTTGCTGTTTTTCTCTTTCTTTACCTTTTGTCTTGTTAGTAAGATTATCTGTTTGGGGAAGGAAAGGGAGGTACAGAAGGGTAGAAAAAATGGTGAACAGATGCAGAAATGACTATACACTATGCTGAAAATGAACTCTATAATTTGTGGGTGGGAATGGGAGGGAAAACTGGGAGAGTGCAAGGGAAAGGGTGACATTGTTCAAAAAGAAATGTACTCATTTGCCTGACTTATGTAACTATAACTCCTCTGTATATCACCTTATAATAACAATGATAGATATGTACTAAAAACAGGAAGAACAAGAGAGGGGGGGGCAAAGATTGAGAGAAATAAAGGAAAGAGAGGAGGAAGGCAGGTAGGGCGCAATATAGTTTTCACCCTTAGGATGGGGTTCTAGTTATACAGAAGAGGAAAAAGAAGCATGAAATGTTTAAGGTAACTTTTCCACTGTTAAAAAGCTGTCCAAAGACCACTTTGCATTTGAATTGGTTAAAACCTTTTATAAATCACCTTGACATCTATGTTTGGGTAAAAAAAAAAAAAGAATCCTGAAGATTCACAGGACAGGACAAAGGCACTATTGGTGTCTGTCCTTACATGAGAATGAATGAGCTTCTGCCCATGGGCTCCCTTACCTGGGCACATTATATGTAACAATCAATCACGAGTAACTCCAAGTGCTTCTACCTACAGCACTGAGTTGCAACTCCAGGGAGGGTGGAGAAACAGAAAAATATTCAGAATGCCAAAGTAACTTTCACATACTTACAGTTTGAATAGATGGGTTTTCGAAATGGCTTTCCCTTAGAAAAGATAAATGCCACCGTGATGCAGTTGAAGGTGATTATGGGCCACAGGGTGGTACTCTCAAAACTGACAACGGAACCAGGAACCAGAGTTGCATTTCCAGTCCAGTTTCTTTCCACACTCCCATTGGTTGAGAAATTACTTTGGTTGGCCCGAAAGCACTCGCTACAAAACAATCACCAGCATTTATGGGACCTTCTATTCTCTTTTCACCCATTAAGTTAAAAAAAAAGTGTAATCACTACCATGGGACTCTAGTTTTCAATCTTTTCCAACTGGTAACTACCAAAACATCTTTTGTTCATTTCTTGAAGTGAAAAAGAAGAAATAAAATTCAGAAGCCAAGATTGTTCTTTGGCTGGCACTTCATTTCGGATAAGAAATCTGTCTTTGAAAGCTTGAATGGCAGTTTTCTGGGACTGTTTTAATTCAGAGTAACTGTACCACATGAATTGAATGTGTATGTGTACCTGTCTGTGTATATGCACATGGATGTATTCTTTTTCATGCGCTTGTGTAACCCTCCTGACTTGTGTCCTGAGTTTGAGTGTTCTTACTCTAATCCTCTCTCCTCATACAGTCAAGGAATCTTCCTAAAGATCTGGACATGACACTTTGTTGATCATGAGGTGTCTATGGTGGTGTTTTGGTACTAAATCAAGTTCAAACTTATCAGATTGACCTAGAAGACATTCCTACTCCAGACCTAATCTACCTTTCTGGCTTTATCTTTTGTCATCCTCCCCCCCATACACACACACACACACACACACACACACACACACATACACACACACACACACACCTTACACTAGTAACAGAATTGTTCTCCTGTTCCTCAAGTACCACCATTTCAAGCGTTGAGTCAAGCATGCTGTTCTCTCTAATCAAAGTGAAGTTTATCCTTCAGATCTCGCTATATCTGAAATTACTTTTACTGGGAAATGAATCTACTTCACTCTATTCTGGCCTTTGTTAGTGCATTCCGTGCATAATTTTGTAATTATTTTGCTGATATATTTATTTCTCAGCTATGGGATGTGAGTTGCTTTAATATGGAAATATTCTTCTGACATTATTTTGTTTTCTCTTTTTTTTTTTTGTTGGTTGTGGAGCTTGAACTCCAGGGCTCTACCACTTGAGCCACAGCACCACTTCTGGTTTTTCTGGTGGTTTACTGGAGATAAGAGTCTCATGGACTTTTCCTGCCCGGGGCTGGCTTTGAACCATGATCCTCAGAACTCAGCCCCCTGAGTAGCTTGGATTACAGGTGTGAGCCACCAGTGCCTGGCTTGGGATTATTTTTTGTTTTACTCAAATTTATAACACAGCATTGTCACTAGGCACAGTTGGGTCATATTATATGTACTCATAATTTTTTTTCTTAAGATTTGGGCTTTCCCAGCCCTAATTGATATATTTTCTATATTCTTATTTTCCCTTTTCAAACAATGAAATCTAAAACTAGTTTCCTTTAGCTTTTTTATTTAGCTTGAAACATTTAAATTACTGTTACAACATTTTATAATACAATTCATTTTCTAACAGTGAAAATAATTTTTAATAGGGTTTCACTATGTATCCCAGGCTGGTCTTGAACTAATGATCTTCCTGTCCCATTCAGCTTTCCACGTGCTGGGATTATAAATAAGAACATGCTTGCTAGATTTAATTTTTATTATTCTGAACTCATTGGAGCCCAGAAATGTGGTTTGCAAATAGTAAACATTTAGGTAATGTTTTCTAAATAAAATAATGAAACAATCTGTAGTCACATTTTTACCAAAAGATGGATGGGTAGGCCAGATGATCTGATGTTTAACACCAAAGAGTACCTGGTTCATTTCACTAAAAAGAAGGTTGAGGGCTGGTTTGGTGCAGCTCATTAGTAAGAGCTAAGTGAGTTTCTTGTTTTGCTTTAGCTATACCCATATTTTTTTTCTATTTTCAATCAGAATTTGACTTCTCAGAGTTTAGGTACTCAAATTTAGAGACAAATGTGGTTTTGAAAATGAATGGAATTATTTGTTCCCAATGATACTTGTTGAACTGGAGTCTAAATGAGAGTCTTAAACATCATTTTGTAGTTTTCAGTCTGTGTTTCACTGAGTTTGGTGGCTCCAAGGACTTTAGATTCCAGTGGAGAGAGGGGAATTTATACATGCCCCATTTAAAAAGAGTATTTTCTTTTGTGGTGAAGAAATCTTCCTGAGGGAAAAAGGAACTTGATAATCTACCTTTATGTTTGAAGAAATTAAAGCCTAGGGAGTTGAAGAGACTTGTTGTATGTAGAATGTTTATGGAATCAGAGCTGTCACGCCATCAACTAGTATTTTGACAGTCACTTGAAAACTACAAAACAATTTAGGCAAGTATCTCTTTTATGTCTGTACCAAGTCCTAACCAACTATGGTTCCCATGCTAAGTCCAACTCACCACCTGATTTTATAAATAAAGTTTTATTAGAACACAGCCATACCCATTTACCTACATTGTGCCTATTTTTTGTATCATTGTCTAGTTCAGGAACTTCTCCTATTTACTCATAATTTATGTTGCATAACCTGGTGACATAACTTTTTAAACTCAAAATATTAAGATATGTCCTCAAGCCAAGTTGGGCGATATACTTTTTTTTTTTTTTTGGTCCGGTCGTGGGGCCTGAACTCTGGGCCTGGCGCTGTCCCTCAGCTCTTTTAGCTCAAGGCTAGCACTCTGCCACTTGAGCCACAGCGCCACTTCCGGCTTTTTTGTTTTTGCTTATGTGGTGCTGGGGATTTGAACCCAGGGCCTCATGCATGCAAAGCAAACACTCTACCACTGAGCCACATCCCCAGCCCCGGGCGATATACTTAAAACGAAGAAGATGAACTCACCTGTATCGGTAGACCTCACAATACCAAGGCTGTTGCTTCACAGAGAGAAAAGCACACACTTGCACAATGCCAGTGAAACAAGTATTCAAAAAGATGGAGAGCAACAGGGGAGGAGAAAGAAGTTGTCCTGCTGGACGATACGGTGCCAGCTTCGGGTAGGCATGAGTCCAGCTCACTGAAAGGTAAGTGCAGTTTTCCCTTTACAACTTTATTACATAAATGATATAAGTGCATATTGCCATGGACCTTGTGTTAGGATTCAGTTGGCATAAACATAAAGCCTATGTTTATGTTTACATGAACACATTAGCTAATTGTGTATTTTGCCTATAGTAATGGGTATTACTAGGAGCATTGATCTCTTCCATGATTTGATTTCATCTTCGGAGCAAAAAGTAATAAGCTACAAAGTTCTTAGACTAATATTTTTACCAGATCATGTGGTGCTAATCCTTTTCCTGTAACCAGATTAAGCAGAGATGGTATTTAAAAGAGAGAGATGGGCTTCCACGTGGGTGAAGACCCATTAATATTACCTCTCATTGATGATGGAAAAGTGAAGAACTGGAATGAGAGGAATAAGAGCCTACAAGCCCTCACTTTTCACCATTCCACCATTATGCTCTAAGCACTTCAGTGTGCCAGTCACCGTGGTCAGTGCTAGAAGGGTGTTCTTCTCCTTTCTAAATCAACAGGACCACTACAGCTACAGGACCACGACATCCCATCCCTCTGGGAAGAAAAAAAAACCCTAAAGAATCTTACTTCTTGATCATAGTGTTAAGACATTATTAGGCCAAGTTTATTGGCACACATCTGTAATCCTAACCACTTAGGAAGCAGAGGTAATAGGATTCCAAAGCCAACCTGGGAAATGTTAATACAAAACCCTATATGAAAACTAAAAGCAAAAGAGCCAAAGCTGTGACTCAAGAGACCCTTAATTCAGCCTTCAGTTTGGGGATGGTGGGGAAGCATACATTGCATTTTTATCTTAGGATTTTTTTGATAAATTAAAAGAATTAGAAATAATGAGAAATTAAAAATGATATATAATTTTTTAAAAGATGACTACATCTTACTTAAACACTACATATCCTAATAAGCCCTAGGAAGTAAAATGTACTCAAGTTCTTAAGACATAACAGGAAAGACATGGAGATGTGAGGAGAGATCTGTATTATAGATATGTTTCAGTCCTTGTCCTTATATGTGTCACCTCTACCTTTTCATGGTTTCTTTGTTGCAAAGAAAAAACTAGAATGTATATACTTAGGTTTAAGTTCATACCTGTAGGGGCAGAGGGCTAGGGAAATGGTATCTATTTCAGGATAACAAAGCTCAAAAGTTGGTCTTCTGTTTTGCCAGTGTATGTTCTAAGGGTAAACTCTAGTTTACTCACGTAAACTCTGATTTCTAGTTTTTATGTGTAGGATGAGAATGTTGCAATGTTTCAGGTGATACATAAAGGCCCTTCAAACTCATTCTTTCTGAAGCTTTATGTTGCTCAGACTTATGGATCCAGTAATATTACTGTTGTCCCACCAGGGTGCTGGGCTAAAGGTTGGGGGAGGGGTAGAGTGTACATGGACAGAAAAGATAGATCATTTTTCCCCTCAAAATTTCCAGAAGACAATACAGGGAAACTGTGTACTATAGAATTTGGTGGGTCTTTTTCATAAGGGTCCCTGACAATTCACACTAATAAGATGACTGATGGTGGATCTGAGAGAATCTATGAATGTCACAAGACTGGCTTGGGTATGCCCCAAGGAGAAACTGTGTGATTTGTATTTGGAAAATTTGAGCTATGTATAGCCTGACTTCCAATAGTGTAGCCCATGATTTAGTCACTCACGCTTACGCAATAAGATCTCAATAACTCTAAACTTTGAAACTCCAATGAGCTTCTCTGGTTTATGATACTCTACACATTGTCACAGACCCTGTAAAGGAAAGTCTTCCTGACTCTACAAGGAAAAGAAAAGGAAAGTCTCCTTTGGGATTCTTTTAAGACTTTACCTTGTATGTGTCTCTTTTTGACTGTTTTCTGACTTGTATACTCTTGCTATAACTAAAATTGCAATAGTAAGTCTAGCATTTCCCTAGTTCTGTGAATTACTGCAGCACTCATTGAAACCAAGGGGAGTGGGAACCTTTATATTTATAACCACCCTTATTTGCTCCAGGTGGCATACGGACCCCCAAACTTGTGGCTGGTATCTGAAGAAACATCATCTTGTGGGGCTGGGAAGGTGGCTCAGTGGTAGAGCGCTTGCCTTACATGCCTGAGACCCTGGGTTTGATTCCTCAGAACCACATAAGCAAAAAGAAAAAAAAAAAACCTGGAAGTGGTGCTGTGGCTCAAGTGGTAGAGCACTAGCCTTGAGCTGAAGAGCTGAGGGACAGCGCCCAGGCCCTGAGTTCAGGCCCCACTACTGGACCCCCCCCCAAAAAAAAGAATCATTAAAGTCGTTACTTAAAAAAAAAAGAAAGAAACATCATCCTGTGACGTTTGGTTTAACTCTGGGTAGTATTGAGCACACAAAGAAAGGGCGCACAAGGTGGACTGAGGACAGGGATAAAGAGTAACCAAGCACCTAGATCATAGAAACCACTGGCTTCAGTGCTTGGAGTTCTCTCTGCATCCCACTAGCGATGATGGAATGTGGTTTGCAGACTTCATACAGAAGCTGTGAGATCAGGTGTAGTGGCACACCCCTGTGATCCCACCTACTTGGGAGGTAGAAGTAAGAAGATTGCTAGCTGAGGTCAGTGCAGACAAAAGTGAGAAACCCTATTGGAGAAATAAACTAATAGCAAATAACCTGGAAGCACAATTATGAAGCATGAGGCCCTGAATTACATCTCTAGGAAAAGACTGAAGTAGCCCCACCCTCATGGGGATCAACTCCAGAACTTGTTATCCTAACCAAGTGTGCAAAAACTCAGAATAACTTGCTCGAAGTCACATACCAATTCAGAAGCAACACTAGGCCAGTGTGCCATGTTTTCTAATAATGCTATCCTACCTGAATCCATTCCATTCTGATTCTTCTCTAGTGCTCACTGAGTTACCTAGTCTTCTAACAGTAGAGAGGGGACAGGTACAGCATGAGGTCATTCAATTCATTGTGAGTGTTTACTAAGGTCTGGGCTATGAAATTTTCTACAGGAGTCTCATTGTACCTGACCCTCAGAACACTATGACACTTCTTATGAGGAAAATTTTAATGTCTTAAATTATTTATGAAAGGTCAGAGATTAGGAGAGATGGAAGAGGGGCATGGCCTTGATGTTTGGGCCATGGACTTTGCCTCCAAGCTTCTGTCTACTAGCTTAGGTTTTGGAACCTCCTGGGGTTCCTTTTTCTTTTTAGCACTGTCACCAACAAATCATGTAAATTGCTTTAAAATATCCAACATTATGGAAGAAATATCATTTATTCAAGATTATCCAGCCATATAAACATTCATATATGTAGAAAAGTATTTAATGGGCTATGAATAGACATTTCAGTTCTAATAACCAAAATTGATCTTACTGATCACTCAGATACTGCTAAGTTTTGTCATTGGGTTGCTATAATAAATGATTTCAATATCAGTATTTTAAGATGCTACATGAAATTCCAAGGTTATTAATTTCTTGCCTTGTCTGCTATTCTGTTATTTTTTCCTAACCTCCTGCTGTTGAACAAAGAAAAGGAGGTGACAGCACCATTCATTTTCTGTGCTCTCCCTTGAGGTAGACACCTTTTTCACTTATTAAAAGTTAGTATCAGACTCTGAGTTCCTTGATCAGAAATGCTTTATCAGTGTCATCTCAAAGGAAGGAAATGAACAATAGCTGCTCTAAGCCACACCTTGCTTTTGAGAAGATTCAGCTATAAGAAAACGTTAGCATTTGTTCTCACATGTCAAAGACTTAGCAGAAATCTAGTTTCATGTCAATGTGAGGCATGGCTGAGTAATGGGAAGTGGCTTTTGGGTTAAAAAATCCTTTTTAGATTTTTCACTTTTCTATATACAAGACAAACTACAAAGGATTCAGACTATGTCAATAAGGTTTCTGTTATTGGGATATGTTACCACTAATCTAGCCTCAGTTCACTTCCACAAGTATTACTTTCAAAAAAAAACCATAGGCTATCAAGTTCTTATTTGTGTATTTCTAGAATCTCACACACAAGTATGACCTGGAAGGTTTGATTTGCTAAAATGCTTACTTGTCAGACAGACCATCAAAGTAATAACCATATCTTGCACGAGATACTGATAATTCCCAAAGATTTGTAGTTGCTATAAAAGAAAAAAATAAATGTTAAATGTGGTTTCTATCTGCATATTTATTATTCCCAACACTCATTTTTCTTTTTTTTTCTTTTGCCAGTCCTGGAGCTTAGAACTCTGGGCCTGGGCACTGATGTGAACTCTTTTATTGCTCAAGGTTGGCACTCAACCACTTGAAACACAGCACCACTTCTGGATTTTTCTGTGATTAACTAGAGATAATTTATATAGATTAACTAGACTTGCCTAGGTTGGAAACCATGATCCATCTCACTGGAAGGAATGACACTGGATCAGTATATGCCAGAATTTACTGCGTTTCATATCATCAATGATTCAGTCAGACTGGTACCATCTATCAGTCAGATTAATTTGATAGTTGTCATTGCAACTTGGGCTGTTGAGTTCTCAATATAAGATATTGAGGCCTAAAAGTTCTCTCAGGAACTTTAGGCCTAAAATTTAAAGTCAAGGGCTCAGCGTATTTAAATGGAATTTTTCTCCATCCTTATCCACGGGTTGGTTCTGCATCATAGCTTTCTGGGAACCAGTTAATGTTCACAAAATGAACAAGGAGCCTTCCCTAATCAAGCTCATTGCCAACTCTGTAAATAACTGAATAGACACAGAACAACGTTCAAGCTCACACTTATAGACTTGAAGTATTTAGGCATAAATGTCAAATTACTACTCTTTAAGAAGTCATCTTCTATAACATCTTTTGAATCTAGCTACCTTTATTAGCTCATATCCACTGACCGAGCTCTAAACTATATCCTGGCTCTGAGAATATTATATGTAAGGACTTATACATGTACAAACTATGGCTGACCTCTTAAAGGATGAAACCAAGGCCCAGTTATTTCTGGGTTGTTGTCTAACCATCAGAGTGAATGAGTTCTGAATGGACTAGTTTCTACCCATATTCCTGAACACTTAAGTTCTGCTTCAACTTTTATGGAAAACTGCAAGGCCTATCCCAACTTCATCTCTTTTATTTCTCCTATCCTCTCTTCTTCTTTTCCCATAAAAGTGGTAAAATTATGTATATGCAGAAAGAGACAGAATAGGGAGAATTTTTCAACATAGTTTTAGTTTTCATTCTAAGATCAGCTTTCCTACCACCCTGAAGGAGAGAGTAGCAGTCCACCAGTTCAGCCTCCCAGAGAAGGGGGTAGGTGTTGGCTAAGGGAAAGACCTGATATTGGTCTTGGATGGATGCAGCACTTGAATCCAGGTTACCTGACTCAGTCTAGATCTTATTTCTCCTCACCTGGCCTCTTTATAACCCCCTGTGTATGGCCTTAGGTGATAATCCACAGGATGCTCTAATCTGTGGTCCTCTCGTGCATCTTTTCACCTTCCCTTACCCCCTCCCCTATCCCCATCAAAAGCAGTGAAATATCTTTTTCCCTACAATTCTCTGACCCTATTGAAATATTTCACTGTAGAGAAGGCTATGCTTGGACTAATGAAAATTACTTTCAATCTTTATAAAGTTCTAATTCTTAATAGATTCATAATTTAAGCATCTCTTTTCAGTGCCAAAGAACTGCTAAGTCTTTGCTCATTCTATAAGTTTTGGATAGGTTTGTGAGCAAAGCTCCAGTATGGAAGATTTGCAGAATTATAATGATTTAAAATCGAATCCAAAAACTTCTCTCTTTTTTAAATCTCTTCTTAGTCCTTTGCCAAAATTATTCCACAGATGAAGACTGATCTACTTCCTGCTGAGTTATATTTAGGATGCTCTGATGATCTCTTCATACTCAAAGAAAAAGGAACTCAAAGAGGGCAAAAATCCCAACACCCTGGAAAACTGATCCACATCTACTTATTTCTAGTTCCATATTTCATGTACCATTTTACCAGGTTCCTAAGTTTGTAGGCACCATTTTGGGAAATGTTATTTATTTATAAAATACTGAATCTTCTGTGGCGGGGAGGGGGGCATACCTCTAAAGAAAAAAACAAGGTTGTAAAAGAAATGATTTTGATTCATACCCAGTAAAGCAGTAAAATTCCAACACCCTGTATTATGCCATACATGGTCAAATACTTAAAGATTCCGAAGGACGAAACCAGAGCAGCTCGGCCCTCTCTGTTCAAAATAAATTATAAAAAATTAGTCACATATACTAGTTAAAATAAATCATATAATATAGTTGTATACATTAAAAATTGTGAAGTCTATATTTCAAAACATTTACATAGTTTATGTGTATTTTATATTTAAAAACAGTTTGATATTGTTAAATATAATTTTTTGTTATTATTAAGATGTTGTAAAGAGAGTTTTTCATTTCCTGTCAGGTAATGAGTACATAAAACAGCTTGATTTTAATACCCTATTCAAATGCATTGACTTATTACTGATTCATACTCTCTTATTTACCAAGTCACTGATTCATTCTCTCAGTTACTCTTTCATTCATTCATTCATTCATACTATCCTTAATCATTACTTCCATCCTTGATTCTTTAACCCCACCTATCCCCTCAAATGACTTTGTGTTTATTTTCACATATGTACATTGACTATTATGGCTGTAATTGTCTACCCTTTCTTTCTCTCTCCATTCATCTGCCTTCCTTTGGAATCCCTCCCCCTACCAATAAAACATGCTACAGCTTCCTAGTATTTATTTTGTTAAACTATAAGTTAGTTGTTCAAAAGGGTTATATCACTGGAATTCTCCTCTGTGTATGCCATACTTTCATCATTACACCCCCACTGATTCTTGACTCACTTTTATTTAGGTCTTAGGAGATACCAGCTACACTGGGAATCACAAAGAATATAAAATGTATCAAGCAGTAATTTCCATGAAATAAGATCACCATATACATTATAAACACACTGCAACGTTATGATAAGGTGCAAATTGCCAAACGTTGACTTGATTATGACTTCTAACAACCTCTGCTTTCTGGGAAATTGTGAGTTCTAGAGGCTCTTAGATGCATAAAGCTAAAGAATGGGAGCTTTCAAATTTTAAGTGGTGTGGATGTGATTAATATTTGAGATAGATAAGTTTGCTGATTTTGATATTTCAGGAAGGACCTGGGGCAGTCATCTAAGCTGGGGTAGAGATCAAAAGATCCAGGCTGCTGTAAAAAAAAAACAAAAACAAAAACAAAAACCACAGCTCAGAAAGTAGATATTCCTCTTTTAAAAAAAATTCTATTTGAGCTGTTATCTTTCAACTGAGCTCTGCCGCAGGATGAATCATAGCAGACCAAGAGACGGCAACGTGAAGAAGCAACACCTGATGGTTCTTCAGTCTCTTCTGCTCAGAGAGGAACAAATCCTCATGGGACAGACCGCGTCCGTCCTGTTTTTAATTTCCAGCAGGTGACATGGACACTCGTTCTGCTCCAGGACTTTTCTTAACCAAATAGAGACATGAAACGAAAAGTCTTAAAAGACAAACTATTAACCACTTTGCCTCAGGCAAGATGAGAAGGTGAAGGGTAAGAAATAGACTGGGATGCTCAGGCAGATGTTTTCCATGAGGCGGTGAGGTGCTACCATTTGTTTCTGACACAGAACTGAGCAGGAAAAAAATTAAAAAAAAGCTGAAAAGAAGCCTGGATTGTTTTCCCAAGTCTGACATAAATATTATGATTCTAGCCTTATTCTGCAATTATACATAATTCCAGAAAAGTGAAAACACCCAGATTCAAAAGAAACTGAAATTAAAAAAAATTATGTACACAATAAGGAATGTTTGCATGGGACTCTACAATTACTCAGCTCTTAATGATTATGAATTTTAAGTAGCTCACACATTTATTCACATATTAGCTAAATATCCTTCTAATGTGATGTGCCCAGCTTAGTGATAGGGCATTATGATTGCTAAAAAAAAATAATGAATAGGATACAGTTCTTATCCTAAATAACCTGAACTATAAAAATCAGTGAATCATGTATCAAAGGATAAAAATGAAAAATGCAAATGTGGATGTATGCATCTAAAAACACATTATCGCTTACACCCTTCTCCCTACTCCTCCCCCACCCCAGTGCACTTTCTCAGGAATAAGAACTGTCAAGGATCATAAAAGGTAAAATGAGCTTAACAGAGCTGAATCATATCTAATTCTTATGAAGCTGTGAAGTATAAAAGCAAACAATTTCTATCCTGAAGTCTTCCTCTACCATCTGCCACCAGAGACATATTACATCATGACTTGTATTCTAAACAGCATTTGGCATTCAGAAATTAATTGAGCTACATGCATGAAGAACAGCATCTGAAGTTCAAGTACCAACGCTTTTTAGATGGGTGAGGTAGCCTCCTTGTATCACTATTCAGGAGGTCAGGCTCGCTACAAGAGCTAATTCACACATGTTCTCCATCTTAACCCACATGGCTCCCATCTAAGAAAGATCCCTGCCAGCTGGGCTAGGTGGCTTCCATGCCACAATCTGAAACTGCCACCCTGTTTGTAAATAAGGAGCTTTCCCCTCTCCCCACCTAGAATTCACTCCTGCGTTCTGTTTACACCAATCCTATTTATCTTTCCAGACTCATGGAAATTTTCTTCATGGTTTGAGTTCGGAAACTCAAGTGGAATATTTACTGTATTGTCTGGATGTTCATTTACGTAGGTTCATTTTCATGAGGTACATCTCATCATACAACAGGTATAAAATTCTTTGTCTTGTATGGATCTGCATACACACATATACACACATACTAGAATTTAACTCATTCAATAAAGACTGCACTATTTTTTGACACAGAGAACAACATGATTTATATTCATGATGGGTATCACATTATTGATGCTATCATTGTATTAAGCCAAGGTTAAGCCAACAGGAATGTAGCCAAAATCTTAGAGAGGTTTGGCAATGACAAATCAGTAAAGTATTAGCCTCTTTGTGCACTCTGTGTTCTCAGTCTTGTCAAGAAACATTAGTCCTTACTGCTGTGGGACAACACATGTGATGAGTCAAAATTACTTTGAGCTTCTGAATATCCATGCTTGATTTAAAGGACCAAATTTTCCTGAAAATCAGAGCCTGTGGCACCTGGCACCGGAGGCTCGTGCCTCTAATCCTAACTACTCAGGAGGCTGAAATCTGAGGATCACAATTCAAAATCAGCCCAGGCAAGACAGTCCATGAGACTCTTATTGCCAATAAACCACTAGAAAACCGGAAGTGGTGCTGTGGCTCAAGCGGTAGAGCGCTTGCCTTGAGCTGGAGAGCTGAGGGACAACGTCCAACTCCAGAGTTCAAGCACCACAACTGACCCCCCAAAAAATCAGGGCCTGTGGAGTTGGTAAGAGGTGCTATTCTGAAGATAGAAGATGTAAGGATGTGTTAGGTTGGAGAAAAACATGGGTACAGAGTCCATGGAAATGTGTAAAGCTGCCGTGTCTGAAGTCATGAAATTTCAGGTTGGACTTTTTCCTTAAAGTAAGTAAGTTGTTGGTCCTGATGGACCAACGGACATACTAAAGAGTTACAAGGTTGTCATTTGGGGATAAACCTCAAAATTTGGTGATGACTTCCAGAACACTGACTACATAGATGTCTGGAAGTCACCCCCAAGTGCTTAGTAGACAATGAGAAACAGATTTATGAACAACAGTACAAAACCTACTGTTTCATTTGTAATTTCATTTAAGATATAAATAAAGATCAGATCAGAAATAAAGGTAGAGTGTTGGAGAAAATAAACAGGGAAAATGAACTGCTCTTCCTTCCTTCCGTTGCCTAACCAATCTTACTATCTTTTATGTCAACATTTTGAATATTCATAAACTTCCATTTTGGAGCCATACAACAGCATTTGGATAAACTAGTATTGTCCCCTTTTGGCTTTCTAACTTTTGGCTGGGAGACATATTCCAGCAAGTATCCAGTATATGAAGTAAAGAAACAGAGAAGAAATGCAAACAGGTTTTAAATATCAAATGTCCACATGACAAACCCACCTATTTTTAAGAGTCAGTCAGTAAAAGATCGTGTGTGTGTGTGTGTGTGTGTGTGTGTGTGTGTGTGTGTGTGTGTAATTTAGCATTTTCAAACAGCGCTAATTGTACTTCAATTTAGTGCTCTATCAGCATTTTTGCCCACATCTCTATCATGGCATTTATGACTTTAAGTTATAGTAGAAGTCTGTCTGTCTCCTCAGCCAGATGATGAGCCTGCTGGCCCCAAGGGGAAAGGGGAGCGGAAGTGGCGCTTACCTGATCAGGTGAGGCACACACTCAATGTTGGCTACTTTTGAGGTGAAAGGGGATGCCACTGATGCTTCTTGCTCTGACAGCGAGATGCCTGCATGAGCCATTTTCAGAGCCTGGAATGATTGATCCATGTCAACTCATGATGGCTCACTCCAGATTCTGACTACTCAAATACTAATACACTGTCCATCACATCATTGAGTTGTACCTGGAAATCTTTATTTTCTGGGTCTCTAGTTACGCTGTTCTTTAACCTGGTATCTCTTGCCGTTCCTGACCCACAAAGTTACCAATTAAAGAGACAGCAATTAAACAGTGAATCATGTTTGCACATATGTGTGTGTGCATGCATTCACATGCATCTCCAGGCAGCCCCACTTTCTGTGTGGAAAGAAGATGTCATAAGGAAATAGAAGTACTCCTTCAAAAGCCTTTTAAAAGTGACAGAATTCAGATGGACTTTGGCTGGGGACCTTCACCATCTCAGCTCTTACACTTAGAAGGCCATGAAAAATGAGGAAAAGAGCTTAATTCCCACCTTCTACTCTACCTGGACCAGCCAACCACTTAAGTGTTAGGATAAAGTAGGAGGCACACAGCAAAATCAGTGGATGAGAGACTGGGTTCCACTTATGCTGAACTGTGTTGTCCCACAGCAGTAAGAACTAATGTTTCTTGACAAGACTGAGAACGCAGAAAAAGACTGGTCAATAATCAGGCCAAAGGGCTCCTAATCCTATAAGAAATGTGTGAGCATGAAATGAGATTTGTATTTATAAAGTTCTTTAGAATACAAAAGTACCTAGTACCACAGATGATATATACTAGATACAAGTTCAATAAATATTCAAATATTTCCTCCTTCCTCTTTTCCCCCTGTTTTGTAGCTCTGTTAGGTAATGTAGAGGGGTTGTTTTCATGTATACTTATTTCATCTATCAAGAGTTCTATGAACTCTTGGGGGAACAGAGACTTCTTTTTTGCATTTGTTCTCTTTGTTTTATTTTGAACTCTACATAATTATTAAGAATTGATATTTATTCTACTTTTCAACAACAGACTAAGATCTAGTTTCTACTCATGAAGAATAAGGCAAAAGTGAACTTCTAATAAATCAAGTATGACCAAAAATTTTCACAGAACTTTGGAGCAAATATGTAAGAAGAAAGTAAAATATCTAGATCTTAAAATATTTAATATGCTTTGGGGCTACAAAGCAATCCTCCTCTCCTCCTTCCTCCCCTTCCTCCTCCTCCCTCCTCCTCCTCTTTCTTCGTCACTGGTCCTAGAACTTGAGCTTCTTTTGTTCAAGGCTAGCATTCTACCATTTGACCCACAGAGCTACTCTTGGCTTTTTCCAAGTAGGCTATTGGAGATAAAAGTCTTTTGCACTTTACTGCAAGGGTTGGCTTCAAACTTCCATCATCACATCTCAGCTTCTTGAGTAGCTAGGATTACCCATGTGAGCTGCCAGCATCCTTTTGTTCTTTGTTTTTCTTTAATTTCATTTTTAATATTGTGGGTCACCCCTCTCCCAAGGTAGGCAAGTGGTCTACCACTGAGTTACATATATCCACCATCTTCATGCAGTATCACACAATTAGCTACTAAAAATTCCTTTATATATGTAATCCTCAAGATAAACTCTTGTTTCAACAACATCTTTAAAACTCACAATATGAAACACATACTTCCCTTCTGTCATGTATGAAAAATAATCTGAGAATCACTGGGCATAGGCTTTGTTATAGTATGTAGTGGCAAAATAGTTCAGTCAAGATTTCAGTGAGTGCTTTTGGTGAAGCTAAAGTTAAATATGAACCTCAGAGGGGAAGTTTGATGGAAATAAGTAAAATTTACATATAATTCAAAACTGTAATCCATTTTAAACTTTTCCTTCACTTAGCCTGACTTCAGTGGCTCACACCTATAATCTTAGCTACTCAGGAAGCTGAGATCTGAGAATCACAGTTCAAAGCCTGCTCTGGGCAGGAAAGTCTGTGAGATTCTTACCTCTAATTAACCACCAAGAAGCCAGAAGTAGAGCTGTGGAACTCTGAGCCTTGGCAAAAAAGCTCAGGAACAATGAATGCCCAGGCCCTGAGTTCAAGCCCCAAGACTAGTACCTAAAGACAAAAACAAAAACTAAAAACCCCTCTTTTCCTTCACTAAGACTTTATCAGGTATATACTTTCATTTTATTATTGGTAACACAAACTATTTAAACCAGGTAATGTTGTAAAGTCTCTACTATGTCTGAAATGTGGGAGTCTGAGTAGCACCTCTTTGTTGTTCCAGGAGTTTCCAGAAAACAGCTGAGTGATTCACCTCATTCTATCTCCCTCCACCCCTCACTCATAGTCAGATAGAGGTGAACACATACACAACAAAATGAAGAAATGTTTGCTGGAAGGAGGATGAAGAGACTGACTCAGAGAACTTGGGAGTGTTCAAGGGGGCACTGATAAGCTATCTATAACAGCAGAAGTTATTTCTACTCACCCCACAGTCATTGGCTCCATCTCCACACATGCCCACATAATAACTGCAGGGAAAAGGATATGGAAAATGAATTGCATACAATACCTTCGAATCATTTCTATCACAACTAACTCATAGGTAATGTGTGTATGTGTGTGTAAGTGTATGCTGAACATACATGAGATCATGCTGAAGGCAAATTCCTTGGACAGACATAGTCCCATAGGAGGAAAGGCCATTGCATTATTTAAATTGTTTCGATCAATCACACTGAAATGGTAGTGATATTGCCAAGGTCAACAGCCAAAACAGTGATCACACACATCAGAACGTGTCCTCTTTCACACAGCCTAATACAGAGCTCATCCCCTAACCTGGCTGAATTCTGGTTGCTGATGAGGGTTTAGAGGTCATAAATTTAGATGAGAAACATTGGAGATATAATTTAGAAGACAAAACTAGAGGCAAGTACCCATACTTCTAATGCAGCTCAGAGTGACAATGAAATAATATGCCTCCATCCAAAGCAGTCAGATGTGCTAGCATTTTATATGTAGAGGAGTAAAACTTAGAGCTGCTGTCAGAAAAGGAATTTCAAGCGCCTTCTATTATTACTAGAATTGATTGGTTATAATACAATGAAGAATTCAGTGACATTTTCCCCAAATCTGATAAAACAATGAAATCAACTAAGGGATAAATATCAGGTTCTTACTGCTGGTTGGGCCAAAAACAAAGACTCTTTTGTAGATCAGATTGGTCAAATGCATATGGTTCAGTCTGATATTGGGCTGAAATATTGGGCTGGATTTGGTATTGGGATAATGTTGGATGGAAATCACCCTACAGCATATGCACACGTATGTCATCACAGTACCCATACGAGCTGAGAATGGCTTCCATCCTTCATACGTAATGCACGTATCTGATCTCTGTATCACTCTAATGTCCTTGCCTCTTCTGGTATTCCCTGATTTCAGAAAAAGAATCTGCATAGCCTTATGCACAACATAGATGATAAAACCAGGAAGAGGAAGATGGAGAAATTGAGATGACAGCTTACTCTCAGATAGCATGTGCTTTCCTGAGTTAATTTTGCTTTAGGGACAAAAATTTCTCAGGTATTTGAGACACATGAGTGAGCAGGTCACTTTAGATACTGGTCATTCACCCAGTGGGAAAGCATTATGGGAGCTATTAGGTTGTATTTGACTCTCCCAATTTGTCCTAGTACTCATAAGCAATCATCCAGAGTTTCACTACTCTCTGTTGTTGTTGTTGTTTTAAATTGCAGTCCCGAAACTGTAAAACTCACAGAAGGCAAAAAGTTGATCTAGTCTCAACAAAAAAACTGTTTCTCTCTGATGTAACTTGGTCATCTATGTTTTTGAGTGAAATAAGAAAGGACACCGCTATTACAGAGATGTCACTTCACTTCTTGCCAAGACGGCTAGAAATTGCTCGCCTATCATCTAATGAATCATCCGAGTAGTCACTCCTACACACTCCCAATTTTTCCATGCTAAACTATAGAACTCTTTTCCATCATTTCTTTCCTTCACATTTAAGCAGGAGATCTTCTACAAGATGCTTTTTGAGTACCAAATGGATGGTACAGCAGTGTAGGCAGCTTTAAAATGACCCTCAGTGGTCTGTGGCATCCTACAATTTATTAACAGTGTGAAATCCACTCTCTTGAATGTAGGTTGGACCTGATGATTTGCCTTTAATGAAGAGAAGACAGGAAAACTGATGAGATGTCATTTCTGAGATTAGGATATAGAAAGCAACAATATCCACCTCTCTGGGTCTCTTTCTTTGTGTCTCTGTCTCTCTAAATACTTCTCTTTGTCCATTCTCTCTGTCAGTCTCTGTCTCTATATTTCTTTTTTGCTTAACCTCATGTAAGCCAATAGTGACATTATGCAAGTTCCCTTTGTGAAATGGGTCATGTCTCAAAGAACTAAGAGTGGCTTCTTCCAACCATCAATGAAAGATGGAGTTTCTTAGTTCCAGGGTCCACAAAGAGGTAAATCTATCCAGCAACATGAGAGTGATTCTGGTGGTAAAGTCAAAGCCTTGAAATGATTACATTCCTGGCCAACACCTGATTGCATCCTTTGAGACCCAGACTTTAACTGAGCCATACCTGGAGTCCTAAGCTACAGTTACATAAAAGTGATAAATAATATTCTAAGCCTCTAAGGACTGGAAGAATTTGTTACACAGCAATAGATAACAGATACATTTTTCCTTTTATGCCATACCACCTACTTTAATTTCTGAAATTCTTCAACAAGGCTTGATTTCTGCCCAGGAGACATTCTTGCAAAAATAGTTCCATTTACCAGAATCTAAGGAGAAAAATAACCATTGCCATATGATTGGTACCCAAGAACATTTTAAAAATAAAAATCCTGAAAACCCATTCCTGGTCTCTGATTTAATATAGCACTAGGAGGTATGTCATTAGAGCTGATGTCAGGAAGGGGAATAAAGGAATTTAATGCTTTAATATAAAACTTTCACTTTAAGCCTTCTATCACAACTCTATTACATTTTTGCAGACCATTTTTTCTAGCTGGGGTGACCTCTAATTAATAATAATAACTAAGAAGCAGCACATAGGGATAAAAATACTTAAGGAAATTCAGCTCTTTTTATTACCTACTGTCTGTCTCCACAGTTCCAGCAAGGCAGAGAAAATAACCATAGGAAAAAAGTTATATTAAGCGAAGCAAGCCAGACCCAAAGAGACATAAGTTGCATGTTTTCCCTCATTTGTTATAACTAAAAAGTACCTATAAATATACAAGTAAACACATTGAATGGTAAAAGGCAAAAAAGTATATTTGGATATGATAAATCATACAAGACTCTAGACATTCACACAATGAGACCAAAGGAGAGATACTCTTCAGAGGTGATCACAAAGGTTCAATTGTAGCTATGGGCATATCATCATATAAAATGATGTTTATCTAAATGCGATCCAAGAAATAGAAACAGGAGGTTCTATGTTTCTTGTTTTTTCTTCTCCTTTGTCACTATTTTTGATTTCTGTAACTTTTGTCTTATATCTGTTTTGGAGGTGGGGTAAGAGGGATCCCAGAAAAGGCGGAACAAATGGTGAACAAATGCATAGGGTTACCCACTAGACACTATGTTGAAAATGGGGGAGGGAGTTGGGGGAAAAACTGGGAGAAAAGGAGGAAAGAGGTAAAACTGTTCAACTGTTTAACTCCTCTGTGTATTACCTTTACAATAACAATAAAATTGAGTTTAAAATTTTTTAAGGAAAATAGTGATAGACCAGAAGTTGAGAAATAGATTCTGATATTAGCTGTGCAAGCCTCAGGAAAATGACTTAGCCTATCTGAGTCTCAACTTCCCATCTGGAGAAAAAAAAAAAAAGAGCTTGCTATAAGCCTTTCAAATCTAGATTTGTTGGTCCCTGACTGGCAAGTTGACCAATTTTTTTCAGGCCTTGCTAAAAAATAGTTGCTGTCCTCAGCTTTGCTCCATTTATCTTTTCCACATTGACAGCACAACCCTGCACAGCACTATTTTAAACTAGGACACACAGAGGACAAGATAACAAATGAGGTTGAAAATAAACCACAGGGCCTTTGTTTCCTCCTGCTGTAATTTAAGAATCCAGACAGGAGGGGAATGGAGATCAGGCTGACATGAGTTGGTGGCTTTCAAAGAGGCTGACCCATAAAACAGGAAATACTTTTGGAATGATCTGGAAGTTCTCCAAAGTGGAGAGGGAATGAGGGAGGGCAGCCAAGACTGGATTGAAAACAGGGGTGAGAAGCTGGATCAGAACACAAATTCTGAAGGGTGGCCCTGAGTATGCACTGAGCCAGGTTAGTATAGGTAGAATCAGGAGCTTTCTGTGTGAGCAGTGACTTCTTTTTTCCTTTATAATTTTTTATTTACATTTGGTTGTGTTGGGGATCAAACTCAGGATCTTGTGCGTGGTAAGTGCTTTACTACTGCACTACCTCCCCAACCCATAATTTGCTTATCTACATATGCTAAGTACAGTAGTCTGACTCACTTTGCATACCTTCTGGTATCCAAGGCAAAGTAGCAAAGGATCTCTACATTAGGACTCAGAGATCATCTCAAGAAGATATAACAAGTTCGACATGAGCCGGAAATTCAGTCTACCATTCTACCAAAGGTATCTTGCAAGGGAGCAGTGACTTTTTAGGTATGCTTCCTAACTAACACAGTCTCAGCTGAACATCATCTTCATTGTTCTCTTCCTCTCCGTGCCTCACTAATTTGAAGAGCAAAACAAAACACTTCCCTTCTCGAGTACTTACTTTGAGAAGCAAGCTGTAGAAATGCTGAAAAAGCACCTGATAGGTCTTCCCACTCATTGCAAAATGGTAATGGCTCCCTCTTTCTCCTTCAGGTATGGAATTGTTTCCAAGAGGAATGTAGGCTTCCTAAAATCGAGAAAGAATTATTTCTACATTAGCTATCAAAGACTGTCTCTGCTTTCCTGTGTTGTGTCCTGGAGGAAAATGTGTTCATTTCTCATTGCAAAGTGAAGGGCAGCAAATACAGAATGTCTTACTTGGCTTGGAGCTTTGTTCTCCAGGAAGAGCACTCTCAAAACGCACCCCATATTATATGATTGCATGATACTTAGACCTCATGGGTCCTTTCCTAGGAGATAAATCCTTACCAACTAGGAATAAATTACAAGAAAGAGCAGGAAGCATATTTCTACTTCATCCCTCTCCTCACACAGCCTTAGGTTTGCAGAGATCTCTTACATTCATTTGTTCAGTTTCTTCACTGGAAAGTAGATGACCCCTTTTCCAAATGTCTAGGTCCTTTCAGTTCCTGATCCCCATCTTTTGTTATGACCCTATTGAAGCAGGTGACCCTGAATGAAGATGATGTTGCCCAGATCTTCTTCTGCATCATTGCTATTCCTGCTCCTAACCCCCTCCCCCCATTCCTGCCACCTGTCAGTGTTCCCTTTTTCTGTGTTCCAGGCCCATTTAGCTTCTAGCTGCAAAGGAAGCTTCTGATGATGTCAGTGCATGTACAGCCTCCACACCTGACCAGTTAATGGTTTTTCATGCAACACTTTTCAGAGAGCCTTACATTTTTGTAGGACTCTGAATTCAAGTACTATAGGAGATGAGAATATTCCCTTCTTTAGAGAAAAATCAAGACCAGGTATGGTGGTTCATGCCTGGGAATTTTAGCTAATCTAGAAGAAGAGATCTGGAGAATTGTGATTCATAACCAGCCTGGACCAAAAAATTAGCAAGGCTCCATCTCAATCTGTCGTCCAGGTATGGTGGCATACACATGATACATACTGCAAAACAACTAAGAAAGGGCATTTAATAAAGCACTCCACCAGACATAAGGACAGGAGTATCTTTTACTTGTTCTAGGAAGGTAGGAAGTAGAAGTATAGAAAGCCAGAGAGGAGGAAGAAACCTAAGACCATGAAGTAACTTCCTCCAATGATAACCTAAATTTCACCAAACATATTAAACCCCTGAGTGAGGTGAGGGCTGTTCGCTAGTTTGTTAAATTCCTGAGTTCTGAGTCTGAGGTCTAAAAGCCAGGCAATATATATTGATGGCGAAGCAAGTGAGCACACAAGGAAAATAGCAGCAGAAGGATGAAAGGAGAGAGAGGGAGGGATAGAGAGAGCTATCATCATTTACATCCTATGTGGTTGAAGGGGCAGGGCCATTTTGTACAGTTGTGCAGTTGGTATGGTGCACAAATGTCTACTCTACACTTCACAATCTGAAAGGCTGCTCAGCCTGAAGCAAGGGAGCATTTCTGTAATTCATCACCAGGAGGCTTCTCTCTTTGAAGTCACACAAAAGCATCAGTGCTACATTTAGTGATGGGATGTCAAGCTCTGGCCATTCTCGTCATATGAAAGAGCTCTCTGTTCTAAGTGCACAAGATGACTGCTGGCTAAAGACACCCACCACCTGTCAGTGTTGTGTCAAAGACACAGTGTAAACAAAATGCCCATGAACTTTTGGTAGGAAACAGACCTGAGTCTGGTTTCTGCTGTACAACTCATCAGTTTATGTGATTCTATTTTCTTTTCTTTTCTTTTCTTGTTGGTTGTGGAGCTTGAACTTAGGGCCTAGGTACTGTACCTGAGCTCTTTTGCCCAAGGCTAGCCTTCTACCACTTTGAGCCCCAGCACCACTTCCAGTTTTCTGGTGGTTAATTGGAGATAACAGTCTCATGGACTTTCCTGACTGGGCTGGCTTTGAACCACAATTTTCAGATCTCAGCCTTCTGAGTAGCCTGAGTAGCTAAGATTACAGGTGTGAGCCACCAGTGCCTGGATTTGATTCTATTTTCTTGTATGTACTCTGAACAATTAGCCTAACTACATAGGGTTTTGTAAAGATCAAATAGTGATTGCAGAGGTATAAATCAGCAGCTCTCAGACATAACAACATATGGGAACCCCTGGAAAAAGGGGATGATAACATCTCTTCCACTCCAGGGATTCTGAGTTGTTTGGTAAAGCCTGCATTCAGAAGCTTGGACGACAGCAACTGCACTACACATCCAGGACTGAGTTGTGTTCAGAGATGCTTTGCAAACTGTAACCCTCTGGACAGATGTGAGAATTATTACTGCAATGACTTCTACAGCTGAACCAGCTGTGCTGTACCAGGGCCATATGCCACGAGTGCAGGCCTAGAAAAAGGGGCCTCTGTATTTGCTCACATTCTTCTTCCCAGGTCCAGTCTCTTGGTTCTCTACCAGCTGCCAAGACACAGATGCAGGAACATGCTCTTCTGGCTCATTGGCTTCCACAATGATGACTTGACTGCCTGGAGAAATCATTTCGGAATTCTTTGCAACAGTAATGGCTGTTTGAAGATTGTCACCTGAGATACAAAGAAATTTTGGCCTTGTTTTAGATATGAATCTAGCAACAGCCAGTACCGAGTTGCCTCCTTACCACCTTTCTTTTGGGATATTTATTGCTCCCTGGTTTGTTTTATAACCATTTATCTTCTCTTCCCCCCACCCCAAAATGCCTCTAGTGGGTACACACTAAGTTCACAATACTTAGCCTTGTTTCCAGCCTGCAGTGAATGTGCGTGTAAGCTCTTCACAACTGACTGACTAGTCTTTAGGAAACAGATAGTGCTTAGTAGCAAACATAATCAAATTCTCTACTCTGATAGCATAAGGCCATCCTTGAAATCTGGGACACTTAGAGCCAGGCCATGCTTGGGTTTGCAGAACACATACATCATGCCTGCCTTTTATGCCCTGGGGACCATCAATCAGAGCTCACATCCTTCACTTAGAAGTCTTATTGGGACTTTCTATGACAGCACATCATCTGTCCTCATGTTTAAACATTCGCCATGAGCCTCCTGATACTCTGCAGTTCCTCACAAAGAGGAATGGACATTATACAGAGAGAATGAGATATGGACCCTGTTTGCAGAGCTCCTGGACCAGTTACACAGGACTGCTACATAGGTGACTGGACCACAAGGAACAAATTCGACAGCAGAGTACCTTCTTTTCTGACTCAGTTGCAGTGACTCGTTCAGCACATTATGCCCAGGATAAAGTTGGCTTGTCAGGCCTCTAGAAACAAACCTGTAACCATTATGGTCCTGATGTGGGCCTCACTCAGCTCCTTTAAGACCGGTTTGGTTTCCTTTTTCAAACGATTCTCCATAATGAGAAGTCCCAGAAATGTTAACTCGGACTCCACTTTTTCCCTTTGGATTCAGGAGAAAATCAATATTAAAGCATAATTACTTAGTCTCAAGAGTTGATTTGCTTATCTCTTCTATGTCCACTGTAACATTATTTCCAAAAGCCAACCTATGGAAACAGCTCAATTATTTTTCTTTCTTTATTTCCAAACTTCATTTCCATTGAACAACTTCCCATTTCCTTCCTCCACTAGTTCTTGATAATCACCATTTTGTACTCTACTTCTAAGAGCTTGATTACTTGAGACATTTTCATATAAATGGATTTGTGTAGTACTTTTTCCTCTTCCCACTGGTTTATTTCACTTAGCCTGATGTTCTCAAGTTTGTCCATATTGTCTCCAATAGAAAGATTTTCTTACTTTTTTAATTTTTTAATTGTCAAGGTGGTATACAGAGGATTTTCTCACTTTTTAAGTCTAAATAATATTTCATTTCATGTATATACTACAGTTTCTTGAGCTATTCATCCATTGATGGATATTAAGGTCATCTCCCTTTCTTTGCCATCATGAATAAAGCTGTAAAGAACATAGAAGTTTAGTAAACACCTCATTGAAACCTTGATTTCAATTCTTTCAGTTGTATTGCTGGACATGGGATTATGAGGTAGCTGGATTATATGGTTATCCATTTAACCACCTGAAGACTAACCACACAATCTTCCAGAGCAGCTGCACTGTTTTGCACTCCTCTATTTTCTCACCAACACTTTAATCATCATGGGTGAGCTTGTTATGGTTTTGATTTGCATTGTACTCATGATGAGCAAAGCTGTCTTATATGGAGAAGGTCTATGCAGGTCCTTCTCCATTTTATTTTATTTTTTAATGTTTTTTATTGTTAAAATAGTATACAGAGGGGTTACAGTTACATGAGTAAGGTAATGGGTACATTTCCTATCTAGCACTGTTACCTCCTCCTTTGTTTTTCCCCTCCCATCCCTTCCCTTCCTACCTCCCAAACTTCTCCCTCCCCCCAAATTGTCAAGTTTGTTTTCTACATAGTGTCTTATACATCTCATTGTTACAATGGGTCAACCTGTATCCTTGTTCCAGCATTTTGTTATTTCCCTTCCCCTCCCCTAATTAGAAAAAATACAAGATGCAGGGCACCGACATCAAATACAGTGAAAACAGGGGTTATACTATGGGGGAAGAACATATAAGAGAAACAAAAAATCACATAGTACATTTTAGATACATTAAAAACAATAGTAAGAAAGAAAAAACAAGTTGTGTCCCTATCTTGGGGTTCATTTCACTTAACATCATCTTATATGGTCATATGTACATAGCTTTTGAACTTTTTTGTTTGTCCTCAACTTATACTAGTTATTGCAAATAAGGGAAACCATGAGACCTATGTTTCTTTGGGCCTGACTTACTTCCTTACTTCACTTAATATAATTTTTTCCAAGTCTTTCCATTTCCTAACAAATGAGGCAATGTCATTCTTTCTGATGGAGGCATAGAATTCCATTGTGTGTGTGTGTATATATATATATATATATACTTATATACATATATATCACATTTTCTTGATCCATTCATCTACTGAGGGGCATCTGGGTTGGTTCCATATCTTAGTTATGGCAAATAATGCTGAGATAAACATAGTTGTGCTGGTACCTTAGTATAGCCTTGTTTGTGATCATTTGGGTAAATGCCCAAAAGTGGGATTGCTGGTCATAGGGGAGCTCTATGTGGAGTTTTGAGGAACCTCCATACTGCTTTCCAAAGTGGTTGAACAAGTTTACAACAATGCAGTAGGCTTCCCTTTCGGCCACATTCCCTCCAGCATCTGTTGTAACTGGGGTGAGGTGGATTCTTAATGTTTTTTTTTTATTTGCATTTCTTTTATGGCTAGAGAAATTGAGCATTTCTGCCCACTTTAAATCAGACTTTTTATTCTTTTGCTATTTAATCATATTACTCATATAATATTAATTACTTATCATACACATGGCTTGCAAATATTTTCTCCCATCCCGTAGGTTATTGCCTTATTCTCTTGATTGTTTCCTTTGCTCTGCAGAAAAGTTTTATAGTTTAGTGTTCATATACAAAAGATACAGCATATGTAAAAGGGAAAGATTTCTGATTACCAGTTGGAAATGGAAAACACTTAAACATAAACTGGAAACTGTTAACCTCCTAGAAGAAACATAGGGTTTTAAAAATTATATTTAAGTAGTTATACAAAAGAGTTGACATTAACAAAGCAGTTCGTGAAGTAATTTATGCTGATCAATGTCACCCCTTTCCACATTCCCCCCCATCATTCCCCATCAACCCTTCCTTCCCTTTTCTTAATTTTGTAACATTTGATTCTTAACTACATTCTCCTCCTCTTCTGTTCCTCATCTGTCCACCTTTTCCCCCTCAACTCCATCACACCCCTTTTGAGTACTCACTTTCCGGTGTTTTATTTTAGGGAACTTGGCCTTTGCCTTCTTAAGGAATTACACTATTTGAGCTCTCCCTTGAAGCTACCATAGTTCTGTTAATGTTTTTGTATATACTTGCACTCAGTCAACATATTTACCTACAAGTATATAAGCTAAATCTATCTTCCACATACAAGGAAAAACAATTTTGGCAATGATTTTCTTAGATGTGACACCAGAAGCTCAGGCAATGAAATAAAAAATAGACAAAGGTTTTTATTTCTGTTTTACACTCTTTCATTCCCTGCTTGGGGCATTTTGTCATGTTGGCACTCCACCACACTGCCAGTCTAACAGTGGGATGGTGGCATGGGTAAGCACAGTTACTGTTCCAGGTACAGCTCTGTCTCCAAGGGCTGTGTATCTTGCTCTCTCCTTTCACTCAGATCCCTGCTCAAATCTCTCTCCACAATCCTGCCTTCTGTCATTTTCCCACTAAAACCATTTAAGACTTGACAATTACCTAATGCTTTATAGATTTTCTTTATTACCTATTTCCCCTGATTGATATAAAATTCTTAAGGACAAGAAGTTTATTTTAGTCACTTCTGAATGAACCCACAACTTCCTTGGACATCTAATACACCCTAAGGGCGAACAGAAATTTACTAGACCAATGGAAGGGGTTGACATTTGATGAAATATTTCTTTTGTTTTTTACTCTAGAGTGATTTTTTGGCCTAAGAATCTCAATAAACTCTTTTAATTCTCTCTTTGTCACTCTAATTTTAAAGATGTGTTTTCTGTTCCTGATTGGAAATTTTTGTTAAATATAATCTGAGAATAATACACTTCAAAACTCTTATCTCTACTGTTTGAAAATAGAAACTAAATAGCATACATGATGTGCTCCTTGTGTCATCTGAAAAAAAAGGGTGATAGTTGGAAATCTAGCATATTTGATCATTTTCTTATTTTTATAATAATATCTATTTTACTATTAGTTCTCACATGAGAACAGAGCCTCATAGTTATGTGGCAGAGTTGATTCCAATGCTCTATTACTAGCTATGTAAATCTTTTCTTCACACAGGACCTTAACATTTACTATTCAAATCTGTGCTTAATAAATTACAAATTCCCATGTGTTTGGGACTTTGCTTGTTCAATAACAACCAAAGCCTAGAATACTGAATCTGTGTGTATTTTAAAATGAGCTTTGTGATTGCATATCAAAGACTAATGTCATGACTGGAAGGTTGCTTAGAAATCATCTAACTCCACAGTTTTCAAATGGTGAACCAGGCACAGAATAAGGAGAAAGATTTGTGATTATCTTACATTTAATAATATTGAACTACAGATCTCTGTATCTTATCTGGAAGAGCCAATTGTTTATAAATAAGGGTGATGTCTCTATCATCAACATAAATCAAATATAAATAATAATATATAAAAATTGATTCAATTTTTGTTTTTCTCTACTTCATTGTCATATAATTTTTTAAAATAATCTTTCAAATCTGAAGAATATTAGAAGAAAATTAAGATATAGGTTATCCTTTACTGAGAACAATTTCTCCTTAATACAATTAAGAATATTGAATGGTATGTATTACAAGGAATTGAATTTGTGCTCAATGTCTCCCTAGATCTAAGGGGGATATAGTTGTGAGCCCAGAAAATAAACCCAAGTCTAAAGGATTCTGAAAATTGTTTGCATTTTCAACTACTTCCTTCTCTTAGCCCCAGAGAGATACCTACGTGTATGTGAAACACCCAAATAAATCACATAATGCTTATGGATGTAAGGAGAGTTGCTTATTTGTAATGGGATGACAACAGAGTCCAAGGTGGGCAGCACAGTGTGACGCAGAGCAGAGGCAACACATGGTATCTGGGAGTCAGAAATCTCACCTTCCATTGGTTCTTTCCCTAGCCAGCACTGTGACCTGAACAAGTTTTCTCTAGCCTCCAACTGCCAGGTGACATTGGTTCTCAAAAGAAGCCTCCTGGTGATGTGCACTGTCCACCTACCTACCCCCAAGACTCCTTCACTTCATGCACACAGAGCCTGCTCCAGTGTGAGTTTGATTTCTTACCTTTCTAAGTTCTCCACTTCTGAAAGCCTTCCTGTCTTCAGGGCCCTATGGGCAAGGGCAATGACACGGAAGCCTTGCACTGTGTAGTTCCTCAGCTCCTGGGGGAAATTCTTAGGCACTGTCAGGAAAGAGGGAAGGAGTAAGTGTACAGTGGTGCTCAAGGCTGCCGGCTGTTCAGCAACTGCAGGAGGCTGTCACTGCGCCTTGTTTTAACTTTCCCTTGTTCATAAAAGTGCTTTAGTAGAATAAATACTTTTAACAACAACCACAAACAACGTCATCAGCGCATTCTCATTGCTCTGATGGAAATAATTGCCAAAATTCATACATTAAAGTCAAAGTTCGTACATTAAAGACTAACTCCTAAAATGACTGTATCTGGACATGGAGACTGTGAGATCATGAGTGGAATTGTGATACAAGAAGACACAAGAGATGACCTTCCTGAACTGTGTGAAGATAGAGCAAAAAGGCTACTATCTTCAAGTCAGAAAGACAGCCATCACTAGGAACTGTGATAGCCCGTAATGATTGATCATAGAGAAGAATTTTAAGAACTATAAGAAGTAAATCTCCTGTGTTTAAGACAATCAGTATTTTATTATAGCAGCTGACTAAGGCAAATTAAGTGTCCATTTTGACTGGGCTCAGTTAGGTCAGATCTTAAATAAATAAGAAAAACAGCTCATCTTCTAAATCAGGAGTTGATAAAGTATGGTACACAAGCCAAGTTTATTTCTTGTAAATAAGGATTCATTTGAACATACCCATGCCTCTGTTTATTGCCTGTGGCTATTTGGGAAAGACAGTGGTAGAGTTGAGTAATAGATTTGAATATGGTATGGACAACAAGGCTTAAAATATGTAACTGGTACTTTACAGAAATTTTTCAACTCCTGCTTTAGATGACAGATAACATGATGCCCACATATGTTCGTGTGTTGTCATGGTGACTACATTCATATATTATAAACTGTCCATGTGGAGACAATGCACCACAGTGAGAAGTATAGCAGCCCAGGGAGAAAAAAAAAACTGAGTTCTGTTCTGCACTCTGCTCCTAACTAGCTTTCTAGCTTGGCCATGTTGTTTCTCTTCTGCATTTCAGTTTCTCATACAAAAATGAAAAGATTATAGATCCTTATGTTGCCACTTAACCATCCAATTTCTGCCATTTTGAAATATTTCTGGTGCTGGGGATTTACTTTCAAGGAAGAGGCCACCCTTCATTTCTCTCCTGGAGTTATGGATTAGCCTATGTGAAAGGTGGTCAGGATTGGAGGAAGCATTGAAATCGTGGCCCCAAGGGAAGAGTAACAGATGAAAGGCCCAGCACTTCCTGGTAGAGCAGGGGCAGCAGACACCGTCGAGCTTAGAGTCATGAAGACGCTCACTCTGCCTGCACAGCTGACAACAAAGCAGAGCAAAGACAAGCACAGATGTGGTCTGGGAAAAAATACAAGGAAAACCAAAGTCAAAAAGAAGGGGAGGATTTATTATTATTATTGTTGTTGTTGTTGTTGTGTTATACAGAGGGGTACCATTTCAGGGACGTCATGGGAAATACAAGGAAAACCAAAGTCAAAAAGAAGGGGAGGATTTATTATTATTGTTGTTGTTGTTGTTGTTGTTGTGTGATACAGAGGGGTGCCATTTCAGGGACGTCATGGGAAATACAAGGAAAACCAAAGTCAAAAAGAAGGGGAGGATTTATTATCATTATTGTTGTTGTTGTGTGATACAGAGGGGTACCATTTCACAACTCAGGCAATGTATACATTCCTCCTTTGGATATCATTCCTTCCTTCATGTTCCCCATTTCCCCTTCACAAACCTGCCCACAAGTTGCATACTTCATTTTCCATATAGTGTATGATGAATATCATGACTGTATTCATTTACCCTTCTTCCCTCCTTTTCTGCATTCCCCCCCCCTTTGCCCAAGTGGGGCAGAGATTTTTAAAGTTTTTTTTTTTAATATCACTTGATGCTGGTGGCTCACGCCTATAATCCTAAGCACTCAAGAAGCTGAGATCTGAGAATCATTGTTCAAATCCAGCCTAGGCAGTAGTCCTTGAGACTCTCATTTCAAATTAACCACCATGAAGCTGGAATTGGAGCTGTGGTCAGAAAACTAGGTTAAAAAACAAGGTTAGAAAACTAACCTTGAGTGATAAAGCTAGGGAACAATGCTCAGGCCCTGAGTTAAAACCCCAGAACTGCCACAAAAACAAATGCTAAGTGAAGTAAGTTAGACCCAGAGAGACAAAGGACACACATGCTCTCTCATATGAGGAAGCTAGAACTAATGTATAGATGTACAAGTAAACACATATAGGGTTGTAAGCAAGTGCACACAAATGTATTAACTGAAGTATGGTATTTGCAAGTGAGAATTCAAATGGTGTAAGTCCTTCAAAAAACTAACTCACAACCCTCCAAGAAACTGACACTTGAAAAGGTGTATGTGTGTATGGGGGGCGGGGATTGGGAAAGCCAGGAGGAGAGGCATAAAGGAATAAAGAGTGGAGGAGAGGAGAGAATGCAGTCAGACAACTGAGGGGAGGGCGTGGTTTGAGAGAGATTAAAGCGAATAATAAAAGGGGTGACATTGATCAAGGTGCATTATACTTATGAACTGATTTGCTGAATAGAAGCTCCTTGGTAGAGCTACTTAAAGACAATGAAAACATAATTTAAAAAAAATCTCCACATACGGAGAAAAGTGAAGAGCAAAGCGTCACAAAATCTAGCATTTGTGTACAAGCCGATGGCCACCAACCATCATGAGGAGAATGCAGATGAAAATCAGAGCCCAAAAGGCCAAATTTATCCAAATGAACTCATTTGAATGCAACAGGATTCTTACAAATCTGACTGTCTCATAGAAGGTGATGTGTGTAAGACAAAAACAATGATGTAAATCATCTTATAGTCTGGTCTAGAAAGATAAAATTGCTGTAACAATGATTAATTACTGTCTTCTAATATCTAATTCACTCTAATTACTTTTTCCCCCTAAAAGCTATATCTCTTCACATTCTCCTTCCACTGATCTGTCTGAGCCCATCATAGTGGAGCCTTCTAGCTCTTCCTAGAGATGAGAGAGAATTCCTGACAGTAGAACAAGAGCCACACACTCTGTCATTGGTTTCCTCTGAGGGCTTAGCATCCTCCTCCCTAGTTTCCTGTGACATGTGTTCCACAGCTCTCTGCAGACAGCCCCACTTTGGTGGTCTCTCTGGACTATGGTCCAAGTCTTCCTCTCTTTCTCTCTACCCTAAAAATTTCCCCTCTGCTTCAAAAGATCCTCTGACCCACTTTCTCTCTACCCCGAAATGACTTTTGCTCCACCTTCATTGATTGCCATTCGTTCTTGCTGTTTTGTGACGGGGTGATGATTGATGATGTTGGTGTCTGCTTTATCTTTGACCATTCAAGATTTTTGTTTTTATCTCTTGAGAGAGAGAAAAGGTGGCAGTACCTGATTCAGGTTTGCAGAACCTGGCCACCATCTCTGGGGCACCTTTCATGTAGACATGGAAATGTCCCACCCCAGCCAGCTGAGTGATCACAGACATCCTCTGCAGGCTGGAGGAAAATGGAAACTGGCGCAAGATGGTGATGGCTTCCACGGGGCTCTGCAAGGGCATCAAGGAAAGGGAGCTCAGGAAGACTCGAAGTGCTACGTAGCAGATGCACACCCGTAAAACTGGTTTGCTGGGCAATGAGCCCAGGCACAGTGTGAGGTAATATGTTTTTCACAAGAGTCATATTTTTCTGGCTCCCGTTTGATCTGCTGCAAGATAACTCTCCCTTGGCTTCCTAGAGAAACCCTAATCACCTTCCAACCCGAGCTCACCTCCTCTGACTCACTCCTCTCTCCCAGGAGCAGTTTTCCCTCCCACCACTGACTCCTACTGCTCTTTCTCCTAGCCTGTTCTCTTGGCACATTGTATTTCACTTATTTATACCTGTATTGATTTCCTACCATCTCGGGGCTTCTCCCTCCCAGAGCTCAGCACATCTTGCTGAATGAGTGCTGAGTAAACTAATGGATGAATTCAAGCCTGGAAGAATGGTCAAGTCAATGGTGGAATTCATTAAGATACAACTGAGTAATAGAAACATCAAATGTGTGAAAGCTAAAGAAATTCTGCCAATTTTAAAGGGGATAAACGGAATGATTCAGAGAAGCAAATCAGACCTGACTGGCTTTTGGTCCTGGTCTTATTGTTGGGTTTGAATTTGACGTGCCGAATTTGTACAAGTCCATATTATTATCTTCCATTTTCTGTTACAAAATGAAAACATTTATAAGATTCCTTGGAGAAAAAGAAGCAAGAAAAGGGTTTTCATATATATATTTTTTATCACACTTTAATCTTTTCAATACCCCTTTCACATATTTTCTCTTCCAGGACAATCAACTGGATGTCACCATTGTCAAATTTCTATTGTGTTGATTTATAGTGTATATATTATATTATATATATATTAGAATGTCAGAAAGACAAACACACTATAAATATATTCATTCCATGTAGTAATTGATTGAAAAAGTGCTAGCTGATGATCAGTGGATTAAGTAGAAATGTAGTCTCCAAATTTTGTGGAGCACAACAGTTCTCAGATGAGTCAGAGTTCTGTTCTTAGATCAGTATGAGACTATATCCTTTTGAGGTATTTATGCCATGCTGGATATTACAATGGTAGGAGTCAATACCACCTATAAACCAATGTTAGCCAATATTAAAACATGGGAAAGGAAATCGTATATACACAATGAAGAGGGAAGATAATCAGAGCAGAGTATCTAGTCTCCACCCTCACTTGGAAGAATCATCCTTTCTCACATCTCAATTTCTTCTGGAAAATATTCTCACACCTTTTCCAGAGCTGAAATTATAATCTATGAGAACATTTTCCCTTCTCCACTATGTTTAATGGAAGATTCCTAGCAAAGAAAACTCAAGATTGCTTCTGACTCCACGAATAAAATGAGCAAATTTTGCATTTTATGCTTTGTTTGGGTGGACACAGCTGCTCTGACAGACATTCTTACAGAACAAATAAGAAAGACTTATGTTTCCAAAGTAGACCCCAACGTCTACATCACTTGTATAGGTAGGTTGACTCTCCTAATAGAAAAGAGGGACCCTTCAGCTCAAGGTCATATGTAGTAACAGGACTGCAAGACATTAATTTCTAATGATACATGTAAGGACATTCTGCATAGTAAATATACTCATTCTTTTCCATTGAGATCCACAACACTGGTTACTACCTTGTCTTGTGTCAAAAATTTCTTCATAGCAGGTACTCACATTTAAATTTATTGATTTCAGAAATTTCCCTTCCTACCAGGTTTTCCCCTTAATAAATTTTACCACCAGTAGAAAAAAAATTCTTACTCTCCACCATCATGTTGTGGACTTTACATCCCTGAAGTCATTTATTTTCATTCTTTTACAACGATATTTAAATGCTGCCTTGCCAGCAGGAGGCGCTACAGTTTAAGACTAGCTTGGGTTACAGAGCAAGACACCGTCTCAAAAATTACCAGTAAGTAAATGCATACATAAATAAATGCTGTCCTGTATTTTATGTGTCATTACAAGTGGCTTTAGAATTCTGTTTTGGGAAGGCAGCAGAAAGTAATTAAGTATCTAATTAATGAATGCTTTCTACTTGCTTGGCACTTCATAGTGCTAAACCTGTTGGGTCTCATGGTCTTAGTGTTCTCTCGAGTCTATGAATGCGGTATGATTATCCCAGATGTGCAGATGAAGAGTCAGAATTCTGGTTCTGGGTTCATACCACAGAGATGGTTTCCTCCCCAACACAGCTGGACAGTATCATACTCAGCCCAAATGGGTCTTCCCGTTTGGTGTGGATATCTGTGCTACACAATAGAGTAGACACCATCCAGTGTGGCTATTTCAATGTAAATAAATTAACTAATAATTCAGCGCATCCATCGCACTATCCCATTTCAAGAGCTTTGATAGCCACAGATGGCTCTGCCTCTCCAAGGGTGTTTGGAGAATACTTGTATTCTGAATTGTACTATTATTGTTGTTATTATTGTTGTTGTTATTAATGAATATCCTATGCATGAATCTTCTCTGTATTTTAACTAAAGTTCCAAACTCTTTAGCTCTTCCAGTAAGGGCTTCTTCAAATTCTGCTCATTCAACTGAAATAAACGACAGCCTTACCCAAGCAGTGCCTTCGAACATTTTGAGGTCCAGAGGGTCTCCTTGGATGGTCCCATCCAGAAGGATCAGAGAGTGGCAGCTGGCCATGGCTGCACATAGAGGGCCCCATGGTAAAGCTTTGCCCGATGCAAAGCTATGAACCTCCTGGAAACTGGTGAGGGAGACACTTCAATGGAATTGTTCGTGTACTCTGTCCCTCAAATCTTTCTAAGATAATACCTCCTTCATTAGCTCTACTTTCAAAACCCTTCAGTGGCTCCTCAGGCTTTGGATGACTAAGTTCAGACTCTAACCAGCTGCAGTTCCACCTCATCTTACAGTTGCTGCTTCTACTAATGTCCTTTATGCCCTGATTCTAGATCCAGACTAAATTTCTTTACTTGTCCAGGAATATCCCTGTCCTTGATCCCCTCCTCCCTTGCTTTCTTCATTTTTCAGCCAGAGTATAAAGCCTGCAAGTGATCTTTCTACAACCTTTCTTGGACATTGATATGAATTTCCTTCCTAACTATAATTTCAGAGGGATCAGATACAATCTTAAAGACGTGGAATGTGACTTGTGGACAACCTAAACAGTGAAGAACTAGACCTATGAAGGCTGTGAAGTTCCCTGTAAAAAGCCATCTGAGCTAGGCACTGATGGCTCATGCTTATAATCCTAGGTACTCAGGAGGCTGATATCTGAGGATAGCAGTTCAAGGCCAGCCCAGTCAGGAAAGGCCTTTATACTCCTATTTCCAATAAACCACTTAGAAAACTGGAAGTGGCGCTGTGGCTCAAGTGGTAGAGTGCTAACCTTGAGCTGAAGAGCTGAGGTACAGCTCCCAGGCCGAGTTCAAGACCCACCCCACCACTGACCAACAAAAAAGCCATCTACCTAAGAAAGAAAATCTCCAGATTCATGAAGTGGCCAGGGTAGGAAAGAAGATTGCCTGGTGGCTCCCAGGAAGTAGTTCCACTAATCAGCTCTTTGGAGTTAATCACCATACCCTAAAACTCCCAGCCCAGAGATCGTGCCTCTAATACCCAACTTCCTCCTTGATAGTATAGCCTGACTCAGTTTACTTTCCTTTGTCCCACCTTACAGTTGAACAATGATTGGTCCAGTTGCTTCTACTTCCCCCAAAGCTTCAGAACACTAGAAGCTCACAGACTGATAGAGGAATAAAAGCTGCAAACATCCTTTCTCTTCCAGTGCTGTGGCCTATAATGGCCCTGCTTGTTTGGACAAAGGACTGGTTGGGACAACTGAGTATCTAGGAACAGACACACACATGAGTAGAGATAGAGCCTTGTCTTCAGCCTGGGACATCATCCTGCCCAGCCACCTGTGTCTCATGACTATGCTGCATCTGGTGCTGTCAACCATCTTGGGGAGTCTCTGTGTGACTTCTCTGACTGACAGCTAGCCTCAGCTCAAATCAGGTATCCTTGCTCAAGAGCAGGAGCCATCACACTCAAACTGCAAAGGCAAAGCTTAGCTCTCCTGAAAGGAAGCTAGTAGCTCAGGGGACATTTCCTGGGGAGGGTCCTCATTTCCTTCTCTAGCTCTGTTCTGGGGTAGGTATGTATATGACTATCTACTCCTCTCCCTAGGGTCAGCTTATCACCCATGTCTGTAAAATTTCTACTTAGGCACCCTTCAAAACCAATCTCAAGTGCTATCTTTTTCAGGTGGTTTTCATTGATCCACTAAATTTCAAAATAAACTTCTACCTTTACTCGCCATGTTACAATAAAAGCATCAAGACTGTGTATTATATCAAGTGCTCTTTATTGCTTCTTCCCTAGTCTGACTCTCTGCGTTCATAAAAATAATTTTAACAGACTGGCTTGTCTGCTGAAGGGAAGAACATCTGAATTCCTTTTCCCTACTTGACTGCATTCCATGAAGGAAGAAATGGGGCTCTTTTTTCTGGGTCCCCCGACCTTTCCTGTACTAGCCACTCAAGAAGGCTTTGTAATCTTTAGTTAAACATGGTACTAATTTCACTCTTTTCTCCTCAGTTTTATTCATGTGCTTCCTTAATTGCCCAGTTTGTTGTACTCCATTTTTTCATGTGATGTTTCAGCGTCTACTTTTCCTGTCTGCTCCAGAACTTAGAACTCATTTAATTAAACATCCAAGAAAACCTGGGAGCTGGTTTCAGCCAAATACTACACATACGAGACATGACCTTTCATTCCTCCACTGTGTAAGGATGGATCAAAGTAAGGCCACCCTCCTGCCCCATCTCCCATCTTTGCTTATGGGGCCTACCAGCTGTCAGCAGCGGGGACAGTCCCCCAGAGGTCCAGCCCATCTTCTGTAAGAGTGCCTGTCTGAATAAAAAAACAGAATTGGTGTTAACCTTGAGGCTTTTATGTCATGATTTACATAAGACCCAAGCTTCTAAGAAATTACAGTCGATCCACCTGTCCAAATCCCTCATTTGTAAGAATCAAATTTTAAATCTGCTGACACATAATTCTCCAAAGACCAAGGTCATTAATCAGGTGATTCTAGTTATGACAAGAACGTGCAAGTGCTTTATTTGAGTTTTGTTGATTGTCAAGCTCATTATTGTTATTAAAAGGGGAGACCCAATAGGTGGAAATCCAACAAGAATCAACTCTATTTAGTACCTGATAGCTCTCTTGAGCAGAGTTTAGATTTCATTTCATTTCTTTCATTACTTCATAATTTTCCATCGTACTTTTCTAAAACTATGGATGCTATGGTAACTGTCCAGATTGCTAACAAAATGCTGATGAAAGGCCTTTGGGATTATGGAGAGAGACAAAGGCTAATAATAAATATCAATTAATGTCTATGTGTGGATTTTATTGTTAGATGCTTGGGAGAGTGGCTTTGCTGTGTTAAGGGAAAGTGTCAGTTAATGACCAGAGAGAGCAAAGTACTGGGTACTATCTATCACAGCATTGTTAATTTCCTCCTCATTGTTCCATTAGGAATTAAACAATTCATTCACTCATTGCAGATCCTAGCATCTTACTTCAGTAAGATGCCTTTCCAACACCTGGAGTAAGTGGTCACAGCTGCTTCAGCACTAAGGCAGAAAGGATATTCCCAACACTGTGGACAATCCTGCTTCAGCACTGACTGCCCTCCACCCAGGCCCTGACATGGATTTTCATCATAGGTCATCTCTGTATATGACCTTGAAATTTCTAGTTTCCTATCACGTGACAGCCTGTATCATTACAGCACACCATAATAGAATACTATTTTACTGTGTTTTCCCTTCTTATAACTGAGCAGAGAGAGTAGAAACAGGGAGAAATGAGATGACCAGTCCAAGTGGACAGTGGCCTGTGGATTGGAGAGGCAGAAGCTTTCACCAAGTATATTAAGTAAATCCTGCAAGGCAAAGACCATTCTGAATGAAAGAATTAAGGAAACTGCCTTCTGAATTAAACAATTAAGGAACCCAGTTCATTAATTCATCTCAACATTACAAAAAAGTGCTAATATACCTGTGTGTTATTCTCTGAACAACTGTTTTTTAGAAAGCTGTCAGCTTCATTTCTTTCCTGTATTCTATAAGCGCCCCAACCTGCACATGTATCTTCCAAATCCCCATGGGTTGTTCTATTTCAAAAAGAGTTACCAACTTAATTCTTACTGAAGTGTTTTCCTGATGATGAGATTACATTTTAAAGCATCAATATTTTGAACATGAAAAGAGAGATAATACTACAGCAGAACAGAGATGAGATTATGCTATTTCTCTATGTGTGAAAATGACCCTTATACAATCAAACTAACCATAAATAGAAAGAAAACTAAATTATCGTTGTAGTTCTAAAGAAAATAAGATAGAAAAAGAAAACCTCTTAGCATAAATACAAGCCCAGACTTGGGATGAACTGAATAAATAGAAAGGGAGAATTTATCTTTTAGAATTTCTAACAAATCAATTAAAAAATAGAAATATATGTGGAAAATATACTGGGAAGCCTTGTGATAGATAGCTTCTAAATTAAAATAATACTAGAGGGGAATTTAATTAATTGTGGAGCACTTTTATCACATCACTTTGACTGAATTTTAGAATGTGAAGCCCACTCTCTGCTATATCTCTCTTCCAACCTTTCTTACTAATTTCCACCGATAAAATAAAGACACTTGGAAACCATGTCACTAGGGGCCAGGTTTGTGTGTAAAGCATCAATGTGATCCCTTTGGAGGCTGGTACTGGAAGATGGAGAGTTTCAGACCAGTCCAACTACACGGTGAGTTCAAGGCTAGTCTGGCCTTTATAATAAGTTTAAAACTATACTGGGGAGGGTATAACAATGCTTGGTAGGAAATGGACTCATTACCTTCTTCATGTAACTGTAACCCCTCTGTATAGTATCTTTACAATAATATATGTATATATATTTAAAAAACTAAACTGGGTTACACGAAGGAAGCTATCTTCAAGAAAAGTAGGGTAGGGAGTTACTAGCCACTAATCTTTTTTTAAAAAAATGGTAAGAACACCCATTCTTCTTCCTGAAAAGTCCTTAATTCTTCATTTGCCATTTTAGACTTCTGGGCATTCCAACCAAACAATCCACTTTCCAGCACACCTGGGATCATCTGTCCCCAAATGCCGCATACCTCTCATAGCTTTGGACCAAACATAGGCCACTTCTGAGTCAGAGTGATCCTGACAATGGACACTGCAGCTCAGAGGCAACATTTCACCCACAGCAACTACACAAGAGCTGTGTACACTCCCATTTTCCCTGCATCCTCAGCTAGACAAGGAGCTTCTCAATAGCTAGGAAGATCCCGTTCCTGGAACTCTATCTACAATGGATCTTTGTCAATTAGGGTTTACTTAAAAATAACCCAAACCTTCATCCATTAGTCAAGAACAAGAGAACTGAAGACTGGGAGGGACCAACCCAGACCAACTGTACTACAACCATTACATCAGGCCTGGTCATGCTGAGGGCAGGCTCTGAATGGCAAATGACTGGTGCTCAAATTCCTCTAGATTTCCACGAAAGAATCATATGAGGGGAGTCTCTGGACCTGCTTGAGAAGTGACTCTTCCTACGTGCCACATACTCTCTCCTGTCATTTCTCTAGGCCCTTGGCTTAGAGTGAAAAGGAGAAGATACAAGTACTGGTCATTGTTTACCCCCTCCCTTTCCTTATAAGAAGCTGAGGAGGAGAGAGGAAATGCTCACTTAAGCTCTAGCCAAAGCAATGTTCACTTAAGCTCTAGCCAAAGCATTTCTGGGACAACAAATGTTCCTTAATTTGTGCCTGAAAAGGACAATCCATCATAAAATGTATTAGAGCAAAAAATTGCTTTAAACCCAAATAAGGCATAGAAAATACTAGAAGGCAGAATTCCTGATGGTATAGCCGAATGCCACCTTTCAAGTCAACAAGGTAGCCATCCAGAATGCAATGTCAGACTAGTTCACCACATGTTCTCATCTGTAAATTACTGTGCTAGACCAAACTCTCTCTCTGAGGTCCTTTCCAGGTCTCCTATGCCTCAGAATTATAACTCATCAACTTGGAAAGTTCAGAACCTACTTTGTCGAAGCACACGAGGTTAATTTGCCCACACATGTTGATTCTCTGTGGAGAGATACAGAAGATTTTCTGTTTCTTCAGTCTCTTCTGGGCATACACAATGCCTATGGTCAGGGCAGCTGGGAGCACAGGAGGGACTGTCACCGTGAGGAGGATCAGGGCCATGGTTGCCGTATCTCTTGGAGGAATCTGGAGAGAAGAGGGACATGGAAACATACCGATCCAGCATCATAGCCTGGCACTTTCCTGACCACTGCCTCATGACAAATAGAAGGCCTAGAAGAGACCCTGGCTCAAACATGCCTGAATATTCTCCTGGCTCCCATAAGAAGATATTTGAAGCTGGTTTAAAAAAAATCTTGCCTCCCACAGCCAATTGAAGGTCTCAAACACCTATTCCAAGGAGTCTTCCTGCCTCTTTCTGAATCCATTTCTCTCTCTATTCACCATTCTTCCATGTACGTTCTGAGCTTAAGACAGGAGGGATAGACTTAGGTGATAACATTTCATTTAGCAGCTTAACTGATAGCGTCTAAAATCTCCCTCCCACACACCAGCCTGCCAACTCCTTCGTACAATGGCTAAAGGATGATGAGCTAAGCACTCATTCATCTTTGAATTCCTTCCATGTATCACTAGTTTCCAAGCCTGATCCCCACACAGGGTCTGGAGTAGAAGAGGCACTCAATACCCAGACTGAAAGAAATGAGAGCCAAGACTCTGCCAAGACCTCAGCATGTTATTAGCTATAGGGAAGTCAATATTAAAGTTCGTTTGCTGCCACTGCAGCATTCAGCCAGCGACATGATTTAATTAATCTTCACAATGACTGTTTGTTCCTACCATACACACAGAGTTTTGACCCTGACGATTTATCCTTGTCTAATACTGCACCAGAGGCAGCCAACAGGGCCAGAGGTTCTGAACCACAAGAGATGAAGTTGGGAGCTCAGCTTGCCCCTTGGTATACATTAGACCCTGTGTTCTACCAAGGAAGCTGTCATTCCTTCACCATGCCAAGGTTCTCATTTCTGCCCTTCTCCTCCTTGTTTCTACTCCCCAAAGGAAGCACACAGCCTTGTCATTCTGCCTACTTCCTCCCAGGCTCTGTTCCATTCTTTACTAGTGACAAAATACACTTGCTTCCCTTGCCATCCCTTGTCCAAAAGAGGGAAAGGAGGCTTATTTCGGATTAAAATGACTCTTCAGGGGCTCAGTTTTAGAAAGAACATTGCCTAGAAATTCTTATGATTAGGTTTTTGTCTACCAATAATCTCTCTCTCTTTCTCTCTGTTCCTCTCTCTGTCTCCCTCTCTCCTCACTTGCCTTCAGTATAGACACTGTGATTAGGCCACACATGCCTGGGCTCGTAACTAGACTTGGATGCTTTATTTACTATTTCCTCTTCTTTCTGACCAATGCACACTATTATGATCTCAGCAGGGCTGAGATAGAAAATATATGGTACAGAAGCAGACTTTCAGGACTAGAACAAACCTCAGAGGTCAGAGTAACAGCCCATCTCTCCACTGGCCACCCTACCAGTGAAGAGAGAGGCTTCATCCACATGAACCCAACACCCTCTAACATCAGGGTATCAGTGCTGTAAAAGTAAGCATATATTTCATTTCAGATTCCAAATAGAAAGCATGAACAAGCTACAGATGGCATAATGTGTTGGGGATTACCTGGGACATTTTTAAGTACTTTAGGAAAGAATTCAGACCAGACTTGTTATTCACTATCCTCTTCAATCTGATCTCTTATTATCTTGTTGGACTCCTCTATTAATTGCTGATGGGTTTGAAGACCCTTGTATGTTTCTTTGAGTCTCCCTCACTCAAATTAGAACACCTTTCCTATACTCTGATCTGATGGACTATGTCCTCCTCAACTTAACTAGGCTTGAGAAAAACATATTTCCTCTAAGATTATATGAGCTTGTGTACCCTTCATTCCAAATCAAATGATGGAAACAGCCAATGAACTGTATGCACAAGTGCTCAATCCAAGATGATTGATTTGCCACTAACCCATACAGCTGTTGAACTTAAATGAATTAAAATGAAATACAATTAAATGTTCATGTTTTAATAATGATGCATGGCTAAGTGCTACCATATTGGACAGTGTACAACTAGAATATTTTTACTTTCTAAGAAAGCTTTTAGACAGCCTTGATTAACAGAAAAAGTAAGATTAAGGGGCATTCTTACCTAACCCTCCTGAGTTAAGTCAAACTCTTGAGAAAGCTGCATTAAAAAAGCCTTACCACCATTACTTACTTCATGGTACATGTATATACCTAGGCCATAGAAAAAGGCCACAACACCGAGGCAAGCCAGGAACACCATGAACTTGAAGGCATCGCTGTATAGTTTGAAGTTCAGAGGCCGAGGGTACAGGATGGATCTCACCAAGTCTCCTTTTGCTGTGTTATAACCTACATGAAGATGATCACAGACAAGTAAAATCTTTTAATCTAATTTTTCTCCAAGTCCAAAGTGGGTGGGCTATTGGAGTGTGGACTGAATGAAATAGAATTGTTCTGACCTAACATTATATTTGCCTTCTCTGTTGTAAGTTTTTGGGAACAATCAATGTACCTCACTCTGTTTAGTTCTTCTTGTTCCTTGGGTCAGCGCCTTGTGGGCAATATCTCATCCACCCATGGGCTGAGAAAAATTAGACTAGGAAATTGAAGAAACTAGATGCCAAGAGAAGAAGAATATAAAGCAGATATATCTTGAAAACAGAAAGATAAGAATAATTGCAAATTAAGAAAAAAAGCATTTTGCAGGGTAAGTTCTTAAGTGTGTGTGTGTGTGTGTGTGTGTGTGTGTGTGTGTGTGTGTGTGTGTGTAAGGCTTCTGTATATGTTTTGTGCTCCAAAATCTTTCCCATTTTCTTAGAAGTTCAGACTTCCAAGTACAGTATTCAACGTTCTCTTTTATCTAATTTACTTCTTCCTTACTGGACTGATCTCATAACTATTCACTGGTTCCTATAGATGCTTGTACTTCCTTCTTTTGTATTTTGTAAACACAATTAGCCTATTCTTCCAGCTTTAAAAAAATAAGTTTTGTGAAACTATCGTACAGAGGGGTTACAGTTATATGAGCAAGGTAATGAGTACATTTCTTATCAAGCATTGTTGCCTCTTCCTTTGTTTTTCTCCTACCATCCCTTCCCTCCCACCTCCTCAACTACACTCCCTCCCACCTTCCACCTAAATTGTAAAGTTTGTTTTTCAACATAACATCTTGTACATCTCATTGTTGCAATGGGTCAACCTGTATCCCCTCCCCAAATTATATCAACATCAAATACAGTGAAAACAGGGGTTATACTGTGGGGGAGGGACATACAAAGCAACAAAAAAAATCACATGGTACCTTATAAATATGTCAGAACATTATAAGGGAATACTTCTCAAACCTTTATGCTAGTAAATTTGAGAATCTGGAAGAAATGGACAATTTCCTAGCAAATATCAACATGCCGAAACTAAACCAAGATGAGTTACACCAACTTAACAGACCCATATCAAGCATTGAAATAGAAACAGCAATAAGAGACCTCCCATCTAAGAAAAGCCCAGGACCAGATGGATTTACAGCGGAATTCTACAAGACCTTCAAAGCAGAACTCACACCAATACTCCTCCAACTCTTCTATGAAATTGAAAGAGAAAGTTTACTACTGAACTCTTTCTATGAAGCCATTCATAACCCTCATCCCAAAACCAGGCAGACTCATCAAAGAAGAGAACTATAGACCCATTTCTTTGATGAACATTGATGCAAAACTTCTCAACAAAATTTTGGTCAATCAACTTCAGCAATTCATCCAAACAATCATATACCACAATCAAACAGGATTCATTTCAGGGATGCAAAGCTGGTTCAATATATTCAAATCAATTAGTATAATTCACTACATCAACAAGAGAAAGGAAAAGAACCACATGGTTATCTCAATAGATGAAGATAAAGCATTTGACAAGATCCATCACCCCTTTGTGATGAAGGCTCTGGAAAAATTAGGAATCCATAGAACATTACTCAATACAATAAAGGCTGTATATGACAAACCTTCAGTCAACATTATACTTAATGGTAAAAAACTAGAGCCATTTCCTCTAAAGTCAGGCATGAGACAAGGATGCCACTCTCTCCGCTTCTCTTCAATTTAGTATTCGAATGCTAGCCATAGCAATAAGACAAGATACAAACATAAAGAGGATCCAAATAGGGAAAGATGAAGAAAATTCTTCCAGCTTTATGTCTTTAAGTAAATGCTTGCCATCCCATCAAGCTTGGTTTAACATGCCACATCACCAAATAAGTGTTTCCAGGATATTACTTCCATACTTCTTATCCAAAACAATTATCTCATTACTTGGAGTCCATGTAACACTTGGTAATATGACATCTATCATCACCCATGTTTTACTTAGCTATAAGTCCATCTGTTTCCAGAAACAAAGTATAATCTCTTTAGTGTATATTACACATTATTTATTAAGCCCTCAGTTCACACCATCTAGTAAATACCTGAATTATTGGCTGCAATGATTGAGCACTAAATACTCTAGGTATGAGTCAGAATTGTAAGCATAAAGTTCATTTTATTCCTACTATGTGAGGGACACTTGGTCTTCTTAAACATGACCTTTTGTCTTTGCAGAATAAGGTAATAGTTTGAGAGTCTAAAATCTACCAACTGGTTTTAATGCAAAACCAAAAAAGGTTATGTTTTAATGAAAAAAATCTGTTAGGACAATTGAATAACAGGCCAAAATAAAACATGGTGACATAGAAGGGCACATTGTGTTTTAAGTCTGTGACTATGTGAAATAGCAGAAACAAGTCAGGAATGAGAACACCAGGTTAGGACCAAGCCACAGAAATCCTTCGTAGTGAAATGCTATGTAAAAGACTAAACAATTGCTGCTATCTATGGAAAGGGTTTGGGTATGGTAGGTGTGAGCTATTCCAAGCTAGGTTTTGAAAGTGTGACTTTGGTGTCAGGTTGAGGAACAGTTTAGAAAAAGGTTAGGACAAATGTTGAAATTGCTCAAAAAACAATGTTTTGTTGTAATATTCAAGACATGAAATGATGAAAGCCTATACAAATTAGGAACCACTGAGAGGAAGGGCGGGGACCAGGACTAAAAAGGTACCACTAGAAGGCATCAATCAAATGCTGCACACAGCCAATGAACCATGTTTGCTCATTTGGTCTGAGATAAAGTGAGGAGTTAAAGATGCTATTAAGAGCCTAGACAGTTATACTGTGAACAGAGGCAAGACAGGAGGGTGAGTTTCCATTTAGATAAATGACTTTTGTGTCTATATAGCAACCTGGAGGTGTTGTACAGCTGGGAGTTTGATACTCAGTCTACCATGCAAGCTTTTGAAAAGGAAAGGCCCTCGGTCATTTTGGTTGACTTTTTTTTAAATCACTCAAAGCAAACACGGAGGCAATCATGACTCAAAGCAAGCATCAGGCAATACATCAAAGCAATACAGCAAGCCTATGGACACAAGCCAAGCTATGCGCCTAGTTTTGTCTTTCAGAACATTTCTATCATCTGTACCTAGCATTCATCTCATCACATCCAAGGTCTAAACTAATAAACCATTCAGATCAAATGGTAGAAACTTGGAATAAAAAGGTCTGGTTAGAAAAGAGTATGGCTGGTTAGAAAAGAGAAGGTGGCAGGTTGTAAACTCCTAAACAAAATTTCCCTAATCCACTTCTGCTTGCCACTAAACATGACTTCAGTTTACAAAAATAGAACCCACTAACCTGTTTGTAGTACAACAGCTCTGACTGGGCCCTGACCAGAGGGCCTGACCTGAATCACTTCTGTTCCACAGAAAAGCACGTGTTTCCGGTAGTCCTCCAGACTGTGGGATTTCCAAGGCATGGTGTTGTCTGTGTGGGACAATGGTGTCTTTGTCACAGGTATACTTTCTCCTAAAAAAGATTGCATTTATTTCTGTTGATTCTGGGTAAACTCCGAGAGTTATATGAAATTATTACTCACCATTTTTAAGAAATTATACAACACTCTGAATGTCTATCCCCTGAATCAGATGATGGTTAAGCATGCTGGTAATGCAAGCAAAGGTAGACTCTTTTCTATTTCAAATATTTGTCTTAGATCTGTTTATCTTTGCTATCCTTAACCTGAATGGCGTGGAGTCATTTAAAGATGTCAGCTCCCAAGCACTGAGTGAATCTACTATATTATAGACAGTAAAAGATTTGGGAATAACATGGCTACTCATTGTTATTTGCCTTGCATTCGCCTGCTTATCCATTCATCCATTCCAAGTGTTCATTCTGTACTAGGAACTATATTGGGTGACGAGAGCATGATAAACAAACAAGACACACAGAAACCCTGTCCTCATACAGACAAGAAATCCTGGCTAGAAAATAGGTGAATTACTAGGTGAATCCTGTCCATCCTCCCCTTCATTATTCTATTCTTTTGCTGAAAATTCTTAGGCTTTCCCCTTTTTACCATTATTAAATAAAGCCCAACTCTTTTTATTATTTTTAAGTAAGTACTTGTACAAAGGGGTTTCAATTCCACAAGTCAGGTTATAAGTACAATGTATTTTGTTCAATGACTCTTGGTCCATCATTCCCCCTCATCTTTCCCCCATCCCGTACTATACTTGAGCCCAAACTCTTTTTAGACAGTCAATTCCAGTAAACCGGGGCTCCTATTCTTCCCTTTACTGACTCCCTTCCTGCTGCTATCAGTTCTCTTCCTTTCCCTGATGTCTGTAAGACAGAATATGCAAGGTACAAAGAAAATTGGCTGAGTGTACAGAAAAGACAAATTTTACAGACAAAATAAAAATGTTAATAACACTTCCTGGCTCACAGATTTAAAATTCCATCACTTTCCTACAAAATGTTTAATTAGAGAGATATTTTTATCACCTTTCTAATTCTGAAATTATACTATGTTGATGATGGTTATAGATTTATAGAGTTATATTTCTAGATAATAACTGATGACAGGGACTTTGACATATGTAACTTTTCATACTTATCATTATCCTTAGTGGTATATAGTAGGTTTAAAATAGATATTTTTGCGCAACTGCACAGATTAATTAAATAAAAGCAATTACTAAGGTCTTTCTATTATTGTTTTTTCAACACTAGTTTCCTACCATAGTATATTTTTCACAATATAAGGTGCAAGAAGCCATAAAATTTTTATCAGTATTTTTGAATATTGTTCAGGAAATTCCTTTTAGCCAAGCATTATCTCTGTACCATTTTCTCTAAAACAGTTATGATACTCACTTGTTGTATGGGCTTACCAACTGAATTTTAAATGACTTTGTAAAACAGGGGTAGAACCTTTTGACAAATCTCTGAATCATCATACCACGTTGCTTTAGGAATTAGGTAGATACAGAGAACTTATTCTACCTTTGTATCAGAGATATTAGTTTACAGTCTACACTTTGGCTACACAGGCAATGAAAATGGCAATAGACAGATGTTGGTTAATCACAAATGAAAATCATCTGGAGATTATGTCCCAAAGACCACGGTCAAATTAAATGTTGTTACACAGAGATAGTTTTCAAGTCTTTTTATTACTGTTTACAGAAGAAATCTCATGTTTCAGGCCTACTTGGGAGCCCCCCAAAGGAAGGATTTACCTATAGAAGACTGGGGTTTAAGAAAGTGAGGCTGTTTTGGAGGAAAGTACTGTCATCACTCACTGTCAACTGTGGAGCTGGCTTTTGGGACCAAAAGACCCTTGCTGCTGTCAGATGGAGAATCTCTCTCTTGTCCCCAAGGAGCTAGCTGCATCTTCATGGTGACAGTATTTGAAATGTCCTGTTCTCTTTATTTACATTTCTTCTTCAAGAAAAAGAAGGCAGAAAGGGAGTAGAAGTTCTGACTTATCTGCTGATTATAAGCTTGTCTGACTGCGTATGAATGTGGAAAATTTGACAAGGGGAATTTTTATATTCCAGCTCAGCTGGCTATATATTTCCTGCACAGAAAATTCGTAGTTTAATGAGAAGAGGGAGGGGGAGGAGAATAGTGGCAGTCTGAAAGCCAACTCTCTCCTCCAGAATTATCCCTAAGAGAATGAGGAGGCAGTGGTCATAAGTCTATTCTCTGGGTACAAAATTTTCAGGTCTTAATATTTTGTTTTTCTAAATAAAATGTAATTCTTGAGAGGTGTGGTGGCTCAGGTTTGTAAATGTGGCACTCAGAAGGCTTAAACAGGAGAATCATATTCCAGACCAGCCTGGACTCTATAGTGAGACCCTGTCTCAAAAATACAAAACTAAACACCCACATAATTGTTGGAAATCTCTGCCACTTGTGTATTGTCATTTTCTCTTCCTTCCACTAAATGTTAGCTCCACATAGGCAGAAAATCCCTTCTGCCTCCTCAGGACAGTAACTCTAGTAGATTGCATCTTAATAAACATTTGTGAGGTGAGTGAATGAACATATTAACAAAGTGAATCCAGATCTCAAATGCATTGCTTTTTTATGTGACCAAAAGCAAATTATTCATCAGCTCTGAGTTGGGATTCACTAACTTTAAAAAAGTTGCAGAATGAATGAGATAACATTTAAAAAATATTAGTGCAAAGTCTCATACATATGAAGAAATAAGAAAAGTTAGCTATTGCTCTAAGAGAAAAAAATTTAAATATGTTTTATGGTATTGTAGAGGTGATGTACAGAGGGGTTATAGTTACATATGTCATGTAATATGTACATTTCTTTTTGAACCATACCATCCCTTCCCTAGCTCTCATTTTTTCCAAGAGAAAAATTTGAAATATCATTACATTCTCCTTCCATGAGGATATAAAAACTGAGGGCAGGTGGCAGTCAGGTTGACTCTCTTTCCAGGGAGACAGGCTCACACAGCTTCACAGCTTCAGAGTAGAGCAGAAACGGCAGGAAGAAGAGCTACACTACAGCATAAGCCCCTCCTCTATGTCCCATTCTTAGGGAAGCCACAAAAGCATTGAGGAGCTGTTAACTGATGGGAATAACTGAGAATACTCCAAGGATGGCATAGTGAATACTTGCAAAGGTGCTACAAATAAAGCCAAGTGCTAGTGGCTCACACCTATAATCCTAGCTACTCAGGAAATTGAGATCTGAAGATCATTGTCTGAACCCAGCCTGGGGAGGACCATTTGTGAGACTCTTTATCTCCAAATTAATCACACAAAAAAAACACCAGAATTGAGCTGTGGCTCCTGAGCTTTTGACATAGCTGAATTTCAGCGATAGGGTTGGGCAGAGGAGATGGGAAGGAGGAAGTCCTACATTGGTGGGTACGGTGAGTAGGGATATTAGGTAGAGAGTAAAGGGGAAGGGAGGGAGGGGAAGGCAGCAGCCTTAGAATCATCTTCCCTCCTATTAGATCCTTTGTGTTTGTGGGCCCGTGCCACTCTCTAGTCTCACTTTTCCTTTGCTCACGAAGCAACCTGGTCTCTCTTCACCCCAGTTCTTTTTTTTTTTTCATTTTACCATGCAAGTTTATTTCTGATAAAGCACAAGCTTAATGGTTAAATACAAAGAAACAGTGCTACTTTATTAAAATACTGAGTTTATTTCCCGTGTATATTTTTACCCCACCATCTTCACATCTGACCATCACTTCTACTAGGCCCACCATAGCATTCCACACATACTTAAGTCCAAGCACAGGGCGGAGCTCCATCTTTAAAAACTAAACAGGCATTTTGGACAACAGGTTCTTGGCAGTGGGAGCCTGAACAACATTTATCAAACACAGTAGGGAAATCACCCCAGTTCTTTTATTTGTACATTGGTGTTTTAATAACAGTTCATCTAATTTGTTTCGTGTCATAAGTGAACTTATACATGACTTATAAAATAGAACTTTCTATAGAAATGCTAGTAATTTCTATACTTACTGCTACATAAAAATTTACTATATAGGCAAATGCTTATTTTGTGTATACCCCGACACACTCATATACACACCTGAGTCATATTTGTGAACAAACACCAAGGACTACCTTTTTGGTTTTTTTTTGGGGGGGGGGGTCCGGTCATGGGGCCTGAACTCTGGGCCTGGGCACTGTCCCTCAACTCTTCAGCTCAAGGCTAGTGTTCTACCACTTGAGCCACAGCGCCACTTTCAGCTTTTTTTTTTCTGCTTATGTGGTGCTGAGGAATGGATCCCAGGGCCTCAGGCATGCAAGGCAAGTGCTCTACCACTGAGCCACCTTCCCAGCCCCAGGGCTACCTTTTTGGTTTCAGGAAGTTAGCTCTAATCTTCTGAATTGTTCACAGTCCTTTTCTTAAATATAGAGGAAGACCTTGCTGTGTGCTGAGCATGCTGGAACTTGAATGATTATGAGGAAACTAATTTACATCTCTGTCTGCAAAATTGGCTTTCATTTTGCAGTACTTAGGCTTCATACATGCTAGTGCTGGTGACAGTTTCCAGAAGTGGACTTTAGGAAAAGCCACTTACCAGTAACGGTCATGGAGGTTAATTTTGAACATTTTGTTGCATGGCAGCATGATTCAGCATTTATAATTTTCTGGAACTCTTTAAGTTCCCTTAAACCAAGGCAAGTTCTGTAGCCCCGGTCTGTGAGAAGAGCAAGAGAAGACTTAAGGTAGGGACCTTTCTGCCTGGCCTGCCTGTGATTCCACTGTTCCGCACTGCCAATCTGCTGGGAGATGAGAGGCACTGCAGCATTTGAGTGAAGACAGTGTTCCATGAGCCTGATGTTTGTCTGTTGGTTGCTATGGCAACATGCTGGATAAAAGATATGATCAGTATGCAAATCCTCATTGCAATCATTATAAGGAAGTTAGATTCTAGTGCATTAAAGAGGTATTTTGTAATTATACCGAATATATTTATGTTTACTACATTTTCCAGTCTCATTTTTAAATTAAGAGACCTATTTTTAATGTGAATTCTGCATCTGCCAAACAACTTAGAAGCAGATAATAAATGTCCATTATATTGAAGTTTTTTGTGTGCTTCCCTCCTCTTCCCAGCCCCAAGTTTATACCACTTGGAAACAGAAAAAACTTAATGGCCTGTAAGCAGATAAATAGTTTTGATTTTTGTGTTGCTACATAATCTCCTTTATATGCTGCATTTTGTGGTTTTTATAAGCTAAAGGATATTTTATAAATAGTACCTGCCCAGTTAGATAGATACAAGTAGACTTTTAAAAACTACAAATGAGAAGTAGGACCACTTGAACTGAAACTAGAAGCCCCATTTCCTTTCCAGTGAGATCAATTAGATGTGCAAATCTAAACCAGACAGAACTCTGATTCCGTCTTTGTTCCTAAGAGTTAGGAACCAAAGCCTGAGTAGTTTTTTTTTTTTTTTGTCGGTCGTGGGGCTTGAACTCTGGGTCTGGGCGCTGTCCCTCAGCTCTTCAGCTCAAGGCGAGCGCTCTACCATTTGAGCTACAGTGCCACTTCCGGTTTTTTGGTGGTTTATTGGAGATAGGAGTCTCACGGTCTTTCCTGCCCAGGCTGGCTTTGAACCGCGATCCTCAGATCTCAGCCTCCTGAGTAGCTAGGATTACAGGCGTGAGCCACCAGCGCCCGCCCCATGAGTAGTTTTTCATCCATTGTGTATGAGGCTAGATGACATCTCCACATTTTTCTGACTGTGAAGGTTGGTGGTTTTTAGGTTGTGTCTTGTTTTTGTATGGATATAAGCCACCCTCTAACATGTTCAAACTTCTTTCATTAATCACATAGAAGAGTAAGGAGTTCTTCCAGTTCTGTTTTTATTGTGGCTTAATTCTTCTTATTATGCATCGCCTGCTTATATATATTATGTCTCTATGTGAATGAAAAGTCTGGATTCATTTCCCTCATCTGTCCTTGGATATCTGAGCATGGGGCCTGGTGAAAGGTTGAAAAATATATGTTGATCTCACCTCATAACAATTGACCTCATGTTAGGCAGGAAGGAGGAAGCTCAATGATAACTGCCTACCTGTGAGCATGCCTTCATTCATTACACAGCTCCCATCAATGAGAACAGCATCACATGGCATTTGAAACTTCCCTGGAAGAATAAGAATATCTCCAGGAACCAAGAGACGAGATTTCAGTTCCTGCAAACCTACAAACAATGAAATTTTAATGACTCACTGACATTTACTGAAGAATTCAGAAGACTAAGAATTCTCATCAACCTGTTGGCCAGAAAGTTGTCTACCTGTTTGCCTGCTCCAGCCCTAGCCCAGTCACCTGAAAATCCCAAGAGAATTGGGATTAAAGAGCTGATGCATCAGATATAGCAGAGGAATAATCAGTCACAAAATCTTAGTTTGATCCTAATACCTGGTCAGTGTCTTTGAGGGCCTTGGTCAATACAGAAGTGTCAGTTAGGTGTTGCTTGCTCTTAATCTGTGTTCCTAACATGCTATGGCATAATACGTCTCTTAAATTTTCCAGAGAGTTTCTGTTGACTTGGAGGGGGCACTGTTGTTGCTGTTGTTGTTGTTGTTTTCAATGAATTGTCTATTTTATTGTTAGATAGACAGACAGACAGACAGACAGACAGACAGACAGACAGACAGACAGACAGACAGACAGACAGACAGACAGATAGACAGATAGACAGATAGATAGATAGATAGATAGATAGATAGATAGATAGATAGATAGATAGATAGATAGATAGATAGATAGATTGTAAGGGTGATGTACAGAGGGGTTACATAAGTACATAACTCAAACGTAAGCATGAGTTAAGTAATGAATACATTTCTTTTTGAACAGTGTCACTCCTTCACTCTCTCCCAGTTTGTCCCTCCCATTCCCACCCACAAGTTGTATAGCTCATTTTCAACATCACGGCTAGTGAGTATTACTGCTGGATTTGTACACCCTCTGTCCCATCCTTTCTGTGCCCCTTACTCACCCAGAAACAGATAAGATAAACTTACAAACAAGAAAAAAGATGCAGACAACAAAAACAGCAACAAAGGAAAAAAAATCTCTTGTTTCCATTTCAAAATATGTTATTTTATCTGACCATAGGCACGTAGCTCTTGAGCCTTTGTGATCTGCTTACCCAAAGTCAGACATGGTAGTGTATGTCTGTAATCCCACAGGGCAAAGGCAGAAGGATTGGGAATTTGAGGCCAGCCCAGAAAAGGTTATGGAGACACTATCTCAAACACAAAACTAAAGGTCTGGAGTATGACTTAAGTGTTAGAGTGCTTGCCTAGCAATCACAAAGTCCTTCGTTCTTTCCCCAGTACTCTCTACCTTCAAGGAAAAAGCTTACCCAATAATAGTCTTATGAATGAAATAAATGAAATATGGATGGTAGAGAACATTTTCAGTAATCCAAACATTGGGCTGGGATGAAGGCCAAGCAAGCATGAGGCCTGGGGTATGAAGTGAAACAAGATAGTCACTAGCAGGGCGTCATTGCTATAAGGTTAGTATCAGAATGTTCTTGCCTCAGATTTTACGACTTGTTTGTCTCACCCTAGTCCCAGTACTATGCTCAATCAGAAAATCTTCAGTCAGGCAGTGCTGGCTCATGTCTATATTCCTAGCTACTCAGGAGGTTGAGATCTGAGAGTCATCATTCAAAGCCAGGTTGAGCAGATAAAATCTCCAGACATTTTATCTCCCATTAGCCAGCAAAAATCAAGAACTGGAGGCAAGGCTCAAGCGGTAGCATACCAACTGTGATCGAAAAGCAAATAAGAACACAAGACCCTGAATTCAAGCTTTCATACCAAACAGACAAACAACAATAACAAAAAGACTAACTCTCCTTAATTAATACCTCGGGAGAAATGAGACAGTAGTATGCTGAAGGCAAAAGACATCACTTACCTTTGTCTTTTACAAAGATCGTAACCTGGACTTTGTTGTGATCCTCCACGAGGTTGTGCAGCTTCACTGATTGCTACCAATGGAAAGTCAGAGACATCGGAAAGTCCATGTCTTGAGAACCATACAATCTAATGCTTCCCAAGCCCACTTGTGAGAAAGCCAGCCACCTGGCCCTCCACATGCAGAAGCAATCAAATTCATTAGTTGAACACTATTTTACTCCTAGGAAAAAGAATGCACAGACTCTGCCTCAGGACCTAAGCCAAGGGTCCAAGGTTTCACTGGCTGAGGCTGCACGTGTGGGCTGAGGAAAAATAGCAATGCACAGATTATGACTTTCCTCCTGTTTCCCAGCCTGGAAGCCACAAAGCTACATTGAATCTGTAAGTGCCTCCCACTTATAGGAGCTGACAGAGATTTATGCTGAGCCACCCCCCTGTGAAGAGCTATGCATGTCCATGCTGGCAGAGTTGCAAATGGAAATGTGCTGCCAGGTCTTGAATCCCAGTGCTGCCATTTATGACTTAACCTGTTTAACACCCTTTGAGCTCCTGTGAAAAGAGTGATGATAAAGTGTATCTACTTTATAGAAGTTAAATCATGTAGCACTATGTATTATTCACTGTGTAAGTATACACTGGGAAAGACCATATGACAGACATCAGCTGGCAAAACTTGCTGGGTACAGAATTGACTGATATATGCTTTTGTAAAACAGAAAAGACAATGGGACCAAGAAAGAGATGGAACACTGTCTCCTATGAGAATCCAGGAGACAGGAAGGAGGAGTTAAGAGATTTCATGTACACACTTCTGCCAACTGTCATCCTGAGTCAATGTGACCCTGGGCCAGCCAGGGCAGGGCAGTGGCTTAGGAAGACACTGGATGTCAGTGACTTGAATGCTTCTAAAAAGAAGTTTGAAAGATTGCCAACAGTATTCTCCTACAGCTGAACCTAACCATACTGTGTTTTCCTTTCAGGTGCTAAGTCATTTTGCTCTATTTTGATGTTGATTCTTACAAATGTCATATGGGGTTAAGATTGACTTTGCTTACATTTATTCAACATTCCCTAAGAGATTCAGTGTTAATATTTATAGGAAATTTTTTATTATTTACTTCAGTTCTTCATGAAAAGCTAAAACTTAGACTAACTTGGGTCAGTTGAGTGGAAAAAGTTATATTACTGTTGGTTAACAATGAATATAATGAATATGTATTCATGAATACACATTCGATGTTCTAAGGTGGCTTCCTAAGGTTTGTGTGGGATGTGTATGTAAATGAGGGGTTACAGAGAGCAAGCCAGCTGAAAATCTGTGTTGAAAGCAGTAGTGTCAGTTAGGACTCCTGAACTGTAAGTCTGGCTTACCCGCTGGCCAGCCACGTTTCACCTTATATAAGTTAGTCATTCCTTTTGTAAACCAATAGCATTAAATTGGATTAATTTCAAGTTACTTTCAAGCTCATTATCAAAAATGATTTGATAATGATTTATTTTATGTCAGAGATTGATCTAAAACCCTTAAGGTTTCATAAAAAAATACAAAAGGTGTAGAATTGACTTAAATTATTTTTATGATTATTTTAAATGTCAAATAGCTCCTATGTGCTGAAAACTGTTGTCAGCACTATTATTTAATTTTTAAAACCTTGGAAATTATTTTAGAATGGCAGTGATATAAAAGCAAAACCAGAGAAACTGGGGGTTGGGAATGTCAAAGTAACTTGCCCACAATCATGCACTTTTTAAGAATTGAGACTGATAAAATCAGGCTCATCTGACCCTCAACCATTTTCTGTTGATGCTCCCACTGCTTGAAAATAGGTTTTCCCTCCCATAAGAAGATAAATACCCTTCCTTCTACATTTCTTCAAGTTATTTTCTTGTTCAGTAACTCTTTCAATCAATGCCAGCGTAACTTCAGCCTCGCTTAAGCGGATGATAATCAACATATTTGGAAGTGGTGAAGGATGAGTTAATAGTCCTTGACTGTAATTCTCAAGCCTCATTATGCTGTAAAGCTGGATTTGTTTATCAGATTTAACATTCTGCATAGCCTGCTATGTTATTGAGAGGACTATTCCCTAGAATATTCAGCCCAGCTTTCTACTAGCAGACTCTTTCTCATCCTTCTCATAAAGCCCTGCTTTAATGTCATCTCTATCCCCTAAGTTCCCTCAACCCCAAGAATAATGCATGGTTCTGCTCCCTATGCTTCTGTACTGATAAATTACAGAACTGCCTGTTGTCAAGAATCCCCTGCAAGGCTGGCAGGACACAGGAGAAAGGGATTGATCATGTGGCCACCTGTGCAGCCCTAGAGTCTATCACGTAGGAGGCTCTCTGCGCATATGTATTTAATAGAACTGAATGCTTTTACTTCGCCCAACTACACTGGAGTAGGATAATGTTAGCATCCTCAGAGCTGATGTACTCAGAAACTCTATGTGCATTGGTTTCTATGACAACCAGCCAGCTAGGAAAAGGCAAGTGTTGTGAGGCTTGCTATGATTGCAAAGTTCGTTGCCTGATTTTCATTAGGCCCCCTCTGGTTTCTCTAGTTCCTCTTCAGTGGGATCAGGATCAGTTTCCAAGATTAATTTGCATATTGTTATTATTCGGCATCTGTTGCTGAGTGTCTTTGTGTTTGCTGTGGATGGATGTCCTCCAGAGATGAGTAGGGAGGGCATTTCACTTGTGACTGAAGACAAAGCCCTGGGGGCCAGAAACTCTCATTATCTGTGATCATTTTAGTACCCCACCTTTTCCCGACACCTCACTCTCAGAGTGAAACTTTTGAGCTAAGGAACTGCAGCTGGAGTTTCTTGATTTAGGTAAGTTAGGTAGGGTCTATGCAGCATGATTTGGGCCTACAGTAGCATGTCCAGGAAGATACCTCCTTGCAGTTCTGCGAACATCCTAACAGCTCTTCATATCATAATTTTCAAAAGCTTGTGTTTGGGCTAGGAATATGGCTTAGTGGTAGAATGCTTGTCTAACATGCATGAATCCCTGGGTTCAATTTCTCAGTACCACATAAGCAGAAAAAGCCAGAAGTAGTGCTGTGGCTCAAGTGGTAGAGTGCTAGCCTTGAGCAAAAGAAGCTCAGGGACAATGCCCAGTCCCTGAGTCCAAGCCGCAGGACTGGAAAAAAAAAAAGAGCTTGGGTTTGTTTAGCTAAGTCTAATTCAGTGAAATGATGGAATTTAGTATAGTTCAATACACTGATTTGGAGATGGCAATGAAGGCTCCTTCCTGCATTTCTGCCAACCTCCTCTCTGCAGATAGATATTACTGTCACAATGAAGTCCATGGGATAGCTTGAGAATGTGCTCCATGGGAATGGTAGTACTTTGGTTTGGAGTTAGGAATCCCGAGGCTGAAGGCCACAGCTCCTGGCAATTGGGTAGATCTGAAGAAGTCACTTACTTTCCTTTGCCTCCCAAGGTAGGAGAATAGAACAATGACATGGCTCTCAGTTTATGACTGGTTACATAGGCAGATGTATTATGCATGTGGGGTCTGTTGCAAAGTATGAAGTGCTGGAAAAAAATACTGATTCTTGAGGGCTTTCGACTTAAACTGTAAAGATAAAGTTTCAGGAAACAAGCTCATTTTGTATGGCTTTACCAGATGTCTTACATGTTGAGTCATGAAGCTTTCAAAACAAATTCCACCTGCTAATGAGATTAGTGTGTGTCTACTAATTCCTTTTCTTCTTTTGAAAGAAATCCTTTGCAGCCTTGTCAACAAACCCGAAGTTCTCATGTTACTTACTCACTAATTTTGGCAAACAATTTATGGATTCTAGTAAGACATAGAATCTTAGTGTTTAAAGCTCATTAAGGATTATAAATTAAATACTCAGTAAATCATAAATTGGATAAAACAGGCTCAATGCAAAACAGGAAAGCCCAAATCCATAAAGGAATCACATTTGACTTGACATAATTTTTATTGTATGGCAAAAGTCAAAAATCAAAGGGAAAATAGTAGACTAGAAATAAAAATGCCCACATGTATAGCAGATATAAAGAACCTATCAATACAAAAGATAAATGTAAAAACTGAAAATGTGTCTACTTTCATTAGCATTCAAGGAAGTAGATATTGAAACAGCTGTTTTGAAAAACTTACTGAAATTCAAAAAATGTATCAGTACATAGGCTCATTGCTATTAAGAATCTGGGAAAATTGATAGACTGTGTGCTGCTGATAGGATTATTTCCTTTGGAAGAATTTTTTTAGCAGTGTCTATTAAAATTCAAATTGTACCTGTTCTTTGATCTAGCAGTCTGGATTTTGGATGTCATGTTAAAAGTACAAACATTAATGCATAAGCAGATGGCTATGCCATAGTTATGTTTAATTTCACATTATTTGCATTGGCAAAAACTGGGGGAAAGTAATCTTATTTTTCTATAAATGAGGGAATGCTAAAATAGACTATGATATATCCTTGAATTTTATACCATTATTTTTCATATGATTTAGACTTATTCGCTTACCTGTTACATATATATATATATATATATATATATACACACACACACACACACACACATATATATACGTATGTATGCATCTAGCAGGTATAGTAAAGTATACATATTAATGTACACAGCAAGATCCTATTTAAATTAAAAATAAGTGTTCAAAAAGTCTTGTATAATATTTGCATCTAAAAGAGTAATAAAAAGAAGCACAAAAGTATGTTTAGGTAATAATAAATAAATATGTATATCTAGGATGTTGATATTTGACTATTATTCTCTATAACAATGTTTCATACTATTATAGAATACCCAGCAGTCACGATTATGAAACTATACAAAAAACGCAGATTCTTGTTGTTACCCTGAATATTTTCACTTAATAGTTCAAAGTACAGACTTTTCAAATAATTCTCTTGTTGTACTACTGCCCTATAAAGCTTTCTACAGCCCTTCCCTTCACTTCCACTCAGAATTATCTGTATTTCTTTTGAGTTTTCTTAAGGAAAGGCCTACTTGGAGCTGGAGAGGTAGCTCAGTGGTAGAAAGTTTGCCTAGTATGCACAAGGTCCTGAGTTTAATTTTTTTAAAGTATACCTGTATTCCAAATGAAGAAAGAGATATCATAAATGAATCTTAAGAGAAAGATTGAAATTTGCCAGAAACATTAAGATGGAGTATATGTAGAATGAATGAAGTACATAAGTCAGGGGAAATACATCATGGGATCTTGTATCTTTATGGACATGCATAGTTGACTCCCGCTCCTCTCTCTTCAAAGTATGACTGACACTATGCATCCTTCCCCAACACTCAGCCTTTCCCAAGATTCATAGACACAGCCTTAAGAGTACTTCTGAAACTAAATTCAAAGAAGCTAACATTAGAGTTTTCAAAGAGGTTTAAGTCTATCCTACATTTCTATGATCTCCAAAGATCTCACATTTGCTTTCTTATGACTTAAGTCTGGCAAAGCAACTTGCTCTCAGTGGAAATTTTATAGGATTTCAGGTCTTACCTGTCGCAAATCATACACACTTAAAACAATGGAGATAAAGGTCAAAATGATGATGGCCACGGAATATTCTATATAACCCTGAGACAACCACAAAGTCAAGGTGAAGGCTTGGAACACGTAGAATGGATTTAAAACCTGTAGGTGCAAAAAATAAGATGAGTCACATATACAGACTTTGGTAAGATGATATTGTTTCTTCATAGAACTTTTATTTATTTATTTATATTTTTGGTCCTGTCGTGGGGACTGAACTCTGGGCCTGGGCGCTGTCCCTCAGCTCTTCAGCTCAAGGCTAGCGCTCTACCACTTGAGACCCAGCGCCACTTCCAGCTTTTTTCTTTTTGCTTATGTGGTGCTGAGAAATCGAACCCAGGGCCTCAGGCATGCAAGGCAAGCGCTCTACCACTGAACCACCTTCCCAGCCCACTTTTATTTATTTATTTATTGGTTATCTGATGTTTTTTATTGAAATAGTTTCTCTTGTGCTTCTTAACTAGCCAGGCATTCCACTGCACCACTGTTGATGTCATCTATGATGTCATGAGGGTGGCGGCCATCAACATTACACCCCACAGACTGGGCAGTGCACAAGATTTCCTTAATGGTTCCAGAAAGTTCTCTGGCTAAAGATCGGTGCCACATCTGCCGGGCAATGTTGACAATCTCATCAAAAGAGATGTTTCCACTGTGCTTAACTGCAAAGAAGGAAAAGCTTTCTCTCAATCTGAGACTGGGTCACCAACAACTTGCACTCCTTTATCTACTTCAGGACTGTCCCCATGTTTTCATCCACATGAAGAACAACCCTGTTTCCTAAAAGCTAGGGTTTATTATTAGCTCACCACTGGATTGCACCAGTCAACTGAGAACTGATCAGGTGCAGTGGTGGGTGGCTAACTTTTATTTATTTTTAATAACATATAAAAACCTCTGATGTGTAATAATGAACATATAGGATGTTATGGGATAAAAGTAAAATTATTTTAAGTATTTAAGTCAGACCCATAAATGGTCATTTATATTAGTTTTTGATTTTCAAAAATATTTCACCAGTCACAAAATCCAAGAGTATTTTTATGTTCTTAAACATATTTACCTACAGCGGAGAAGAAAAATGATCCAGTCTTTTTAAAGTGAACCTTGATTTTGAATAGTTTTATTATAGGTTTATTTTTCATGTAATCTTATGATTCAGACATAGTGAAGATATCCAACAAGAATGAAAGACTCTGGTGGCTTTTAAATAACAAGATTTATATAATACATTGTGGCAAGATCCTTTGCCAGTTAGTGAAGTTTGCATGCCCTTCCTTTGAACATGGAGAGCACAGAAACATGCAAACATAGTGAAAATTAAACAGCCCATTGGAACATAACAATGACTTTTCTTGGAGAAGTGTCTTCATGACTTTATAAACTAGATAAAATACAATAAAACTAGTGGTAATTTTCTTACTTTTGCTTTCTAAAATGCCCTAATATATTAAATAAAATTCTACTTTTGACCTCAAAATGAACTAATGCCTGGCTAATAAGTTAGTTGACTCTACATTTTTTTTAGGGTTTCTTAAACTCTTAGACACATACTGTGCATTAAAGGAAGGTTTTGTGCTGGTGGCTCACACCTATAATCCTAGCTATTCAGGACACTGAGATCTGAGAACTGTGGTTCAAAGCCAGCCTAGGCAAAAAAGCCTGTGAGACTCTTATGTCCAATTAATCACCAAAATGCCAGAAGTGGATGTATGGCTCAAGTGGTAGAATGCTAGCTAGGGAACAGTGCCCTGGCCCAAGTTCAAGCCTCTACTAAGGCACAAAAAGGAAAGAGAAAAGAAGCTTTTGTTCGTTAATGGTTCTTATTATTTCTATCTCAACTGCTCTCCTTACAAATTATAGCTCTTGAATTTGCTTGGTAAAAAAATAGTCTAATTGTAGATGATATACTAATGATGACATGATTTGGGGTTTATAAAAATCCAATAGAAAATAGGTTAAATACTTCTAGGAAAAAACAGCACCTCAGAATTAATTTAATCCCTCTAATCAATATTCTTTTGAAATGAAACATAGAATAATTTTACTTCTTTCTTTTTTTCTTACTAAATGCCTAGCAAACAGGTGCCAGGAAATACTAGCACTCTATAGACAAGCTTGGTACCTGGGAGACTCTCCAGCAATTTAAAAACATGGTTAGACAAGAACTTTATAAAAGTAGCTTGCTCAAAGTAGTTGGAGAGGTTATTCATATATACAGGGTATGGAAAGGGAAACATGAAGAATTTCTGTACCTGATGCTCCATCTTGCTATAAATTTAAAACTACTCTAAATAAATACTCTGGATTTTCTGGGTTTTTTTTCTGAAATCAAACAAACATAAAAAAAAAATTCGGATACTTTTTTGTATTAAAAAAGCCCAAGTTCCAAAACAAAATGGCCATCCTCATGGATTAGAAATCGACTAAAAACATGTAGCACTGGAAAAGAACCAATAGGTTCTGGATTTAATAAACAAACAAACAAACAAATAATGATAGCTAAAAAGCTCAATTATAGAGCCTATTGGAACAGAAAATACGGCCCAAAGGGAAGGAAACAGAAACTATGGTGAAAATGAGGAGATACTCCATAGTGAGGGTTGATAAAAGTCATAACCAGAAATGGCTCACCACCTGGGAGTTGAGGGAGCCGAATTCTTGGTACAACCAAGAAGTGGGCCAAGCCCCATGCAAGCTGTCAGAGTCTGAATCTGACAAATTGCTGAGGGACAAAGATTGACACTCCCAGTGTAAGCTTATTCTAAACAAGCAACTCCCTAGGACCAGTCTGGAAGCAAACAGAACCATCAGAGGAAGCTAGCAAGCACAAGTTAAAAAAAAGGGGAGATGGGAAGGGGGGAAATTGTCCTACTTAAGCTTAGCAGACAATATAAAAATTAATAACTTCAATTGTGAAAAAGCAAACCAGTTACCAAAAGAAGCCACTCTCAAGAAAATGGAATGCATAAAATAATCCGTAAAACACCAAAATAATGCATTTCAAATTCTGAGAACTCACAGAAGTAATACTATTGCCCCACAGTATGGCTAAATATTTGTTTGCCCCCACACACACCACCACCTAAAAAAGAATTCACATATTAACACCTCTAACTTCTGATGGAATTTGGAGATGGTGCTTTTGGGGAGAACATAGGTAGTTTATATAAGGTCATGAAGTTGGGGTCCTAAGGTGGGATCAGTCTCCTTGCAGGAAGATCAAGAGATGAGGGTTCTCTTTTGTTCCACCATGTGAGAATCCATGGGAGTATGATGGTCTACAAACCAGGGACAGTGCCCACCAGGAAGAGAACAGACAGACTCCTTGATCTTGGCCCTTCTCACCTCACAAAGTATAAGAAATCATGTTTGCTGTTTAAACCACCCAGTCTGTGCTCTTTCCTTTCAGTAGCCTGGCATAGCCAACACCTTATCACCATCACCCAAGACTTAAGAAAACAAAGCACTATGAGAAAGTATTCTACAACAGGATTCTTAAAGGGATGGGCTAATGAGAGGGATTAGATACAAATGGTAAAGGGAAAATAGGACATATACAGCCAGACTGCTCAATGTACATTTATGATCAAGGAAATGGGGAATGTAAAATGAGTCTGGGGGAAAGGGGTAGATAGAAGAGGGCAGAATGATGGAAGGAATGACTCTGATCAAGAACCACTGGACACTTATGATGGACATATTAAATTGTAACCCCCTTGTACAACCTTTTGAAGTTCAGAAAAAAATTCACCTAGTAAAAGTTTTGTTTTGTATTATAACAATAAAGTTGTCAGGTGCTAGTGGCTCACACCTGTAATCCTAGCTACTCAAGAGACTGGGATTTGAGGATAGTGAAGCCATCCTGGGAAGGAAAGTCTGTGAGACTCATAGCTCCAATTAACTATCCAAAAGTCAGAAGTCAAGCTATGGCTCAAGTGGTAGAGTGCTCTTAACAACACACACACACACACACACCATAGTCACAGCACCCAGGCCTTGAGGTCAAGCCCCAGAACCAGCACAAAACAAAACAAACAATAAATTTGTTTCATCTTTCATAGAGAAAAAAAATAAATAAAAATGTGAATTTAAACATCTTGTATATACACTTCTCTAATTTGTGGAGAGGAAGGGAAAAAACAAAATGCTTAAATAAGGATACAGGATGACCCATTGAACAATGAGATGTACAAGACACTATGTTGAAAACAAACTATACAACTTCGGCGTGGGGGGGGAAGGATAGTTGTGGAGGTGAGAGGGAAGGGATGGTAGGGGGAAACAAAGGAGGAGGGAGACAAACAATGCTCAATAAGAAATGTACTCATTACCTTGCTCATGTAACTGTAACCCCTCTGTACAGTATTTTTACAATAAAAAACGTACCAAAAAAAGAACAATAATATCTTACACTGGGAAGAGATCATAACATGGATTTGAAACTTAAATAGTGGTGACTGAAATGGACCACTTCAAAATTTTCAAATGAAACATATTTATTCATTGAAATTAAGTAAAACTAAAAATAAACCTCAATAAGCAGACAAGGTAAAGACTAAACCATTGGCAGAAACAAAAAGAAAGTGATAGAGAGAGAAAGGGATGAATGCAGTCGTCATATTCAATGTATAAATGTGAAAATGGAACTAGTTAAATTGAGGGGATAGATGGGGCTGGAAGAAATGGAAGGGAATGATGGAAGAGGTAACACTGATCAAGATGCAATGTATTCACCAACTGACATATTGAATTGAAACCCTTTTGTATGACTAAAGATAATAATAATAAATAATAAGCATAAACATGAAAAAAGAAATTGCATGAAACACAGATTTCATTCTCCTTGAATATCCATGTGCCACTTACTTCCTCTGAGTTTAGAAAGTAAAAAGTAAGGAACACACTTTTTTCTCAAAAAGAAAACACTTACCTGTTTCACAAGCAGCTTCCATATTGGCTGGATTTCAACCTCAATGGCATTGGGCCCACACACTAATCTTCTGTGGGAAATTATTATCCATTAGTGTCACACTTAGAAGTTCAGGGATAAGTGAGTACAGGCCAAACTGACCACAAGCTTTTTCTCTCACCTTTAGCAAGTTGATAGCTTCAATTAAACAGCGACGAACAAGTGATTTCGGAGACATCACTCTGAACTACTAATATATTTTTAAAGGGAAAGTCAATGTACGATGAGAAAGGTTGATTTTCTTTACCTCTAGGTTTAAAATGACCTTAGTATAATCCAATGAGTCAAAATAAAATTAGAAAGCATTCTGAAGTATTTTTAAACTAATCTGATACAATGTGCTAGGTGGGTTAGGCATTCAGATTCCCCTGGATGCTAATGGTCATTGCTGTAGTATCTTGGAATCTTCAGCACCTAGGACAGATGCTTAGTATGTGAACTGTTTGAGCAAGTGTGCTAGAGGTTGACCTATGGTCTCATCTTGTAAACATATACACACAAAGTATAATATATGTACGTATTATTACACATTGTACAATGAAGATTTTATAATTTACAACATTCTTATAAAAGATTCATTTGATCCTCATAGTATTCAAAAGGAAAGGATTAATATTACCATTTTGCCAATGTCCTCAAAGGTAGACATATCTAATATTCATCATAACAATATAACTGTAGAGCAGAGATGACAGTGTTAGAAACTAAACTTAAGCTTTTAGGGAATTAACTCCTGTAATCATGGCATCATCCCTTCAAGATTTCATTATTTTGGACCCTAAAGAAAACCTGTCTCAAGTTCTCAGAGCTAGAAAAAGACAGAGTCAATGTCCCTGCTCTGTCCTCAGTGGCTCCACTTCACAACTCTGCCTCACCAAGTACCACTTTGATATAGCACCAAGATATATCTGAGAACTGTTCATCTGACTTCTAAGCCAGGGCTTTTTAATGGAAATTACTGATTGCAAGGAACAGTGAGGCCTCCTATCAAGATCTTCTGACTCCATACTATGGTATCATCAAGGCTCAAGGGTGTTAAGGGTAGAGGTGAGAAACAGTCATGTTGTTCTGTGACTTCATTGAGGTCCAAAATCTCACACTGATGCTTGGATGCTCTCCAGATTTCATGAATAAACAGTTGTTGGCCAATTGTGAGAATTTCTCAGGACCCCTAACTTTGTTTCTCTCTTTCCTGCTTTGGACAATCTTCCCACATTCTTCACTTTGGAAATGCCTGCTCAGTCACTGAGAGCCAAATCTGTGAAATGGGTCAGAAATAAGGTTTGCATCCATCTAGGCCTTTCTGCCTGAAACCACATGACTTTCACAGTTGCTCCATTCAGGACCTCTGTGCGTGGACTTTCCCTAATAGCTCTATTGAAAATAGCTCCTCTGGAGGGAGGGTTATAGCTCCATGGCAAGAAAGAAAAAGAAAAAGCTACCCAATCACCAATCTATATTCTCTTCATCTCTTTTAATCTACATTATTTTTCTACAACATGTGTATGGTCATTCAAAATTACCACATGTTTTTAACATGCTAATGTGTATACAAACAACAGACTCCATTGTTAAGTTTTCAGAGGACACTGATAGATTTTGAAAGCCAAAAACAGGGCATGATGTATAAATTACTCATCAATTGACCTGTTGGATTGAAAAAATAATTTGGGGAGTGGAAGGGAAAAAACAAATTGTTTAAATAGGGATATAGGTTGATCCATTGCAACAATGAGATGTACAAAATGCTATGTCGAAAAATGAACTTTACAACTTGGGGGGTTGGAGAGGAATGTAGTTGTGGAGATGGGAGGGCAGGGATGGTAGGGGAAAATCAAAGGAGGAGGCAACAATGCTTGATAAGAAATGTATTCATTACCTTGCTCATGTGATTGTAACCCCTCTGTGCAGTATTTTCACAATAAAAAAACTTATTTAAAAAATTAATTAATTAATACAAAATCAGTAATTCAATGTCATTTGCTTATATTTGAAAAAAAGTATAATTTTGGAATGAATAGCCAAATGAAGAGGGAATCTTGAGAGTGTCATTTGTAAAATGGGCTTGAAAAAATACACCTAATAAAGTTCCAATGTGATAGTGAAATAACTATGTTAGCATTTAACCCTGGTAATTATCATGTGACAAGTTCTCAGTAGATGGCAGCTGTCTTGGAAGTTTAACTCCCTCTGGCACAATTAACTCTATTTTTCTCTCCTTCAGCACTGCTTTCTGTTTTAGTAACAGCACTTACCTCATTGAATTAGCACATGCATTTATATGAATTGCCTGTCTCCTCAAATTTCCCAGACTCTCTTTAAAGGCAGGAATGGAACAAGAATTATAACACTGGATCCAAGTCTTCCTGAGCTCCACTCTTCATAGCAATATCAGAAATCAGTATATCAAACAGGGAGAGCCCAAGGGAATTGGACCCTCAGCTTGCCCTGTAAATTGCTTTTTCACAACCTATGTGCTGCCTTAGGTGTGTGTGTGTGTGTGTTTTGAACCTTGACAGGAAAAGTAGTCTAGATACAAGTTACAATGATATTCATTAACGAATTACAGTATTTCATGAACATACTCTGTGTCTGATGTTGTGCCGTGACTTGCTGGATAAATAGTTGGAAGAGCTCCATTCCTGCCTTTTCACTGTATTTGATGTTAGTATAATTTGGGGAGGGGAAGGGAAAAAACAAATCATTTAAATAGGGATACAGATTGACACATTGCAACAATGAACTTTACAATTTAGGTGTGGGGGGAAGGGAGGGAAGAGGAAGGTAGCTGAGGAGGTGGGAGGGAAGGGAAAACAAAGGAGGAGGCAACCATGCTGAGTAAGAAAGGTACTCATTACCTTGCTCATGCAACTGTAACCCCTCTGTACAGTATTTTCACAACTAAAAAACTTAATTAAAAAAAGAGTCTAGGAAATTTGAGGAGAAAATTAATCCATGTAAATAAATATGTGTGCTAATCCAATGGGGTAAATGCTGTTACTGAAACAGATCGTGGTGTTGACAGAGTACCTGCTCAGTGTGCTGCCACAAAGTTATATTTTTTTTGTATTGTTGTGTTTTTTTGTCGGTCATGGGGCTTGAACTCTGGGCCTAGGCACTGTCCCTCAGCTCTTCAGTTCAAGGCTAGCGCTCTACCACTTAAGCTTCAGTGCCACTTTCGGTTTTTTCTGCTTATGTGGTGCTGAGGAATTGAACCCAGGGCCTGATGCATGTAAGGCAAGAGCTCTACCACTGAGCAACCTTCCCAGCCCCCACTTTCGGCTTTTTTGAGTAGGTTTATTGTTGTTGTTGTTGTTGTTTTAATTGTAGATGAGAGTCTCACAGACTTTCCTGCCTAGGCTAGCTTTGAACTGTGATCATCAGATTTCAGCCTCTTGAGTAGCTAGGATTACAGGTGTGAGCCACCCAACCTGCACCAGGCCTGCATTTACATTTTTCAGAAGCCTAAACGAAGATGGAAGGTGGGCTGAATAATAGTTTCACACTGTCCTAACAGGAAGACAACCTGGCTAAATGAGAATCAGAGTTGTCCCTCTTCCCCTATAGGGCTCCTCCTCAAGAAATAAAGGGAGGGAATGAGAGAGAAAGAGGGAACAGCTTACACTAAGCAAAAGGAAAGAAATGTACACATCACCTGATTTGGAAAAAACTAGCTGTAGTGTCAAAGTTTGTAGAGTCCATAAGTTTTATAGACCACGATAATGACAATGCACCTTGTTAAGGTTAAAATGTGTTTGTAACTTTAACAAAGTATCACTGTCCCACAATATTGTGAAATTTATGTAATCACTTAATCTCAATTTAAAAAAATAAAAAGAAATAAAAGAATTACCTCAAATGTTTACAAACTCTTTGTCTGACACAGGTATGAGGATGTACAATTCAGCTCATCTGGGTAAAAAATTGGAACAAAGAGCATACCAGATAACTTACTTGCTCTCTTCTTGACGGCTTCTGGCAATTTCTTTCCAAGGTAAAATCAACTGTCCTGATATCTTGATATGCTTTTACCACTGAAAGGTGAAAACTAGGTAGATCTGTGCATTGTGTGTCCAAATGCTAGAATGCCTATAGATTTTAGTTTTTTGTGGGGGGTTTTTTGGGGTTTTTTTAAAACAATGGAAAATCCTAAAAGCCTCCTTTCCCTCCTCCTTAAGGGAACCCTAATTTTTTTAAGTATCTTGTTTATTAATGCAAGTCAGTCTAAATTCATTTGGGAAACTGGCAAGCTACATAGTCAATCACATTTAATTTTTTTAATGTCCTCAGTTTTACCTTAAGAAATGAAAGAGAAAATGTTCCACATTCTAATTTTTCTCCTTAGACATGCCTATAAAACAAAATATGCCTATGTTTATAAGATTATTATCTCCTCTATTTTTCATATTTGGGATACTCTACTCTGTCTTGCTTATTAGATTGTCAAGTTCTTTATTGTGTGGACCAGATTTAAATTTAATTATGTATGATGTTTGATAAAGCTTGGCACTTGATAAATAAGAACGAATGTGAGCTAGCTACACTAATGGGAAATCTTTCCTGTGGAAATGGTTTCCTACGCAAAATCTATCTATATCCATCAATGTGATTTCATAAATGCTCGAAATCAATCCTTTAAATATCTGCACTTAGTGTTATTAAACCAATATGTTTCTAATGACTTTGAAAACTCTTTTGTATTTCAATGTGTTAAGCAGTCATCTTACATCTTATATAATGATACCATTTCAAAGACAATTTGAAGTCTTGTCCTGGTCTAGATACCTGACTCATTTTTCATACTTGTAACAATATAGAAAATTTTAGACTTGGTTTGTTTAAGAATCATGGGGGAATTCTTGCTAAAATGCAGAACTTTGCTTCAAAGTACTCCTCACTGCTACTATCAGATTATAAAAACGGCAGCTCAAACTACTATTTTAGGTAGCATATTTCTTCTTAACTTGAGAATTAGTGTTTCTGGGTTACTACAAAGAGCACTAGGCAAGCCATGTAGCTGAAAATGGCTGAGAGGTGAAGAGAATTATTAAGATTCTGGGGAAGACTAGCATTATTCCTTTTCAGACTTACCAAGATTGGCCATTTCAAACAATACTTGATGGAAGCAGGGAACTCCTGCACTGTGAGATAATACATTGTAACTTTGTCTTAATCAGTGTGTATGTACACATTTCATGATGGTATCACTATGATTGTATTTATCTCACTAGCCAGTGAATGTCTCTGAAACAATGACTACTAGTTTCTCTTCAAATTACTGGTTCCTTGAAAACTTCTTGGCACATCAGAAGCCTGTTGTTGACAAACACTGACATATTCATTCATTCATTTCCTCCACAAACATCCTATCCTTAATCAGGGACTATTCTGGGTACTGCAGGTACAGCAATAAACAACACAACAAATCCTCATTTCTAGGGCTGCTTGTTCATAGGGAAAAATGCAATCTGAATTCTGTCTTTCTAGCTCCCAGAAGATCTGGAGAACTAAAAAGTTAACTTTATGGAGTGAGTCAAGACCTTTCATTTTATTTGGGCTGCCCCTGGGGCTTGAACTCTAGGGCCTTGGCTCAGTCCCTGAGCTTTTGTGCTCAAGGCCAGCACTCACTTGAGCTCCACTTTCAACTTTTTGTGGTTAATTGGAAACAAGAATCTCAAGGACTTCCCTACCTAGGCCAGCTTCAAACAGTGATCCTCAGATCTCACCCCGCCCTGAGTAGCTAGGATTATAGGGGTGATCCACCAGTGCCTGGCAAGTCAAGATCTTTTGAAGAAAGAATGAGAAGAACTACATAAAAGAAAAGTACTCTACATGCCTGAGAGAAAAGATCATATTTTTACTTGATTGCCTTGCTCTTTGAAGTCTTTTTAATAAGTTTGCTTCAGAGAAGCATATAGAATATCTGCCTGATGCCAGCCAATGCTATCAAGCTGGTAAAGCATTTCGACAACAATGTAATTAAATGGCCTTTTTAAGACTTTATTTTCCTACCTGCAGAGTTCATCTCCCAGGAGCACTAAAGATCTTACCTGACTTCTTGCTCCTCACTGGTCAGACCCAATCCAAATGTGTGGTGGATGTCATAACAAGAGTTGCTGTCCTCTAACAACCTAGGATGTGTCCGGAACAGGAACTTCAGTTCATAAAACTCAATACACCAGTACTACACCCCTGATGTGCTAGAAAGAAAAAGTCATACTTACCCAACTTTCTGAAACCGCTTCTCCAAGTAATCCCAAACGTACCTGATTTTCTGCACTTGGATACATCGCAACTGTAATCACAAATGTGGTGGGACAAGTGTCATTTATGAGGTGAAGCTCATGAGAGGGAAGTTATTCAAGATTCCCATGGGATCTCACTTTCTTTGACACATAGCTGCCATTCCCAGCCCAACGGTGTGACAGTCAGAACTTTTCATCAATAAACACGTTTTTATCCTTTTTTTCTACAAACACAACATACCATTGTGTTCTAAAATAAGTCACTTACCAGACAGGCACTGGCAGCTCATGCCTATAATCCTAGCTACTAAGGAGGCTGAGATCTGAGAATTGTGGTTCAAAGCCATCCTGGGCAGGAAAGTCCATGACATTCTTATCTCCAAATAACCACTGGAAAACCAGAAGTGGTGCTGTGGCTCAAAGTGGTAGAGCACTAGCCTTAAGTAAAAAAAAAGCTCAGAAACAGTGCCTGGGCCTTGAGTTCAAGCCCCACAGCTGACAAAAATAAAGAACCACTTACTTTTAATTCTGGCTTCATTACAGCTTGGTTTATGACAGAGTGGCGGTCTGCCACCAGAGGTTCTTTTGAGTTCTTGCTTATGGGAAACTTCAGTGTGGCTAAGTAGAGACAGAACACCTTCTTCCTCATATATCTTTGAAATTCATCCTAAGAAATACAATCCCACTCAGAATTTCTCAAACATATTATTAAATAAGCTCCTCAATTAACCCAATGCACAAGACCAGGAGTTCCCAAAGCTTGGGAAAAAATCGTGTTTCTAAACAAGTGTATCAGTATTTATTATCAGCCTCACCCCAGTCCTAATTAATTAGAAACTGTGTGGTGAAGCCAATAATCTAAGCATCAAGGAGCTCTCCAGAGGATCCCAGTATGCACAAGATTTGCAAGCCACTAGATTAGAACATAAAGGGAGTAGGTACTTTGTAGGATAATTTTTAGTCTAGAAAAAGTCTTTTTTCTCAATTTTTAGATGACATCTAGGTTTTAAAATGTCTATTACCCCCTTAAACACATATTTTTGAAACAGTGAATGATCATTCCAATGTTACAGTGTCCAAGTTGCTACTGAAGAGTCTCCTAAGGTAATGACCCACTGCTGTTAGACTGCCATGCCAGACATTTCCCCAGAGCTGAAGGGAAGAGAATGTCTTTCATTGCTGTGTTCAAAAAGATCACCAGATTGCAGAGACCACTATTTCTTCTCCTGTTCCAGTCTGGGAAAACTCTTGACAGGGAGGAAAAACAATGTCTTTTTGAAATATTGGCTAGTCACTATTTAGACTTCAGACATCATCATGGCATTTCTTTCTTTTCTTAGATCTATATTTATTGCTATATGACATTCACTAACTGTATATTTTAGGGGGAACAGTGTGATATTTTAGCACATATATACAGGATATAATAATCATACCATGGTAATTGGCCTACAAATCACTTCCTTCATTTATTGTTTCTATGTGTTGGGAACATTCAAAATCTTCTCTATTAGCTATTCTGAGGTATTCAATTAAGTGTGTCAACTATATTATCCTACTGTGCTATAGAACATTTGAATTTATTTCTTGTACAACTGTACTCTTGTGCCCATTAATCATACTTCTTTATCCTTCCTTCCCGTTGGCTTGATGATATTAACTTTTTCGCTCCCATCTATAAATGAGAACATGCAATGCTTGTTTGTCTGTGAAGATCATGGTATCTGAAATAGATAACACGGAGGCACATACTGTTGTCCTCAACAAGACAGTGTCTGCTTCTTGCAAAGTACATGGGACACAGTTGCTCCACACCCTCCACTCAGGCCTCCAGTAGAACACCAGTTGAAGGACGCCGCAGGTCAGCATGGATGTAACCAGGCACAGAGCTCTCCGGAGATTCTGGGTATGGTAACCAAACACCTCCTAGGGAATAAATAGAAGAACAATTTATTCTTAGGTTTCATATGAATATATGATTTTATTTCAAAAGACACAAACTTTAGACATAGGAGCATTGTGTGAGAAAAATCCTGAGCCAGACAATTGGGTCAGGTTGACTGAATCTCTCAGCTGATATACAATGATAATGAGAACAAAAGCAAGAACTACCCTATCATTTTAAAACATTGCTCAGGAATAGAAAGAAAAGACATATTTATTTGCTTCTACTTATTCATAAGCATCACCTCAGATTTTTTATTTATTTTTCTTTTCATTTTTCATAATTTTTTAAATATTTTTTGAAAGTGCCTCATATTATGGCCCAGATTTGTTTTATTTAGGTATATTTTAAAACATTGATATGAGTTTGTTGGAGAAAGATGATAAAATTATGACAGTTATAATCTACATATTCTTCCAGCTTTTGCCACATTCAAATTTGTTTTATAATAATATTTGGAAGAGTAAATAAATACTGTTTTAAGGGACTGTCCATGAAAGGCTTTCAAAAGGCAGCTAGGTAGTAGATTACTCAACATTTGTCATAAACTGAATAGACTTGAATACAGTTTTAGGTGAGACATAGTTTTGTTATTCAAAGTCAATTTCTCACTTCTAGCTTCTATAATACGCGTTCACTTTATGAATTTTAAGAAGTAAAAATTGAAGTCCCAAGAGATGCTGATCCTTGTAGTTGGGATATGAGGTTCTGGTTCTTGGTGGCCTTGTTGAGAGGGGACTGGACCATGAAGACATGAATCCTACCTATGGATTAATTCACTGATGAGTTCCTAGCTGACAGGCTATTAAGAGGAGAGGCTTCATTGGAAGAAGTGGGTCACTGGTAAATTCTGACTGAAGGCATTCCTCCCATCATTCTCTCCCTCCCCTGACTGCCATTCAGTGAGTAGCTTTGCTTTGCCAGGTCCTTCCGCCATATTTCCGCCTTGTCACACTCAATAGCAATGGAGCCTGTTAGCCATGGGCTAAAACCCCTGAGCCCAAATCAACTTCTCCTCGTTTAAGTTTTGTTTCCTTCGGGTCTGCGTTTCTTTCTTTCTTGAGATATTTTTATAACAGCTACTAACACACTGAAAATGAACGATGCTTATTGTATTACTATTTAAGGCTTTGCTGAACTTGGTTGTGTTCTTCTTTCCTATGAATCTGAACTCCAAGATAGTAGACTTGTAATGTTAAGAAAATTGGTTTTAGCTGAATTTCCATAGAACTTTTGGAGCTCAGACCAGTTCAGATCATGGTATCATAGAACAAATCTCTTGGCATGATTCTTTGGAAACTTTGTCATCTTATTCATTTCGGGAACATGTTGCTCTTATTGATTTTTCTAATAACTCGGTGGTAGATGATTATAGTAAGAGTTGTTGAAAGTTATTCTAAAGACAATAATAAGTGTTCTGCCTATCTCTAGCTATGTGATCTCAGGTACTTCATTTCACTGTGAAGGAACTAATCCTGTACAAACTAATTAGAAATATGAAACTTACAATTTAGTTGTGCTCAGATAAAACCATGTCCATAAACTTGCTCTTTAAAGTAATTACAATGTGGAGAGCTCCTAAACAAGGTAACTCATGTGGGAGAAAGAGTTCATTAAATTTATAGATGTACTCTTTTTTTTTTTTTTGGTCTGGTCATGGGGCCTGAACTCTGAGCCTCGGCGCTGTCCCTCAGCTCAAGGCTAGCGCTCTACCACTTGAGCCACAGCACCACTTCTGGCTTTTTCTGCTTATGTGGTGCTGAGGAATCGGACCCAGGGCCTCATGCATGCAAGGCAAATGCTCTACCTCTGAGCTACCTTCCCAGCCCCTAGATGCACTCTTTTAAGATTATTCATGAAAATGTTTAAATTATAATACACAAACATTCATTAACTCTGATTTTAAGCATATTTTCAATTGAATTTCTACTTTTTCTACCCATGTTCCTTCAGTTTCTAAAAACCTTGATTTTCATTAATGAATTATAGCTTTCTTAGAACCATATAAAATATATCTGCCAGTTCACATATTATATGATAAACACCCATTTTGGGGGTTATTTTCTAGGGGACTATTGCCAAAGCCCAGTTATGTGGAGAATAATTTGAAAAGATAGTTCAGCTTTAAGCTGAAATGAGCTTATTCTTAAACACATCCTCTTTTTTCTGTTTATTTATACCCAACAATGACATTGGGAATCGTAATTCTGTTACTTCCTACATAGTTGCTTTTTAAGCTAAAGATTAATTCAGAATTCCAGAAAGATTGCAATGAAACCATTGCAGACATATACTTCTTTTTTTTAATTTTATTTGTGAACATACTGTACAGAGGGGTTACAATTACATGGGCAGGATAATGCGTACATTTCTTACCAAGCATTGCAGCCCCCTCCTTTTGTTTACCCTTCACATCCCTTCCTAGCCTCCCCCCTCCCCGCCAAACTTCTAATATCATAAAAAAAACTAGAATAGTTTTTTTTAAGAATTTGAACTGTACCAAGAATTATACAAGTGATTTCATCTTTCAATCAATAATCCCTCACTTGGAAATAAACCTTAATGAAAGAATGCATGCAAGGCAAAGCAAAGGATCTATGTGCAGTCTATAACAATAAAATGATTGGGAGAATGGAACGTGAGCAAAGGTTCAGGGGGTTGTGAAGACAAGGGCCTTTTGTTAAGTGATCATATCCACATGTATGGCATGAATGTACAAACCTGGAACTTTCTGTATTACAATGACAAATGAAGAAAAGAATACACAGAATGACTGACATACACAAATAGCAACCTCAGGAAATTTAAACCAACTGTATCAAGAGTTACATTAAATGTGAATGTTCTTGATACCGAAACACAACGATGACTGGGCTGGAAAATAAAGGTAGACTGTGTGGTTTACAAAATACATACTTTAAATATCAAGAAGCAGAAAAGTTAAAAGAAGGTAAGAGCGTGCCATGCAACACTGAGGAAGAAAAGTAAATTCAGCTATATTAATATTATACAAAACACATTTCTTTAAGGATATTAAGGGGAAAATACCAGAGAAAAGGAAAGACTTCATAAGCTAAAGGGTAAACTTAATAGAAAGGAAGCATAATTGTATAAATTTCTGTGTGCACAAAATATAGCTTTACAGTTTATAAAGTAAAATTAGTAGAATTTAAATCCACTCAGCACTAGAGATTTTGATCCACTCCCTCTTGCTAACTAATAAACACAAAATCATTAAAAATACAGAACTTCAAACAACACCATTTAGCTAACATGGTAAAGTAAACAAATACAGAAGTGTATAGACAATAACTGTAAATTTCAATTTTTTTGCTGCTTCCACTGAACTAGATGGAAACTTTTATACACTAATGAGATCTGCCATAGGCAATGGCTTGGCAAAGGTCACCAGAATGGGTGTAGAGTTTGGTATGGCTACCTCTCCCTGTGCATTTAAAGGCTGAAGAGAAAAACTGACTTAGATTACATCAACTCTATTCAATTCAACAAATATAAACTAGCATCTAGGGGCATTGCTGGCTGCTGGTGCAGGTTATGCTTGTTAATGCTAGCTACTCAGAAGGCTAAGATCTGAATTCCAAAGCCAGATCAGGAAGAAAAGTCCATGAGACTCTTAACTCCAATTAACCACCACAAAAAAACAAAAGTGAAGCTGTGGCTCAAGTGGTAGAGTGCTATCTTTGATCAAAGAGAGGAAAGAAGGAAGGAAGGGAGGGAGGGAGGGAGGGAGGGAGGGAAAGAAGAAAGGCGCAAAGGAAAACAAAAAAAAATTGGATTGAGTCCTTGCTCAAGAGAAGACTCACAAGGTAAACTTATATATCAAGAGAAAATTCCAGCACAAGAGCAAAGCACTAGAGCATGTGTAAAAGGGAGTCAAAGGAGGTTGAAGGACAAGAGCCCTCTCCAGAGGAGAAAGAACTATTTAGCACCAGAGAAAAATCCAAGCCCCAAATACATGTAACAGAGTTCAATTTTTTTTTGGGGGGAGGGTCCGGTCGTGGGGCTTGAACTCTGGGCCTGGGCACTGTCCAGCTCAAGGCTAGCGCTCTACCATTTGAGCCACAGCACCACTTCTGGCTTTTTCTTCTTGCTTATGTGCTAGGAATCGAACCCAGGGCCTCAGGCATGCAAGGCAAGAAGCATTCTACCACTGAGCCACCTTCCCAGCCCCCAGAGTTCAATTTTTTTAAGTAGTCATAAAATAGTTGCCTAAATTGATCATATTCTCAGACAAAATACATTGCAATTAAACTAGAAATTAACAAAAAATATAACTTCTCAAATGTTTAGCAACACATTCTAAATAACATGTGAAAGTCAAATAAGAAATTACAGGGGAAGCCAGGCACCGGTGGCTCACACCTGTAATCCCAGCTACTCAGGAGGCTGAGATCTGAAGATCACAGTTCAAAGCCAGCACAGGCAGGAAAGACCATGAGACTCTTATCTCCAATAAATCACTCAGAAAACTGGAAGTGGTTCCTTGGCTCAAGTGGTAGAGTTCTAGCCTTGAGCTGAAGAGCTCAGGGCAGTGTCCAGGCCCAGAGTTCAAGTCCCACAACTGACAAAAAAAAATAAAGAAATTACAGGGACGTTGGGGAAGAGTTTGAACTGAATGCAAATGAAAACTAAGATGTCAGACCTCATGGGATATGGTGAGGGGACATCTATAGTTTTAAAAGCATAGAAGAAAAAGAAAAGGAAGTTTAAAATCAATAAAGCAAGCTTCTTCCAATTCAAGAAGTCATAGAAAGAATTGCAAATTAAATCTTATATAATATATGAAGAAGGAAATTTTAAAGATGAGTGCAGAAATGAATAAAATAGAAATCAGACATACAATAGAGAAAATCAACAGCCAAATTGGCACTTCTGGGAGACGTAGAAAATGGATGAATTCATAAATATAAATCCAAATGGTTTTGTGGTTGTTAGCATACATTCAATCTTAGCCAACAGGGAGACTGGGAAAGACAATCACTAGTCTGAGACATATAGTTGGTTTCAGTTCTCAAGTGGGGAACTCAGTGAACCTCTATCTCAAAATGAAATTTACACAGAAATAAAGGGCAGAAGATGTAGCTCTGTGCTTTTATAGTGCACATTAAGCCCTGGGTTCAATCCTATGATCTGCAAATAAGAAAGAGGGGAGTAGAATCAGAGGGGGAAAGAGAGAAAGAGAGAGAGAGGAAGGGAGGGAGGGAGGGAGAGAGAGACGGAGGGAAGGAAGGAGGGAATTAGGGAAGGAGAAAGGGAGAGAGAAAGAAAGGGGAAGGGGCTGGGAAGATGGCTCAGTGGTAGAACACTCGCCTTGCATGCCTGAAGCCCTGGGTTCGATTCCTCAGCACCACATAAGCAAAAAGAAAAAAAAGCCGGAAGTGTCACTGTGGCTCAAGTGGTAGAGCGCTGGCCTTGAGCTCAAGAGCTGAGGGACAGCGCCCAGGCCCAGAGTTCAGGCCCCACGACCGGACCAAAAAAAGAAAAAAGAAAGAAAGGGGGAGAGGGGTGGGAGAGAGAGGGAGAAGGAGAGGGAGAGGGGATACTTTAATTAAAAATCCTTCCTGACCAGATGCTGTTGGCTCATGCCTGTGATCCTAGCTATTTAGGAGGCTAAGATCTGAGAAATGTGATTCAAAACCATTCTAGGCAGGAAAGTCCAGAAGACTTCTATCTCCAAAAATTGGGAAGTAGAGCTGTGTGGCTTAAGTCCTAGAACTGGCAAAAAACAAAAACAAAAGGGGTAACAATACTTGACAAGAAATGAACTCATTGCCTTACTCATGTAACTGTAAACCCTCTCTATAGCATCTTTACAATAAAAGAAAATTTTAAAAAAATCTTTCCTGCAAGGAATCTTTAAGTCCAGATTGCTTGTGAATTCTTTCTAATATTTAAGGCTGGAGCAGTACCATTCTTATTCCTGCATCTTTGCAAGTAGAGAATATGAGAAGATACTCCTAACTTCTTAAAAAGCTATATTCAGGTACCTGAATCCAACAGGCATGTTGTAAGAAAGGAAAATGATAGACTATGATCTATTATAAATACAGATGAAATAGTTTATCTAACCAAAGCAGTAATATAATAGGATAATCCATTTTGCAAAAAATGGTATTTGTTCTAGGGATGTAATAATGTGAAAACCAGCATTTTGCAGTGTTAATATTTGGGAGGAATTCAGAAGGGCATATCAACAGATATAGAAAAATACAGGTACAATCCAATACCACTACATGATTTTTTAAACAGTCTCAGGAATCATGGGAGGTATCTTCTTCCTAGCATGTTTAGGGTCCGAGGCTCAATCTCTAACACTGTAAAGAAACATAAGTCAGGAAACCATGTCTGGATGGAAAGCCAAGATCATATTTACTGATGAAATAGTGAATTTTTCCTCCTGAGCTCCACGTGAAGTAAGATCCTCAAGGATTATTACCAATATTCATGCAGTAAGTCAAAGAAAAGAAAAAAATAGTTCTAACAACTGGAAATATTAAGTAAAACTCTCTATGCTTGGATAATTCAGTTACATATTTTTAAATATCCATACATGAATTTATTAACATTGCTGAATACTAGGTGGGTATAGAAAATAGTTGTATTTGTTTATGCTAACAATTATATGACAATTAAGATAAACTTTTAAAACTATCAAGAAAAGGCATTCAATTACCTTGTAATAAGCCTAACAAAAATGTGTAAGAATTTTGTATTCTTAGTGAGAGATAGTAAAGACCTAAATAAATGTAGCAGCATATTATGTTGTATAGACTCTTACAATCTGATTTAAAGTTTCATCAAAAATTCTGTGTGGCCATTAGTTAAATGATTGTAAAATTGGTATGAAAATGTAAAGAACTTAGAAGAGTCAAGACAATAATTCACAAAGAAGTGTGGTGAATTCATACCACCAGAAATGAAGACATACTACAAAAGCACAGACATTAGGTAAATAAACCATATACAATACAGAAAAAAAGAACAACAAAGAAAATTCAAAAAGTTAAACCAAATTCAAAATTTCATATGAAATGAAAAATATATTTAAATGTGAAACTTGAAACAATAAAATAATTTGAAAAATCCCTAAACATACATTTCATGAACTTCTTTAGCTTTTTGTTGTTGTTGGTGGTGGTGGTAGTGGTAGTGGTGGTGGTGGTTGTGGAGTCTGAACTCTGGGCGCTGTCCCTCAGCTCTTCAGCTCAAGGTGAGTGCTCTACCACTTGAGCCACAGCGCCATTTCCAGTTTTTTCTGCTTATGTGGTGTGAGGAATCGAACCCAGGGCCTCATGCATGCAAGGCAAGCACTCTACCACTGAACCACCTTCCCAGCCCCAGCTATTTATTTTTTTATTTTTTATTTTTGTGCCAGTCCTGAGGCTTGCAATCAGGACCTGGGTGTTGTCCCTGAGCATTTTTGTTCAAGGCTAGAGCTCTACCACTTGAGCCACAACTCCACTTTTAGCTTTTATGGTGCTTAATTGAAGATAACAGTTTAATGAGCTTTCCGGTTCAGGCTGGCTTCATACCATGATCCTCAGATCTCAGCCTCCAGAGTAGCTAGGATTACAGGCATTAGCCACCAGTGCCCAGCTCAAGTAGATATTTCTTAAATAGAAATATACATATGTGTATTGGACATCATTAAAATTAAAAGTTTCTTTCCATTCAAAGATCTTTGAGAAAATCCATTGATTTCTAAGCCCTATTATCTCTATATATGAAAAAGGATTCCTATTTGGAATGAATGAAAACATACTGCAAATTGATTCAGTTAAAACACAATAAAGAGAAACAAAATTCTGAATAGGAATCTTTCAAAAGAGGACTTCAAAATTGTCTATACTAACCTAGAAGATTTTTTTATATCATATCATTAAGGAAATACAAAATAAAGGTGCAATGTCACAGCCTAAAATAGCCAAGAAAACTAAGAAGAAACGAAGCCAAATACTGACACAACCAAATTTGAGTATTTCCTCTGAAGTCACACAGTGGCTTAATGATATAATCACAGAATGGCCAATTTAAAAATACAGATTATATACAGTTATGATAACAGCATAAAGTAACTAGAACTTTTGTTACACATTGCTGAAGTGTGAATTGATAGAAACATTTCATCAAACTCTATTGCTAAGGTATGACAACTAATGTATTCTTGTATAAGAATATTCTTTTACAAGAATACCTTTTACAAGAATATTCAGATCAGCTGTATTCATCAAGTCTTCCAACTGGTAACAATCTAAAAGTCCCCCAACAGAATAATAATAATAATAATGTGTGTGTGTGTGTGTGTGTGTGTGTGTGTGTGTGTGTGTGTGAGTGCCTGTCATGGGACAGGGCCTGGACACTGTTTCTAAGCTTTTTGTTCAACACTACCTCTCCACCATTTGAGCCACAGCTCCACTTCCCACTTTTTGGTGATTAATAAGAGGTAAGAATCTCATGGAATTTCCTAATTTTCTGCCCCGATTAGCTGTGAACCATGATCCTCAGAACTCAGCTTCATGGGTAGCTAGGATTACAGGTATGAAACACTGGGCCCAGCTAGAATGATAATAAATTTTGTTTGTGAGTTTATTTGGAACATGATCATATGGAAAATAATTACTTAAAAGAGTTAGATTGGGAAAGGAAAAAATTACAGCTTTTTTGCAAAGTTAATAAATAGAGAAGGGCCAAAGAAGAGATTTCTTTTTTCTTTTTTTTTAATTTAATTTAATTGTAAAGGTGATGCACATTACCTTACATAAGGTAATGAGTACATTTCTTGTGGAACAGTGTAAAAGAAGCGATTTCTTTGGAAGCAGGAGGTCTGGCGACCTGGGGAGCTGGTAGCTATACCCTTTTTTGAGTGATCTGTACAAGCAACTCTCACCAAAGCTGTGGTGAAATCGCATCCCTAATACAGACAAGAAAAGAGGATTCTGTAAAAGACAGTTCTCAGGTCTGAGGATACCTTATTATCAAAATGCCAGCAGATGATTTTCCCTTATCTGTTCCAAAGAAAGAGGGGAGCAGGGCAGGAGAGGAAGTTCAGCTGAAAACATAGAGGAAGCAAGAGAAATAAAGGGACAAAGAAGCTTGTAAACATCAAAAAGCAATTTTGTGAAATGTATGGTTCCTTGAGCAAAGATGAATAGGAGCAATGTTTTCACTTCCTTGATAAATTGTTCTCATAAACATTGCTGAAACTCCTTTCTAAATCGGATCTCAGTTTTTCACAAAGTATCTGGCTAGTATGGGATTTGAGATTTGGGGCTTAACATCACCACCTTGTATTCTTTTAGCAAAATTCTCATGTAGATTGCCAGGTCTTTTTTTTCTCAGTGTATCATATATGTTTCTATTCTGACCATTTAATTTCAATTTTAATGTTTTAATGATTATTGGTCTCTAATGTAATCAATTGTAATCAAATCTACTAACGAACTCAGGGTGGCGAATAGAGAGAGAAGCAACAATTTGTCTCATCAGAAGAGAAAAGTAAATAGAACCTAGGCTTGTTGAAAATGTACAGATAGTGGGAAATGAATGAGGTCATAAGGACAAATCCAGTGTACATGGCTCTTTGGGTTACAATAACTTTTACCTCCTCCTCTCCATCTACCTCACACTTCAATTTCCCTAACTCTCAGTTTCCTTGTCTGTCCTTAGGAAAATATTACTAGCACAGGGCTGGAAGCGTAGCTGTGAAGATTACAGAGAGGCATGGTAAGTAAGGTGTTAAGTAAAAAGGATAGTCCAGCAGTGGGAGCAGGTGTTTTGATAATAGTTTCAGTCAAAGGAGAGGCAAGGTGCCTATTGCAGTTTTTGGGTGAAATATTCTAGGTCAGAGTTGGTAATGAAAACAGGCTGTGTTTGTCAGACCAAGAACTGAGATCTGCCACCTATTAGTAGAGCTGAAGAGCACGGAGGATGTCATATCGACCCTTTAGTTTTCTTTCTAAGCGGCATTGTAACCTTCACTTTTTTTTTTGTTCGGAGCTAGGATCTGAATTCCAGATGCCAGAAATAACACAGCCTAAGTCCAAAGTACAGAGAGAGAAAGTTAATTAGGAATGACAATAAAAAACAACACGCTTTTCACAGAAGTGTTGTCTAACATTACAGCTGAGCTCCCTATCTAGGCTCAACACCATAACCTCTGTTCATTAGACTTCCTTTTTTTTTTTTTTTTTGCCTTCCAGAAGCTTTCACATAGGCTTTGTGCTCAATCACTATCATCCATGAGTTAAACTTACCAGACCATGTTTTTCACATAAAAAGAACAGCTTTGAGCAGCTGGTTATAACACAGTGGCTGGTTATAAAATGCAATAGCAGTAATTTTGCATTGTAGCTAAAAGCTGTGGACATGTCCACATGAGAAAACCAAGCTAAAAACATACTTCCGCCTCCTTTAATGAGACACATGACTTTGGGACATGGGACTTTGGGGACAGACATCTTCTGATGCCTCAACTTCTTCCTACCTAAATAGCACTAATGACAATAACTGTCTTCTAAATGTGTTGTGAGAAATGAATAAGATGATGCATATAAGCCAGGTGTGGTAGTACATGCCTATATGTCCAGCTTTGCTAGAGGCACATATGAGAGGATCACAGTTTAAAAACAGCTTAGGGAAAGTTAGCATGAGATCTTATCTGAAAGCCTAATGTCAAGTGGTAGAGCATTTGCCTAGAAAGTGTGAGGTTCTGGATGTAGTATCCACTACCAAACAGAAATACAGAGAGAGAGAGAAAGAGAAAATGCATCCAATGCACATAGCACATTTTGAGCACTCAGTATGTGTGAAGAGTTCATATTATCTTGGGTACTACACAATTTAACGAAATGTCAGTAAGTTGATAGTGGCTAATCCCATTGGACTCATTGTGAAATGATTTGACCACAGGCAACATGGAGAACAAATGTTATTTCCCAAAGTGATTGATCCAATGGCTTAAATGGAGTTTTTACTTTCCCCAAAAGGGCACAAGTTGTCAAAACTGACATCAAGTAGAAGACCAAAAAGAAAACCACTCACCTTTGTAGTGTATGAAGCTGGAGAGAAGGGCTTTAGGATAAACGCCTGGTTAATTCAAGGATTAGCTGAAAGCAGGAGCTTTATGTCAAAGTATGCACACTCACACCAATGCATGCATTCCCCATTCAAGGGGAAAGCACTGTAACAGAACACCCTGGGAACTTTAGAGCCCTGTGGGGTGATTGGCTGCAGATCTGACTTGTGTTTAAATGGTGCCAGTAGAAAACCCTGGCGGTGTGCATGGGCATTTGACCTTCTGCAGTTATCTTGTAAAAAGACAGGAGGAGTACCTGTATTTACTCATCTCAGTGATTCCTGCCATCCTGGCCCTGTTAACCCAAATTACCTACCTCAGTCTTTCTTCTTGTTATCTACCTTTTGGAATGTGCCCTTTTGGTTTTACCCATAGCTTCCATAAGATAGCCATGGGCCTATCTGAACTTAGAAAGCAGTTTGTGGGGGACACAAGTTTGGGTTTACCATCTCTGTTGGTTAAACTCACTCCTTGCCCCATGGATGAAATAAGAATTATAATTCACTGTATGGATATGTTCTTCAGCTGTCGCTCAAGAATCTGCTGGTCAGAATTGACAGTGTGCTACCTCTACTGCTTCTGCAGTGTGATCTTGTACCTGCCACTTCCTGTTCCTGGGTTCAATCACCTAAACTGTTCTATTGCGTGCCCCCTACACAGGCAAATGAGTGAATCAGTGGGTGAACCAAATGCCTTGGAATGGGTGTTTCTGTTCCAGAGTTGAGAACACTCAATCCAGTAATCCCACAGCACAAAGCTGCACATTTTTTTTAACTCAACCAAGACATAATGAAAGTCATGCTCACTACCACGATTGCCTTCTGTACACAGTTGTGCCTGTTGTGATTGTGGTCTGAGTTCTGTTGTGTTGTTCAGGTTTCTCTTTTTTCTCTTCAGCCTAAAGCATTTTTATATTTTTTAAATGATCTTTAGGTAGTTGAACAAAGAAGTTGATATTCAATGAAGTGGTTTATGACTAAAGTACTTCATCATCAATGTCGCCCATCCCTTAGTTTCACCCATCCCTCAAACCTCGCTTTTCTTAATTTTGTATAATATATATTGAAATTTTTACTGCATTCTTTGCTGCCACTTCCCTCCCCTGACTCCACCCTGGCCCTGGCTTCTTCTCTTCATTTGTCTGCCCCTCTTGTTTGGGTTTTTCCTTTGCAATGGTATGTTAGGTGTTTCCATAGTTAGGAACATTTCAATAATTTTTATAGAAAGTTAACTTTTTCTAGGTGGGCCTTAACTTTTAGGCACTGGCCAAGGAGATCTCATTTTACAGTTTAATTTTATTCAATGATGCTAAAATTTGTTAGGCATTTTGTTTTGTATTGTGGCACTACTAGGATTTGAACTCAGAACCTAGGCACTTCTAGGCAAAGTGCTCTACCACTTGAGCCACTGAGCAAGTTGTTTTTCCTTTTAGTAATTTTTTCAGATAAGGTCTCAAGTTTTTGGTGGTGGTGGTAATAGTGGTGGTAGTAGTGGTGGTGTTTTTTGTTTTTTCCTTTTCTGGGATGGCCTCAGACCATCCTTCTGCCTTAGCTTCCTACATAGCCGAAATTACAGATGTGACTGACTACCATGTTCAACCTATTTTACCTTGTTATTTTGTTGTTGGTTGCTTTTTATTAAAGCAAGAATCACATCACCATGTTTCTATCATTAGTAATAATCTACCCCTTGTTTTCTCTACACTGACATTACAAACCTTATTTTTTTACATATTAGATGAAAGAATATTCTTAATATTCTATTTTCTTATCTCTTCTGCCAATGCATGAAAGTTTATCTCTTTAGTCGTATGATAATACTGTCCCTAGTTAAGAAACCATATTCATATAGTTATTATTCTTTAACCTTCTGTCCTTGGTATTGCCATCCATGGCCATTTAAATGGTTGTCACTAATCACTAACAAACACTGGTGTCACACACCACTCTTTTTTTAGAGCAAAAATGTCTTACATTTAACTTTCATGATTATTTTCTATGTTGAACAACAATGTAAATTTTTCTTGAGGACTATCTTAGTTGTCATTTAATCCTCATGGTAACCTATAAAATCAACTTTATTATATAAGTACTGTTACTTATGTTTCTAAGTTCTCATTATTTGTAGGTTCAAGGAACCCAATCTTGGGAGATATTCAAAACAATTATTGGATAATTCAGTCTGTTATGTTTCCCCCTTGTGCTTGCTTTCCAGAAGAGACATTTTAGATGCCAGCAGTGTGACTCCAAACCCAGTACTTACTGCAGAGATGAGCACACTGTCACTCTATGCTAAGAACACTCTCATAATGCTCAGAATGTCAGCTTATTCTGCATGTGGTCTTCCTGCAAGCTAAAGTCCCATGAAGGGCTCTTGTTTGGTGGAAAATAATGACAGAGCAGGAAGTGTGGGCAACAGGGTATTCTGACACCTAGACTGATTACCAAAGACAGTTTCTATAACCAGAATGTACCATATATAAAGTCCTTGGGACAAAGTAGCATGTGCTCTTAATGGCTATTTGAGGAATAAGAGCATCACTGATCAGAAACAGACCTCACAGATTATTTGGTTCAAATTTTCTGCTAGGAAAAATAGCTCTATACCATTTTGGCAGAAGAATATCTATTATCTAATTAAGACAGGCTGCATGCTCTCTTGTTGGTCTGATGTGATAGAATAGGAGTTTTCTTTTGCTATATAGCAAACTTGGCAACTTAAAACAATACAAAATATTACCTTATATGCATTGGGAATCCATTTAGCTGATTCTCAGCACGCCAATTCTCAAGACTGAATTCAAGATGTTATCAAGGGTGTATACCTTCAGAAGCTCTGAAACCTCTTTCTTTCAAGTTTGTATTTTTAAAGCATGATTTAAGTCATGTATTTTTTTGAAAATTGTGGCCTCTATTACCTTATTGGCTAGCATCTGGCTGCTTCTGTCAATTCTTAGAGATAACTCAAAGTTCCTTGCCACACTGTACCTTCCATCTTCAAATGGGCCAAGAAGAACTTTCCTACCATTTAGCCCCTCTTATATACGCATGCGTTTTAGTGGTGAAGTGATGAACCCAATTGCATTCTAAATCCTGTTTGAGCATTAAATACATCAGAAAAGGCACATCCTCTTTAAAAGGTTGAGTGAGGTTTACCCAGTGTCTTTTTTAATTGGCTCAACTGAGAAACACTGATTACACCTATGAAATCCCATTTGCTATATGACATAACATAATGACAGAAGCTATGCTCATTACATTTATACTCAATGTGACAAGTTAATCTTGTTATCAAAGTCAAAACTCACTTGCAGGATGTCGTATTAAGACTTCCTCCATAGTAGTTGGGAAGTTCTTCCCTAAGGAAGAGCCTCTATTTAGTACCCCACATCAGCCACTCGACTTTGGGAAGGCAACCACCATGACTGCTCTTCTGGGAATTTCTGCCAATGTCTTGAAAACAGTTCTGGATTGTGATACATAGAATTCCCTCCAAGTAGGCTATAATTCTTGACATTTCTCTGGAAATACAGGTTCAGAAATTAAATATAACTTCCTAGAGAGTCCCTAAAAAGTAGAGATGATAGCCAAACTATTTTTATTTCTTCAATTCTGTCCAACAGACTTCTATTAAAACATTCCAAGATGAGATTTTTTTATAGCTATATCAGTCTGAAACACAGCCATGATGAAATCAAGCGCTTCAATTGCATCTTCATGCATGGCTAAGAAGAGCATGTTGCCAATGTTCTCACCTTGTATGTTCATCATAATTTAAATCAAAAAGTCAACGGTGAGGCATGTTATAATGCACCTTGCCAAGTTCTCTCCAACAATCTCCATGAGAGAAATTTTAATGTTGATTATGTTGCTTATATTATTATCTCCCCCTCACAGCAAGGTGTCAGTAGAAGATTGACGTGCTTACCTTCATACAGCAGGCTAATTTAAGTGTTGGCAGAATGTAGGAGAAAGCTTTTACATTTTAACATTTCACTTTTCAATAATCATCCTTTGAGTGTTTGTGGGAGAGTAAAACTGAGCTGCAAGTCCTATAATGGGAATTAAGGAATGCACAACCTTGTATGAAATAATCGAGATACTCCAATATCATGATCTTTTTTGTACCAATTCTTTACATGTTGTTTTTGTAATGGTAGAGTTCAAGCAATTATCATTCCCCAAGTTTTAATCAAAGAAAGGGGAAATGTGTTCCACATCAGTTTTACCTAATACAACTTGCCTGCATCATCCATTTGCACTTTCATAAATGAAATATGAGTGAACCTCTTCTATTTCATAGCACTTTCCATAATTTATACATGACTGTTGTGAGTCAGGAGGCAGCGGGCAAGGTCCAGAAACATTTCCAAAACTATGTAGCTAACATATGCTTTAGTCTCCAGTAAAGCCCAGGTTGCTGTCTAAGATACCAGAACTCCTCCACTGGCAGAAAAAAAATTGCCATGTGAAATGCTCTCTCATCTGTTTTGTCTCTTCCAACACCAAGCAGCTATTTTTTTTTCCTTCTGGAGCTCTCTCATTAGGTTTTTGACACCCAGGCAGTGAATGTCTGCACAGAAGGGAACAGAAGGGTACTAGTTGGGCTGTAAAGTCCAGATGAGTAAAGTATCACTTGTGACTAAGAAAGGAGCCAGAATCAACACTATCTTGAGAAAGTATACATGGCCAGAGAATTCTGAAACAGAGGCTAAGGGGTGCATGTATGCCTTCAGACTGCCTAGCTGAGAAGAGACAGAATGATTATTCCTCCTAGAAGGGTAACAATAATAAAAATAATACACCCTTCTCACGGGCTCATTGAGAACTTCTTTACTTTTGCTATGGGTGTGGAATATTGCATGGAAAGTAGTCAGGAAAAAATCAGTCCATGCATATTCTCTCTCTCTCCCTCTTTCCCTCTCTTCTCTGTCTCTGTCTCTGTCTCTGTCTCTCTCTCTCTTTCTCTCTCAGATGTCATGGACCCCACACATGTGGGAAAAGCAGCACACTGTCATGCTGCTGTTTGATTGATTGATGTTCCAAAACCTAAGAAGCCCAGTTGTGACCTACCCACCATTTACATTTAGGATGTGATATTTCTTCTAGCATTTCCTTAAGTGATAGGGAACAGCTTTTTAAGTAGTGTCTCTATTTTACAAATGACTTGGATTCTATTAGTTGGCCTTATAGAGCCAAAATTCCAATCCAGCCCACCATGAGGCCAAACTCTATTCCATCGAGTCCTGTATTGCACAAAGGTCTCAAGGTTCTTGGCTCATCGAGGATCTCTGTGTGAAGGATTCTGTGGACTGTCAGTAAAGTTGTGCATCCTGGGTGAACTTCAAGGGGGAAAAAAAGGCAAAACAAGAAAACTGCAACTGGAAAGGTCAAAGGAAGCTCTTGGGCAGGATAAAATTTTAGGAAAAAGAAAAGTGAAGGAAAAGGGGTCTATTTAGCTCTGTGGTATAGTGAGGAAATTGGGGAGTGGGAAGAAGATTGAGAGAGTGAGGATGTCTCTTCTCCCCTGAGGCTGTAGTGTGGGTGAAATGAGAAACTGCCTGTCAAACACCCAGCACCAGCCCAGAACAGCAAGCATTAGCTTTTCTACAAGGCAGAGGAGTTAGGGCCTGAGAGCTATAGACAGAAATGAGACAGAATTTAACTTTTGAAACTAATGTGATGATATATATCCATGCTGAGCTCAGCAAAATAATCTATGACAGCCTGAATAATTCACAGGACAGCCCCCGTTCAGTTAGGTTCTTCCTCGGTGTTTGATTGAAAGAATGTATTATTTGCTCCAACAGTTGTCTAGTTTTCACCTCAAATCCTCTCATATGATGACAATGGATTGTTCTGATTAACACAAGTACAAGTCAGAGTGGGCCATGATAAACCCCCAGGAAAGGGAGAGCCAAGTGCGGAGGGACTGTATCCGCAATTGGTTGGCTCCCAGTGATGGTATTCAGCCATGCCAACACTTCTGTTAACCTGCTCAATCTTTTTTGTTTGGATTCACTTCCAAAGCATTATAATCAGGCTATTTCACACAAAACTTCACATTTTTTGGCTTTCCTTCTGAAACCCTGTAAATCCAACAGCATTGGACTGTTGATTATCTGGACAGCAATTGTCTGGCACTAAGTCACAGCTTCCTCTTTAGTTTATGCACGCGGGAGCCCCCAGGCCCATCTGAACCACCAGGTTTACCTGTGGCCTAGAGTCAGATTAAACTCTCTGCTCTCTCTGAGAGTGAGATTTGTGAAAAAGAATTCCTCCTCCAGCTTCCTTTCCCCAGAGCACGCTGTCAATGTGAAGCCAACACTGCATAATTCTGAATAGGGGTTTCCCGTGGATATCTCTAGAAATGTCTGATCACACACAAGAAATAAAGAAACCTGGCACCATTATTTAATTCTTTGATACACATACTTGTCCTGTGACTGGGAGAATTAAAATTTCTGGTCTATCCATTCAATACCTATCAAACACAATACCTAGCTAGAAAAAATAAAGACTCATAAGGTTTTCATGAACACTCATCTAATTGGTCATAAACTTCAGACCCAGGACATAATCATTCAGTAGTGAACACAGGTGAGTTGATTTTAATTCTTCAAATCCTTTTAGTCTGAAGATGTTAAAGCATTGTAGCATCTTCACAAGCCTCACAGGGTACAATAATGTACAAATAAAGGCTACATTTGCAATTCTAAATTTTCTTGGCACCACATTAAAGAAGGGAAAAGAAGCAGGAGGAATTAATGTTTCTAATCAATTCTGTTCAACTCACTTTATCCACAATATTGTCATTTCAGTGTACAATTAATCTAAATATTATTTATGGGCCTTTTTGTTACATTCTTCAAGATCTGGCATGGATATAGCACCTTTCAGTTTGGATCTGTTTCTTTTCAAGTATTCCAGAACCACAGATGACCCTTGGCTTCCTTGTTGGATAGCCCAGCTGTAGACAGAGCCAATTATTTTCTTTAGATTAACAAACAAGATCAGGTGGAAACAAAGTGGGTATGGATTTCCCATAGCTTATAAGGAACTGGGAGGCCACGCAGGAAAGTAATACCTTCCTGAAATATGAAACCCATACTCTGGGTTCTTTTCTTCCCACAGTGGGATCTGTGCACCCCTACCCCCCTGACTCTACCTTTGCCTTTCTCTCTACTTTTCTCATTGCCTACCTAGGGTCACTATTGTAGTATGGACCAGTTACAGTATAGACAAGAAATGGACTGCATTCCCAGGCTATTTGCTGCTGGCTAATGACCTTGGCAAGTTATTTAACCTCCCTGGTCTGATTTCTTTTCTATGAAGTAGGATTCTTTCCTTCTTTGTTCTGAAAATTCAATGACATTATAAAATATAAACTCCCAAGGAGCAAGTAGATACTATAGAAGAGTTATCACATTTATAATGATCCATTTTCAAGATTTGTGCATATTTGGTGGAAGAGATAGTAGGGAAAAAAGTTATAAACATGAGATTTTTTAAATATGTGCTAAAAATAAAACCCACCAAGCTGTACATAATTACTTCTTCAACACTTGGTGCTGAAAACCCCTCTTGAGTTTAGCAAAAAAAAAAAAAAACATTGATTCAGACTAAGGTACTCTGAGCCCAGGTCAGGCAGACATAGGAAACAGGAGAAAGAAAAAAAAAAACAAATTGTTTCAGTTTTCACCTGTTTTTCCAATCCTATGTGACACAAATGAGAAGGGGCTCATTTCTCGATTATAACCATGTGGGGATGTATCCCGGCCACTCTGCAATATGTCTAGGAAGCTTCACATGATTCATCACACGTGCAGATGGCAAAAACTCTAATATCCAGAGGTACAACTGGCTCAGCCCTTATAAACCTCCTACTTTCCAATTGTGCCTTACAGCTTTCAGAGAGCTCTACCAGACCAAAACTTTTTCAGTCTAGAACCAGTACTGGTTTATCTTTAATGTAGTTAAAAAGAACTCCTGACCACAGCCTTGGGCACTTTGGGAGGAAAGAAAAAAACTATAAAAAAGAAAGGAGAACTCACCAATTCATTCTCCTCTCCTTGGTTGAGCAAGGCCCGGTGGTCCTTATTGTTCATGTCCATCTAAAGCAGACTGGTTAGGGTCCTTGAAGGAAATGTCAAGGCCACCTGGACTTCTGAGAGTTCAGTCTGTACTCGTCATTGCTGTTCTCAGGTGCTTATAAAATCTGTTGGCACATACCTTGCCTATTAGACCAACAAAGGAGAGAGAGAAAAAAATTCCTTTCCTCAACCACAGGATTGGTCTGCTAATCTATCTGTTTGATGTCTGGGTGTTGGTTTTTTTTTCTTCCTACTGTTTATTTACTGAGCTAGATGTGAGTTAAAAATGATGAGGGGGAAAAATAGTTATTGAACTAGAAAGATAAATAATTTCACAGGCTCTCTATAAAAATCTCAGTCAATGAATGAGAATATCCACTTTGCTCAAAGTCTAAGACAAAAGCCTTTACCAAATGGAATTTACATATGAGAATATTAAAGGCAGCAAAGAGAATTGAAAGAAGGGAGTTTGACTCATGATGGGAAAATGTAGGCATCTTTGGAATCAGAAAATCCTGAGTTCTAATTCCTGCTCTTTACTGATGACCCTAGAAAAGCCACTTAGGAAAACTGAAATTGATGTTTCTAGTGTGTGAAATGTCGATGATGATTATATGCTTGATATTAGGATTTAAGATGATATTTGTAAAAGGCCAACTGTCATACCTGCCATACTCAGTAAGAGACAAGTAGTCATCATCATAACCATAATCATAATCATAATGTTTAATCAAGAAGAGAGATGCTTTTTAAAAGTAAGCTATAATAATTTTATTTCTTTCATTTTTGCTTTACAGTTTATGAAAAGTTTTCAAATAACAAGTATACAGTGGGAGGAGGTGCTAGAAAAATAAGAGTATTGTCATTATGTCAAAAATGAACTTTACAACTTTGGTGGGGGAGGAGGATGGGAAGGGAAGGGAAGGGGAAACAAAGGAGGAGGCTACAATGCTTGATAAGAAATGTACTCATTATCTTGCCCATGTAATTGTAACCCCTCTGTACAGTATTTTCACAATAAAAAAAGAAAAATAAGAGTATTAAGGATTATATCTTCTCCTAAATTTGATATTGTCATAAAAATAAGAAGGATCAATATGCTCATGATAAAGCTTTTATTATTTTATTGCCTTTTGTTCTATCAATCTACTCCACTGACTGACCATGGAAAAATAATTCCCTAAGAATGAACTAGTAGAAGTTCATACTTTCTTTCTATTAACTGAGATAATTATCAGGTTCTTTGAACAGCACAGGAACTGCAGGAAAAATCAAGCGTTCTCTGGCCTGGTGAAAGATATGGCTGATAAGACTAACGGAGAATTAGGGATTTCATGCCACAAGGCTACTGAGGTACTAATAGTGAGGAAGTTACTGCATGACAAATGTAATCCAAACTAACTTTAGCTCAAATTTGTAGAAAAGAGTTCTGATTGTAGTAAAGCAAAATTGTGTAGCAGTCATTATTCACTTTCTACCTGTCAGCGATTGCTCATATTTCTTTCTAAATGACCACCCAGTTTGTCTGGAGAGAATGATTTCAAGTACTTGTTCTCATAATGAGTTGTGACTTGTCTAAAAGTGGATGAAAGAACCTGTTCTGATCAATTAAATATATGATAAAAGCAGCTGAGGGCAGGGACTTATGGGAAAGGTTATCCTGTCCTCGTGCTGAAAGAGAAAGCCATTGTTTCCTCCTTTCCTTTGCAAGTGCATGGAAGCTGCACAGCGTGGAGCATTGGGGTTATATGGGTTAGGTGGACAGAAAGAATCATCATTTCTAGTCTTCAAAGCTCATTAAGTGATAACCCAGTGGGTATTGTTTCTTTCACCTTCCTTTTTGGCAGGGACAAGTTTCATCATCTCCTCTTCCTGGGACCTAAAGGCAAACAAGATTTGGGTATTTTCTAAAAATTTCAAACCTGTCTGGCTGATTCCTCCACACACTACTATAGTTTTTCAATGCTTTCCCATGGTAGAAGTATGAATCCACATTTGTGATGGTGAGCAGGCACTGGTGGAGTAATGGAACAGACGGTCCTCTATACAGTGTTTAGAAGACCCTGATTCCTTCCATCTACAGTACTCACATCTTCAACATGTGTTTGCCAATACTAATATGACTTGATGAAATGCATACAAAGCCATACAGGTAGCCATACATACAAGCAAAAATAGCCCAGGAATGTAACCTCTCTGTATATCAAGAAGAAGAGAAGAGCTGGTGGTTACCTAGCTGTCTCTACAATACAGAACCCTAAACAACTTCAAAAAGCAGTAACAATAGACCAGCCTGCATCTCTAAGGATTTCATCTGATGAAACAGCAAAATCATGCAGAGTTGACTCTTAGGAGAGACCGAGTGAGGAAAGCTTTCATATTGCAAATGGAAGGAAAATTGTGGAAACACAAAAGACTCTGTAGATGGCAACACAGTATGGAACAGTTAGGCTACGTGTTTGAGTGACATTGTGAGCTCTTTTCATCAACCACAAAGGTGAGGACAGTAGCTGAATTTGGGCACATGGCTGGTCCTATAGCTGAATAATGAAATCAAACTCCTGTCTATCTGTTCATAAGCAGAGCCAAACTTTCTTGTTTCTTCCATTCAACACAGAATAGAATGAACAGTTAACAGTTACAGTTACCTGAGCAAGGTAATGAGTACATTTCTTATCCAGCATTATTGCCTCCTCCTTTGTTTTTCCCCTACCATTCCGTCCCTCCCACCTCCTCAAGTACACCCTCTACCCCTCCTCTCCCTCCCTCCCATCCCCTACCCCTACCTAAATTGTAAAGTTTGTTTTCTGAGATCATTGTTGCAATGGGTCAATCTGTATTCTTATTTAAACATTTTGCTTTTTCCCTTCCCCTCCCCAAATTATACCAATATCAAATACAGTGAAAACAGGGCTTATACCGTGGGGGAGGGACATACAAAGCAACAAAAAATCACATGGTACCTTATAAAGACGTTAGAAACAATAGCAAGGAAGAAAAAAACCACTTGTGTCCCTATCTTGGGGTTCATTTTGCTTAACATCATCTTATCTGAGCTTTTCTGCTTGTCTCAGACATATAATAGTTATTGCAAACAAGGGAAACCTTAACTAGCTGTACAAAGATGTTTTTATTCAACATGTCAATTTATGAATACAATGCATCTTAGCCAATGTCACTCTTCCTATCATTTTCTCCCCTATCTTTCCCAACCCTACCCATCTCCTCAAGTTCCCTAGATCCATTTTCACAGATGTTTACTGAGTATTATGAGTGTATCTACCATAACTCCTTTCTCTCTTTATTTTTTTAAATTTAATTTTATTGTCAAGGTGATGTACAGAGGGGTTATAGTTCCATACATAAAGTAATGAGTACATTTCTTGTCACACATTGTTCCCCCTCCCTCAAGTTGTGAAATTCATTTCCAACATATTGTCTTGTGAGTATCGCTGTTGCATTGGCTCATCCTTGTCCTTTGTCTCACCATTTTATTGTTTCCTTTCCCATCCCCAAATCAGACAAACATATATACAAGACACAGGGCACCAAAATCAAATACAGTGACACCAGAGGATAAACCAAAGGGGGGAAAACAAAAGAAAAAAGAAATAACTTCAGCCGGGCGCTGGTGGCTCACGCCTGTAATCCTAGCTACTCAGGAGGCTGAGATCTGAGGATCGCGGTTCAAAGCCAGCCCGGGCAGGAAAGACCGTGAGACTCCTATCTCCAATAAACCACCAGAAAACCGGAAGTGGCGCTGTAGCTCAAGTGGTAGAGCGCTTGCCTTGAGCTGAAGAGCAGAGGGACAGCGCCCAGGCTCAGAGTTCAAGCCCCACGACCGACCAAAAAAAAAAAAAAAAGAAAAGAAATAACTTCACACAGTACATTAAAAACAATAACAAAGAGAAACATCGTATCCATATCATTTCGATTAACATCATTTTATATGGTCATATTGAGCTACTGTGATCCTCTGATAGAACTATCCTAGACATCTACTAATTATTACAAACGAGGGAAACCATAGAGCCTGTTTTCTTTGGGTCTGGTTTACTTCACTTAATATGATTTTTTTACAAGTCTTTTCAATTTCCTTACGAATATAGTGATGTCATTCTTTCTGATGAAAGCACAGAATTCCATTATGTATATATATTACATTTTCTTGATCCATTCATCTACTGAGGAGCATCTGAGTTGGTTCCATACCTTAGCTATGGTAAATATGCTGCAATGAGCATGATTGTGCTGGTAGCTTTAGTATGGTCTTATTTGTTGACCTCCTCTCTTTAAACCCCACTTCCCACGGACAAGTGTTAGCATCGCAGTATTCATTTTGTTAAACTTAATCAATCAAAGGGATTACACCATGGGAATCTATACCTGTATACACAGTATGTAGTCAATTTGATCATATATATATATATATATATATATATATGTACATAGCTCAGTATATATTTGCATATGTTTCTATTTTATCTAGCTTCCACATATGGGGAAAATATGTACTCCTTTTCTCTCTGAGCCTGCCTTGCTTCACTCAATATATGTCCATCCATTTCCCTGCATATAACGTGCTCTTTCTGAGCTCCTTATATACTTTGGTTATCACATGTTTGTTAGAAATAACTAGCAAAAATGTTCTACCATTTTGTAGGCATTTCAGCTGTACAGAAGCTTTTTAATAGAAATCTCGGTGCTTTTGTGAATAGGAGACAATGGACATTCTCATGAATAGCTAGGTGTCTGGTGAAAAAAATTGTTTTAATAAAATGAAAAGCCAGCAGCTGGTATCTCATACCTGTAATCCTAGCTACTCCAGACATTGAGATCTGATTATTGCTGTTCCAAGCCAGCACAGGCAGGCAAGTTCATGTGATTCTTATCTGATTCTTATCTCCAATTGACCACCAAAAAGTCAGAAGTAGAGCAGTGATTCAAGTGGTAAAGCACCACTGAAAAAACTGAAAAAAAAACAAAGAGACAGTGCCCAGGACCTGAGTTCAATCCCCAGGATGGGCACTAAATAGACAAGCAAACAAACAAATAAATAAATAACACTATACATAAAGAAGCAATTTATAACTTTTATAATTATACTAAGGTATTTTATGATTAGAGAAAAGGTGTATGCATTGTAATGGATATTAACATGGTACTAACCAATAAATGTATCATAATAAAAGTAAGACACCTGCAAACGGTAAAATATGGGTAGCTATTCAATCATTCTATTGATGTACCATCTTCGTCTCATGCCTTACTGCTTAGTTTTAAAAAAAAATATTGAAAGAAGTGAATTTTAGTTTTGAGGATGCTAGTCAGAAAGATTCAGTATATATTTTAAGTATAAAATAAAGTTGAGTCTTGCCCTATGGAAATATTACAACTCACATCATGCACTCTGTTTCACTCTACTTGAAGAAGATCTTTGACAGGAAAAAGAAAAACTGGAAACTAAATTGGATCCAGAGGATGTTTCTCTAGGCTGTTAAGGCATTCAATTATATTTGGTTGGCAAAAAACAGCCCTTGGTGGTGTAATAACAGCTCACCAGTCTTTCCAGCTCTCTTTTCCTCAATTCTGCCCACACATGAGAAACTGTCATATGCAAAATACTGTTCAAGGCCTAATGGTAACCCAAGATGAATGAAGCACACATCCTATCCTATCCTACTGAGCTCAGTCTACTGGAGATATCACCTTGAACCCAAGTCTCTTTTTAAAAACATGATTTGGAGGCTGGGAAGGTGGCTCAGTGGTAGAGTGCTTGCTTTGCATGTATGAGGCCCCGGGTTCAATTCCTCAGCACCACATAAGCAGAAAAAATCTGGAAGTGGTACTGTGGCTCATAAGTGGTAGGGTGCTAGCCTTGAGCTGAAGAGCTGAGGGATAGCACCCAGGCCCCGCGTTTAGCCCCCATGACTGAAAAAGAAACCACATGATATTTTAATCTTTTAAATCATAAACTGACTTGTTGAATCGAACCCCCTTTTACAACTATTGTAAAGATTCTTTAAAATCCTGTGCTAGTTCTATCTGAATCTAAGGCTGACATGTTCTCCACTTTTCCTCCATCTGCTCCTGATGTATATCACAAAAGAGATTTGAAAAGTTCATCTCTCATTGCCCAGCCCAGGTTTGGCTTGTCAGTGATGTACCACTAATATTGCTCTAAAAAGTACTCTTCTTCAGTTACATAGATCCATTGAGGCGTCTTTCTTATACAGAAAATAGAGAGTTCAAAGTTTGTTGGCAAAGATGGATGTTGTTTGAAAGAGACCAAAATGTCTGCAATATCTAACCCAAAGCAAGAAAGCCCAGGGGTTGCTGATTAAAGCAGGAAAAGCTAAAGAAAAGCCATATTCCAACTTCTACACTCATGGCTGACTCCAGATCAATGAGGGCAAGGCTTTCGCTCTTCTTCCAATGGATTTTCTCTGGGGATCTCATTTCTGCTCCTATTCTAGGCATAGCTGCCCTTAGTGTTTCCTCCATAGGGGCAGAGACCCAAGCTTAGGTAGCTTAGCTAGCTCTTCTATGGGCCTCAAAGGAATCAAGTACCAGAGCTTGGATTAATTCCCATGCTCTACTTAGTTTTTATTGTAAAAATGAAGCTTTGTGTATTGCAGATGCTGTTAATTTGTTGTAGATCATTGGAGCAATTTTTTATTTAATTGCTTCTGTTTTGAATTTAAAAAAAAATACACTGCTTCTTAAGTCATCAAATAAGTATTCATTCATTTACACTCTCATGGAGTCAACTCTATTTCCCAGGTTCTTTTTAACACCAGGCTTGGTAGCCCTCACTTTTTGCCAGTCCATCAACTTCACTGTAGAAATCATTCTCGTAGCATTTGATTTGGAAGTTCACAATGGCTCAACACATTTAAGGGGAACATTCATTCATCTTCAAATCCATGCACTTAGCATGGGGAAAGATTGATATGGTAGATATTCCATAAACATAATGTGAATGAATAAATCACTTTTTTCCTGCTTGGGAAATCTGTTTATCCTTTGGGTTAATCAATAACAGAGTGGAAAATGATTGTGGGACATATTGTCTGTGGTCTGGGCAGATCCCCTTAGAGATCGCAATGACTACACAGATGCTATTTGTTTGACTGGTGACCTATCCTTGCAGCTCTTGTCAGAAAATGGTTCATTAGCCTTTTGTTTGGGGCCCGTTTGTCTATCCTAGCAAGGACCAAAAGTATTCAGGGTTTATTCTCTATCTTCAGACTGCCCACAGATACATGAACTAATGACTGACAAAGACACAAATCTTTAACTCCACTCCCCACAGCTTCTCTGTAGCATGAGGTTGAGGTTAAAATGTTTCCTTAAATCACATTCTTAGTCACATTGTCTCCCTCTCCCACACCAGTTTCTCCATCAACACTTTTCCAACTTCAATAATAGGAGCTAAGCATTCCTAATATGTACATATTCTCAACCAGAGTGGCACCCTCAGCCTATTCCCTCTGGGAGAGGGAAACTATCTACCATATAGGTGGTTTCACATCTTTCTACTGTCTTACCTGGTCTCAGTCTTCTCACTTCAAAGCCTCCAGTTTCTGCTCTCTCTAATTTACAATTGTGTGTGCAATCCAACTGAGTTTGTTCTGACTATTCTTCCTGTCTCAGATATTGAGAATGGTACAGGGAGAATTCAATAGTTTTTTTTTTTACGCTGCCAGAAAGGTATTGAGTATTGCCAGGGACTTTAAGATTGCCATCAGCTTATGCCACTGTGCTCTGTGCTCCATGTATTTAGCTATGAAAGAACAGAATGTCTGTCCAATCTAGTATTGTGGAGGGTTTTCCAAATGAGTAGCCTTAAGAACAAATGTACCCCAACCATTGATTGTGTGGCTTGTCTGAGAGAACAGTGAGTACCAATGAAACTGAAGAGCAAATGTTAACTGTGCTTGTCAGGTAAGTCACCAACCTCAATCTACCCAGTGGCCAAAGAGATGCCCAGTACTGTCACATCAAGACCTTGGTGAGCTCTGAACTCATCCCTGTTTCTTTCACTCCTACTCAAAATGCCAGCACCCATGAGAACCAGGAAAGGGTATGAACAGAAGCAACATGCCACTTCTGGTTTTCTGTGTTGTCACTATGGAAAAAACAGGGCTTCAATACAACTTGTCATCTCAAAACATGTGCCCAAAAAGAAGAGGCTGGGATGAGGTGGGTGATTTAGAAAGATGCGGAAAGGGCATATGCAATCCAGGATGAGCTGGGTCTCAGATCTGCCTCATTGAGAACATATGCCCGTATGTTGATGTCTAAAGGCAAATCTGTTTCTTCCTCCTTGGTTGTAGATGTCGTCTAGTGGATGAAATGATGATTCCCTTAAGATGTTCAAACCTGTGTCTGGTCTAGAAAAATATTTTTTTCTTCCTTCTCTGAAGGGTGATCTAATTTGAATACCTTAAAAAGTAAGGGGTTTGTATTTTTTTCAACTAGCTTGAGGTAGACAGTTATTAGACATCATCCTATATTACTACCTTTGGCTCATGGTTATGTTTTCCACTGACCTGGAAATCAGCAGCTGCTTTTTGTTTTCGGTCAAAGATACTGAGGCAAAAGGCAAGGGTAAATGGCCTCACCTCACAGGAGAAAAGTCTGTCAGCAGAATGTCTCACTCAGGGCCACTTTGTAGTATAGAGAATGCACATAGACAAGCACTATTTCCAAAGACACACACACACACACACACACACACACACACACACACACCAAATTCCCTCCATGCAGGATAATTAGGCAGGAACAATTGTGTATGAGTCTCCATGGGGACTAGTGCACATTTAAGAGAAAATAACTTATTCTTTTAGCATTATGTTTCCTAAACTTTATTTATCTGAATTGCCTAAAGAATTTGATAAAGATAGAATTCTCTGGGACCCAGCCCAGGGATTCTGATTGAGCGTCTGTCTGAGGTTGGGCCCATGAGTTTATTTCTAATAAGCTCCTTGGAGACTTTCATGCTGGGTCAAGTTTGAGAACCATGTTCCACAAAGAAACTTATGAATCCCTGTGAAATATCCCCTAGAGAGAATGAGCTACTCAAGATGTGGGAGCAAAAAGAGCCACTGAACATTACCTATAAGGACATCAAAACCTGAACTATTTTGCACAAGTCTTAGTATCTCATTGGCTGTCTCATAGACTTGAAAAGTCTGCAGCAAGGGGCAGTGGAAGAAATGGATGATAGGAAAAGAAAGGCTGAAAAGTAAATTATAGAAAAAAGAGCCAAAATCTTAAAGTACAAGTGATTAATTCTACAAACAAAAGCTGGAGGTTAGCAGAAGCAAAGGCAGAAGGAAGAGGAAGAGGAGGAGGAGAAGAAGGAGGAAGAGAAGGAGGAGGAGGAGGAGGAAGAATTTTAAAGTAATATAGCCTGGCCCAAGTGGCTCACATTTGTAATCCTAGCTACTCAAGAGAGCTGAAGATTAAGGTTTGAAGCCATACCAGGCAGAGAAATCTGAGAGATGCTTAACTCCAATTAACCAGCACAAATTACTGAAGTGGAGGTGTGTCTCAAGTGGAAAAGCTACAAAGACAAAAAAAAACCCTAAGAGAAGTCCTGAGTTCATATTGGGAAAAGAATTATCTAATATACTATACTATACTGTAATGCAGCTAAGTAAATCTGAATAGCTAGTAAAGCATTCTTATTAAAGTAGAAATGCATTCATTCAATCCTGGAACTATGTTGTGTATTCACTGCATTTATTTGTTACTTCTGAATTCCTTTATTTGGTCTTTTTTTTATATTTACAACTCAGATTAAATAGGTATACTATATGAAAGGCTTAAAAAACCTCTTTATGTTGGGTGCTATTCAGGAGGCTGAGATCTGAGGATCGTGGTTCAAAGCCAGCCCGGGTAGAAAAATCCGTGAAATTCTTATCTCCGATAAACCATCAGAAAACCGGAAGTGGCACTGTAGCTCAAGTGGTAGCATGTTAGCCTTGAGCTGAAGAGCTGAGGGACAGTGCTCAGGCCCACAGTTCAAGCCCCACAACCGACAAAACAAAACACAAAAAAAACAAAAAAACCTCTTTATGCTTGGTGTCAGTGGCTCACACCTGTAATCCTAACTGCTCAGGAGGCTGAGATCTGAAGATAGCAGTTCAAAGCTAGCTCAAGCAGGGAAGTTTGTGAGTCTCTTATCTCTAACTAGCAAAAAACTGGATGTGGAGCTGTGGTCCAAGTGGTAAAGTGCTAGCCTTGAGAAAAGAAGGCTCTGGGACAGTGCTCAGACCCAGAGTTCAAGCCCTAGGACTGGCACATGCAAATTTATTCTTTCTCTCCCTCTCTCATTCCCTCTTTCTTTATCTCTCTCTCTCTCTCTTCTCTCCTCATAAACTTGAGAGATAAAACAAAACAAGTTGTGGGCCACATTTAATCTTCTTTGGTATTTTTTTGATTATGAATGAGCTTAATAAATGATGATTGTATGCCAATACTATGGAAACAGATGTACAGATATTAATTAATTTGTTTAAAATTACAATCTGAGAAGACTGAATTAAAAACCAGATCTGTGTGAACCTTACCCTTGTATGATTTTTGCTACTACAGTTTGAACTCAGTGTCTCATGCTTGCTAGGCAAGCTCCCTACCACTTGAGGCAAGTTCCTAACTCCTTTTGCTTTATTTTCAGAAAGCATCTCTCATGTTTTGGCTAGGGCTAGCCATGGACTGAAATACTTCAACTTATGTAGCTATGCACTAATATGCCTGGCCCTAAATTTGTATTTTTGTCTACCATGCCACTGCTAAAGACATTTTTGAGATGACCCCTGATGTTGTATCAAACATTGGGTTCCAGTGGAAAATCACCTAAGGCAGCTAGCAGGGCTGTCCCTGGGCTACCTCAGACCTGTTTTAACCTTGCACAGGTGCCAGTACAAACTGTTGCTGCCTTGAACTACCCACTGTGCCCCCAGGACACCTGTGAACCTCCCTGGCTACTGTGCTAGAGTGAGATGTGGGAAGTTACAATGATTCAGACTTTCCCAAGTATGACTCTTGGCCCCTGGACCAAACTGGATTCCAGGATCCATCGTGGGAGGGTCTAAGCATGCAAAATTGTCCTCAGATCTAACCAGTTTCCGATTAGTCACGTACCATGGGTGAACTCTTCAGGTTATTTCAGCCTCTGACAAATTCTCAGGGCTAGCTTTGGGCTGGGCCAAGAGAAATCTGGCTCAACTTACAGGAAAGGATGTGGAACCAGCTGTGGTGTCACCTCCTCTTGGACTCGGTTCAGTTCCTGGGTAGACCAGGCCTTGGGGTTCAGCACTGCTTTCTCAAGGGATCCTCTCTGTAGATGTCCTTCTGTAGATTTTTCTAATTGTCATTCACCTTGCGATGAGGTTTCTTTGACATTCATTACCACCTACATTCCCTTGGCCATATAAACCTGGGACAGTAGCCAAATACAAGACCATAGAACTCCTGTAGTCCCCCCTGAGTCACTGAGAAGGTCACAGAAGTCCATCACACAGAATGCAGCATGCTATACTCTGTTTCTCTCTGCTTTTCTCTTTCCCAGCCTGGGTGAGCACTGTGAGCTGTGAGTCACTATTTCTAACTGATTTCCTCAGCATCTAAGGTGAGGTTTGACAAGTCTTGCTTGACCCTGAGACGGGTTGGTGGCTGAGGCCTCAGGATGTGATGTGCATGGTCTCTGGGTCATCCTTGGCCATTCTCCATCTCCCTTCACCACTTCCTTTCTCTTTTAGCCACTTAGAGACATACTCAGACTTGTTCATGTCTCTTATATGTCTCTGTGTGATATTATCAACCACTACATCATGCATGCTACACCTGGGTCCCCACATTCACGCTACTACCAGGTGACAGGCCATAGGTGGTTCCTCTCTACCACAGATAGAATGGAATATGTATTGTGTGTGTGTGTGTGTGTGTGTGTGTCTGTCTGTCTGTCTGTCTGTCTACCTATTACATGCTACATGCTTCCACTTCCCACAGGGTTGGCTATTAAGACTTAATATGCTCTTTAACCACTCTCTGTCTCCCTCCATCCCTCCCTCTCTCCTTCCCCGCCATATATATATATCCTTCCTTCTCTCTCTCCCTCCTTTACTTCCTCCCTATATTTTTGTCTTCCTTTTGGACCCTTGCAAAAAGAGTCCTAAAAGTGGAGTCAACCAAAACAACAAAATAAAAAATTCCATGCACCCTTACTCTTTGTTTTACTCCAAATTTGCCATTGATAAATAAACTTTTTTCCTCGGAACTCTCTTTCCTTGGGTTGAATCTTCTCCTGTGAGAAGTCCACACATCTTCATCTAAGTGAGCAATGTGTCTTGCACATGTTAAGAGAATCCTTGTAGCATATATTTAACTCTTCTAATTCCATGCCTCATTTCTCACTATATCAACGGGCAAGCAAACTTATTAAAGACAGCATTATAACCACTATATTCTGCACTTCTGGTTGTTTTTATTCATAGTATTATTGTTTCTGTTAGATTTCTTTTTACTGAATGGAAAACAGATGTCCACAGTCAAAGGAGGACAAACAAATCAAGAAACTACCTGGGTGGTTATATTTTTTACTCTATCATGTCACCACTGCTTGCTGAGGCTCTGATATGTGCCTGAGCTAGATACAGAGGAGGGAGATGAATAGACTCAGACTTAGCTTCTATCCTCAGAGAATGGACTCTCCAGTCAACATAGGATTGGATGGGAGGGAGAAATTTGTAACAGTAAGAGACCACAAAACAAACCTGCTAGCTGGGCATCAATAGTTTATATCTATAACCTTAACTGGTTTGAGAACAGCTTGAAAACATTAAGGTCATGAGACACCCATTGTAACCAATCTGGGTACAGTGGCACACACTTGTCAATCCAGCTATGCAGAAAATATAAATAGGCAGATCATAGTTCAAGCTGGTTGAGCACAAACCTATTCAAAAAGCAATACAAGCAACCAAGGCCAGAGATTATGGCTCAAATGGTAGAGGGCCTGCTTGAAAGCATTAGGCCCTGAGTTCAAACTCCAGGACCATCCAAAAGCAAAGTAGCATACCACACAAAAGATGGCCACGTAATATGTGACAAGTGTTCAGGTATGTGAGTACTCATTCTTGGCTCAGCAGGCCAGGTGGCATTCTAACTGGACATTGAAAACAAGGTGGGATTGAGATGTGTGGAAACAAAGAAGAATTGTTAAAATCCCACTGAGGAGGGAAAACAAGTACTAATGATTGGAATAGTCTTTTGCTGCAGTAGAAAGTACAAAGGGGAGAGGTCTCTGAATCAGACCAGATGCAGTCAGGGCAAAGGGCCTCAGCTTCCTTAGTAAGCAATGTGCGCTCTACATGGCGATTAGGGAAACTACATGGCTTTCTAACCACAGACATGGCATCAGATTTAGGCAGAAACATTTATGGAGACACAAGAGGAAAAAGGAGAAGAGATTCCTCAGTCAAGAGGCTGAGTTAAAAGAGACCAGTTAGGAGGCTCTTTTCATCAATTGCCTGGCCTAAAGGAGAGGAAGTTTTGCATGGGACACTTTGCTAAGAGCATCTGGGCCATAGGGACTGAGTGAAGCAGGTATAGTTAACACTACTGGTTGTGAACCCCAGTTTGTGGCTCCTAAAGTGAACATCCCTTATCCACCAACCCTCTTGGGCACCATGCAGAGCTGCCACTTTGGGTCTACAATGCACCATGAATGGTGCCCAAGGCTGCATGGTACACACAGAAGACACCATGCCACCCCTGTCTACAACTTCAAACTCAGAAACCTCCATATGTAGCATGCGTGTGGCCTTTATCACATGACAGAGACTCATCATAGTTGCCATGGAGCTGATACATTAGGACGGAGTCAAAAAGGAAACGACAGTAAGAACACATAGCTCCAGGGTCTGCGTGACTCCTTTGGACGTTTTAATTCAGCCATGGGCAGTGTTCATGGCTGAATGAACGTTCTGTAATCTTTTTTCTCATGGACTAGCTAATTCAATCAGTAGAATCTGGCTAGGAATGATGACAGTAACAATTACAAAGGTCTCAGAAGCCAGCAGATGGACCTGAATTTTAGATTGAGCTCAGCCATTTTCTGTGGATGCAATCTTGAAACAATAGCTCCTGCTCAATCACAGCCGTCAGAAGGATTGCACAAGTATGACTCAGAAAGCATACAAGACTAGTGGGATGAAGGCATCCTAGATAAAATGGTCAGGGAGAGGTTCTTGGAAGAGTTGAAATATGAAGGGAAAGGATCGGGCCTGGGCATGGATTTGGGGTTTTGGGAAGCTTAGAAGGGGTTCCATTTCCAAGCCTCTTGTAGAAACTCCAACAAAGTTGTATTCTGTTCTTGTTGTTTATTTGGATGAATGCTTGCTTGCAGATACTGTGGTTTGAACTCAGGGCCAGGTTTGTTAGGCAAGTGCTCTACCACTTCAGCTCCCAGGCCTTCATGCATTAGTAATTTTCAGATAGGATCTTGTACTTTTGTTGAGACAGCCTTGAACTTTGATCTTCCCACCTCTGCTTCCCATATATATGAGATAACATGCGTGAGCCAGTACACTCAGCCTTCTTCTTGTTTGCTTGTTGCTTTCTCATTTAAATTTGAAGAAAACAAGTTTAGAAAGTCATTTGAATAAATCTAATGGAAACCACAGAGCAGACCAAATGTGGCATGGTGCAGCACTCAATTGTGTGTGTGTGTGTGTGTGTGTGTGCATACAAAATCAACATGGTTCAAAGCCAGCAAAAAAAAATCCATATAACCCTGAAAAGCTCTACAAAGCAAGGGTTGAACAAAATTTGAAGAGAAATGTGGGTTTTCTGCTTCTGGAAGCTGCAGTCATAAAGCCAAGCTTTATCCAGTCTCATGAAATAGGCTAGTAGGGAGTTGGTTTTATGACTTTTTGCCAAGCTGTGGGAGTTGACCTTTTCAGTGATTGATGGTGAGATTCAGGAGAACTTCCATGAGAAACTCAGAACCCTTCCTGGAGGAAATTATACTCATGGTGGCAATTGCATTTGATAGTAGCCTTGCTGCCAGCTTGTTTCAGTGTTGCAAACTTCTCATTTAGGAAAAAAAATACATTAAAGAATGACACAGCAGGGAACTTGCTGATAGAGGACTTGCATCTGATTCCAGGCCCTCTACCACTTACTGTGTGTCCTTGACCGCATCTTTGTGCCTTTCAGAGAGCCTGGCACCATTAGAAGTAAGAAGATATTAATTATTGCCCAGTTTCCCTCCTAAGATTGTTACGAGGCTTACATGAGAGAAGAGTGAAAGTAGTTTGAAAAACATAAAACCCTGTTTATAAACCAGAGAATAGTAGCATCTGTGGTAGGGTTCAAAAATGCCTGGAACTTCCTAGAGATATCATCTTGAGTCGCCATTACTGGAGTAGACCATTCCATTTTGTTAGCCCAAGTGAAAAACTTTATTGAGGAGAGAGGTCAAGACATTTTATAACAACAGGATATTTTACTTGCTTCTTTGGTAGAGAGTAATTTACTATCCCCAAAACTAAATAATCAGAATAATCACTCTCCATCACCACCTGGACAAGGGTGGACATGCACACTTCTGTAAGCATACAAGGACACTGCGGGCTCAGAAGGATTTACATCCTCAGACCTCTACCTATATAGTAAGGCGAGACAGTCAGCATGATTCTCTGCAAGTAGGAGCTGACACTTTGAGCTGAAAGTATGAGGACTCCTTCAAATGACCCACCTCATGGAATTATGTCCTTTTCTCTTCAAATCCTGGTCAGTTCTTTAATGGCATGCAGCTCCAGGCTCACATTTGGAGTATGGAGCCATATCCTTTTTGATTTTCCATATGCTTTTTACCTTCTCATCCTCTACTACTTGCTTGGGAGAGCTCTATCTTGTTTTTTCCTGATGATCCTCCAAATACCTGAGTACAGCTGTGAAACTCCCCCAACTAGGCCTTTCATAGGCTAAACCTTCCTTGTTCTGCCAAACATCTAGTTCCAAGAAAAGAGTCTTCAAATCTATTTTGATAAAGAAGTTATGGCTGATGTCTGGTAGAGAACCAGAGTCCTCTAACTCTGTTTTCTGCCAGCCATTAAAAAGACACTAAGTTTGGTTTTGGTTGATTTTTTTCTTCATTTTTCAAATTTTATTTTGTTGGATTTTTTTTTTTTTTGCTTTGCCTTTTGGAGCTACTCTGGATTGAAGTCAGGGTCTTGCATTTGAGCCACACCCCAGTATTTATTTGTTTTTAACACACTTCTGAACCTGGGAGTGGCAGGATGCTTGGCATTCATTTGAACAAAGATCCTGCTATTGCTTGGTGCCACTTGGCAAATAGGACATCTATTCTTTGCCCAATTGTAAGAGAGATCACAATGAAGACCTAGCCCTACTGGAGCTTTTTAATTGGGAGCTATTTGGAAGCAAAGTAGGGCTTGCTCAGAAAATCTGTCTTTGAGGCCTGGGTCCTTGCATCTCAGGCTTTTTTCTTCTGTATGGTAGGAGATTAAGCTTTACTTTGTTGAGCTTTAGTAGAATGGTACAATTCTAGTGACTTGATAGAAGAAGGAAAACCACTTGGCAAAGGATTCATTTAAGTATGACTTCTACACACTATCCTTGCTTATAATTAGGTTGGAGCCACCTCCAGCTGGCCCCATCCATAACCTTCTACTTATGGAAAATGAGTAATATTACTTACTTTAGAAAAGAGTCAGAGCTGTCATCTCACTGTTATGACTAACTTTGCAAAAGAAAACATTTATTTCTGTTCCAAGAATGATCCTGTAGGCTCAGAACATAGATTTATCCTCAGTCTTTGTTTCAGAGAAGAAGCAGAGGTAGCAAGGTAACCAATGGTTAGGAAATACTTTGTTTCCAGAATCAGCTGTAGCTCAAGAGTCATCAACCATCCTTAAGAACTCAGTCAGCTAAAGGAATGCTAGCAGGTGCTATTGTTAAATAAGCAAACACTGCTGGTGACAGAACCATGCCCTCTAACTTCTATATAAAACATCCACTTAGGGTTTCACGTAAAGAAATTTTTGTTTTTAAAATACTATGTGTGGATGTTTTACTGAAACTTAGTGTTTTCCATGGATCCAACAGAAACCATGTGCTTTGTATGCTAAGTGAATCCAAGACACCCAAGTTGTCATAGTAATAAAATTGTGGAAATTTTAATTTTCAAGCAACTAATGCCTTAAACTTAATATATATATATATATATATATATATATATATATATATATATATATCTCCTCGGAAGATATTAGAGTAGAGGACTAAATGGGTCTTGTGAGATGAAGAATTCCTAAAACAGAAGAAGGTCATGGTGTCAGAGAGGACACATTTAGTATTTGGCACTAGTGTTTTTTGCTGTGCTCTTTTCTTTTCTCCTGAAGAGTACAAGCTAGGCAGCTTTAAAATGAAAATATGGGGACTCAAAACAACTGGGTGCTGGTGGCTCATTCTTGTAATCTTGACTACTTGGGAACCTAAGATCTAAAAGTACTGGTTTGAAGCCAGCCTAGGTAGACAAATCCTCAAGATTCTTATCTCCAATTAACCAGTAAAAGCTGGAAATAGAGGGGTGACTCGAGTGGCAAAGCATTAACAGTGAACAATGAAGCCAAGTGAGAGCAAGAGGTTCAAGTCTCAGTACTGATACAACAACAACAAAAATACAAAGCAGATAAAACATGGTGTCTCACATCTGTAATCCCAGATAATTAAGGGGTGGAGACTGGGAAGATCATCATTTGAGGCAGGCCTGAGCAAAAAGTTAGTGAGATCTCATTTCAACCAATAAAATGGACATCTTTACACATAGCTGTCATTACAACTACATAGGAGACCTAAATAGGGGAGGATCAAGGTCCAGTCTGGCCAATGCAAAAATGAGAGGTCTTCTCAGAAAAATACCTACAACCTGTGATAGAAGGTAGAGTGCCTATGTAACAAGCCTGAAGCCCCTGAGTCCATAAAACACACATACACACACCCCACACGAATAGCATAACACTAATAAGGTCATGTGCCTAGAGGGAGATTTCACTTTCCACTTTCCCTATGGGATAACAATGGGAGCTGAGATGTAAATCACTCTATGGTGATACTGTCAAGCACTCTCATGCACTGTAATCTCCAGGGTCACCTTTCCCAGGCCACACTAAGTATGGAGGCTCTTATGGAGGCTCTTATATGGTGGAGCCATCAGGCTGAAGTCATCACTCGAAGGATAGCTGTTCCATAAGCATCTGAGAGGCTCATACCTAGAGCAAGAAACAATCTCATATGTTAAAGCGCTAAGATATGGGGGGTGAGATGTCTTTGCAGTATAGGCAGAACTTATCCTTGGTGACAGGTAGGAAAAGGCCAGCAGCAGAATAAAGCCCCACAAATCTGAAAAGTACCGCAAAGAAACCAAACAAGTAAAGTTTGGGGTGGTAGCTCCCATGCATTAGTTTTTCCACTAATAAAGCAACAATGCACAATCTTTACATGTTACAACACTATGAATATACAGAGTATGACTCCATCCCCAACTCATTTTAAAAAAGAAAAAAAGGAAGTATTATCCTAAGAAGAAAGATGACCTATTTTCTATCTCTAGCTTGCTAAACTCTTGGCCCATTAAAATACTTGATCCAGTCTTTGTTCACCAGTTTCCTTCAGTCAAGAAGAAAGTCATCTTCTGGGGCCATGTCCTTCTCCGTAGAAACTGTTTTATCAGACATTAATTTCATCACTATGATTTGGAAGGCATTCTCAAAACTCTAGCTGATCTTTGAAGAGTCTCATTGCTTTAATATCAGTAAAATGGGTTTTGTTTGTTCTTGTTTCTCTCCCACCCAAACTTGGATATCGTGTTTCTGTCAAAGTTGCTCCTCATTGCTCTCAAACACAGGATTGCTGTAGGACACTGCCCTTCCATATCCAGGCATGTCAGAGTAGGAGATTTGGTTTATTGGGGGCCAGTTGTGGTCATTTGCCAAGTTCCTCTGCCATATCCGATACTGGCTTTTTGACTGATAGCCAAAACGTCTTTTGATGGCCAGCCACAAAGTTCGATTTTCAATAATGGCTTCCTGCAAAATTAAAAAGAAAAGTTACTGCTTACAATCATATGTCCTGTGTTTTTAGTTTACCTCATTCCACTGATCCTAATCCAACATGGCTGTGATGTTTGCTTTATATCTTAGAAAACTGAAGGTAGTTTCATAGGCTTGCTCCTGGCTTCTCCAACTTTTCCCCCTACATAACTTTTCTGGAGGAGAAAGAACAGGGAGGTTTAATCACCTGGTAGTTAATCTGAAAGTGATTTACTTCAAAGATGTGCTATCTTTTGATTTAAATTTAAAATCATTCAAATTCTATACTCCACACCACATCACATCCAAATTTTATTTAATACGAAATTATGCATTATGCAATTATTTACCACCACACAGAAATGGCCATGAAGGAGATGTGTCTTGGGATCACCCTGGCACATTCTTGTAGTGTCATGTATACAGTTAGTGAAACTGTAAAACCTGGAGTTGAAACAATCTAGCTGAGCTCCCAGCTCTAAAACTTACTATGGGCAGCCTGAGTCTCTTCCATATGTTTGTTGTAACTCCCTTCACAAAACGGAGCAGGGCACAGAATACTGTTTGCCATATGCCTACTACCCTTCTCAACCACTCACTTAACAAAGCTCTGGGCCCTGTTCACACTTGCCTCCAACCTTCACCTACACTGAAATGCATTTTTAAGATTGTAACAATTATGCTTCTCTGCAAACAATTTGGGCTGCCATTTTATTCCAGGAATTAGACTGAATCTTGAACAGAGCCTGAATTAGAATCCAGAGTATATCAGAAAGGTTATCACCTCCATCTTCCATTGTTATCACGGGCAGTCACAAAGGTTGATCTTGGTAGACGTTATCGTGAAAGAAACAAGGAGGACTAGACCTGAAATACATGCTGATCATGGTATCGTTGCCAAGTTGGAAAAAAAAAGTGAACTTTATAGGATTCAAAAACAAGTTTTCAGAGACATACTGGTTTTCCTAGAATCCACCCATCTTTACTGTTCGAGATGTGTCACCCACAAAAAGGGCAGAGAACGGCTTTTCTCTGTTTTCCTCTGAAAAACGGCCCAGCTTCTGGAAATCTGCTGCAGACCCACATTGCCAGGTTCAGTTTAGGGAAACCTGAGGGCTCACCTTGCCAGACCTGTCAGTCTGCTTTCCCACAGCAAAGATATTTTGTTCTTCACATGTAACAAGAGAAATGCAGTTCTCCTTACAGCTGGGCTAAGGCAGGAACACTAACTTTAAATTTTAAAGTCTACCTTAACTCCAGGAAACCTTAGCAATAAACCTTCATGTAAAACAAATGGGAGGAAACCACACACACACACAAACACACAGAGTGAGGAAGGAGGGATGGAGGGAGTCAGGGAAAGAAGGGAAGGAGGAAGGGAAAGAGAGACTGAGAGACAGGGAGAGAAGAGTGAGAGTTTTGGGAGACATTGTCATGCTCTTAACTTCCCCTGGAGCCTTTGTCGTTCAGAGTGTAACAACCTGTGTCACTTTGCCTCTCCCAAAAGGGAAACTGAATCAGGTGACAGGTCCTGTCACCCTGCAATTCAAATTAAATGCAGATCAGGAAGCAAACATTTTTTAAAAGCCCTGATGAGAGTCATTCCTTACAAAAACTAACCCATGTGTTTTTATGCCCACCCAAATAAGTTATGTGTGCTTGTATACATAAACCTACACACCTATAATTAAAAAAATAGGAATTCCAAAAGCTATGCACATGTTTTCCCTTGCCTATCATCAGCGGGATGATAAGAAGGCTCCATGTAAGGTCTCATTTGAATCTATTTGCCTTCTTTTTTGGGGGGGGGGTCCGGTCGTGGGGCCTGAACTCTGGGCCTGGGTGCTGTCCCTCAGTTCTTCAGCTCAAGGCTAGTGCTCTACCACTTGAGCCATAGCTCCACTTCCAGCTTTTTTCTTATGTGGTGCGGAGGAATTGAACCCAGGACCTTGAGCATGCAAGGCAAGTGCTCTACCACTGAGCCACCTTCCCAGCCCCTGAATCTATTTGCCTTCTGCACTGCTCTGAGATACACATTAGCCATAGAGTTAACTCTGAGATTCAGATTGGAGAGGCACTGAGTCAGACTTCAGCAAATCAGATAATACTCAGATCTTTGTAAAAGGAGGCCAGCCATCTTTCATGCTAACCCTTGCAAACAACTGTGGTCCTTCTGTGCCACAGGTTGGGCAGGCAGAAGGAGTTAAAAGCTCATTGTAGAAGTGCTCAGCATCTGTAACATCTACTCTTTGAGACACCCAAGGGATCACATCTCACTGTCCCATGACAGCCTGGGTCTTTCCCTATTCTGCTAGGATCACCGTCTGAGACAAGGAAATCTGGTCTCCATAATTCTTGATTATAACTGCCTTCACCAAAGGCCGAATGACTTTGTTTAGTCCCTGATTACTTGTTGATCACAGAGAAGCAGGTGACTGAGCCATTGGAGGCTGTAGATAATGAATGGGCTTTCAGTGGGAGCGGGAATGGGAGTTTTCAACTTAGAAGCTACTGGGAACTCAACACTAAACCCTCAGATGCACATCTCCTCTACTGTTTACCCAATATAAGAACCAAAGAAGAGAGTTTACTTCCCTGAGCATAAAACTACTCTATTTGCTGAGGTGAGTGGGAGCACTTCTTGCATTTAATGGAATACTTACTTAGCTCCTGCTAGAATAAAGCAGGGTTTTAGGTGCAGGGGCCATTAACATGAGTTTTTGCTAGCTAGGAGAGAGAAGAAATGAGTATACAAATAGCTGTAGCACTGACTCCTTTACACACCCACCCCTAGCAAAATGCTCTAGGACATGGCACATGGTAAAAAAAACACTCAAGGAAGTGATGAGTTAAAAGAGTGACTGAAAATAAGGAAGTGTAAGTGCCACAGGAAATGATAGAATAATGAAGGTTTATAATTTTTAAATATCTACAATGCACTTTATGCTGTTCACATTTCAGGGTTCAATAACTCCACGTGGGAGGTATCATTCATTATTGGCATCATTTTACAGAGAACTAAACAGACCCAAAGAAGTGGAGTTACTTGCCCAAAGTCAGACAACAGGAAAAGGCTGGAGCCAAAACTCACACTTAAGGATTGCCCCTGAGCCTGTCCTTTTCACTGCCAACAGGCAGAGAAGGGAAGGGAAGGGAAAGGAAGGGAAGGGAAGGGAAGGGAAGGGAAGGGAA
>NW_012267261.1:5109981-5171745 GCF_000151885.1 Dipodomys ordii
GAAGGGAAGGGAAGGGAAGGGAAGGGAAGGAGCAGTAAGTACAATGGGTGTACAGCATACCATGGGATATGTTCTCTCTCTCTCTCTCTCTCTCTCTCTCTCTCTCGTGCTGGTACTGGGACTTGAATTTAGGGCCAGGGCATTTCCCCTTAGCTTTTTCACTCAAGCTGGTACTCTATCACTTGAGCTACAGCTCCACTTCTGGAAAAATTGGAGGCCAGAGGCTCATGGACTTTCCTAACTGGTCTGGCTTCAAACTACAATCTTCAGATCTCAGCCAGGAGTAACCAGGATTCCAGGCATGAGCCACCAGCACTGTAAGAATGCTCTCTTATTAATTTGATTGTTTTAGAGACCATGTGGTTTAACCTAGTATTCTCGAGTGTGCTGCCTGAACCAGCCACATCAGAATCATTCAGCAATCTGACAGAAAGGCATACTCCACATTACAAGAGAGGCTGAGGCAGAAGAATGACAAGTTCCAGGCCAATCCAGGCTATGTAGTAAGACCTGTATCAAACAAGCAAGCCAACAAAAACAAAACAAGGACTGGGAATGCAGCTCAGTGGTTACAGTACTTTTCTAGGCTGTGCAAGATCTGGATTTTATCCTCAAAAGGAAAAAAAAAGCCACATGCAATGTGAGTTCCTTTATATGAATTGTAGAGAATGGATGAATCCATAGAGACAGAAAAGGCGTTAATGGCTCCCAAAAAGTAGGAAGAGAGAGAAGAGAATGGAGAGCAATGGTAATGGGCAGAGAATTTCTTGAGGGATGATGAAAATATTCTGGCCCGAAGTACTATGGATAGATATATGACTCAGTGGCTGTACTAAAAACCACTGGATTGATGAACTTTTTATAGTGTTTGAGTCATATCGCCATTTCAAGATGTGAATTGGGTTTGCATCTCTATTTGTGGAATTAAAACAAAAATAAATACCAAGCAAGGCGCTGGTGGCTCGTGCCTGTAATACTAACTACTTAGAAGGCTGAGGTCTGAGGATCTTGATTCCAAGCCAGCTCAGGCAACAAAGTTCATGATATTCATTTCCAATTAATCACCAAAAATCCAGAAGTGGAGCTGTAGCTCATATGGCAAAGTAGTAGCCTTCAGCAAAAATGCTCAGGAACAGTGCCTACACCCCAGGACCTGTGCGTGCGCGCACGCACGCGCACACACACACACACACACACACACACACACAGACACACACACACACACACTAGCAACTTAAATATTGCAATTCCATTCTCCTTAGCCCCACTTTCCAGATGACAAAACTAAGGCTTCTTTGGATTCATCAGAAAAGCAAAAACAAAAACAGAAAACGTTGCTCATAGAAGAAAATAGAAAAGTGACAGCAATATTGACTAAGGCCCAAGCCACCACTACCACACATCACACATGCATATATACAACCACGAGCAGCCGCCGGAAGACACTTACCTCCGCAATCAAGGACACAATGAAATAGCAGATGAGTAAGATGAGCATGGAGACCCGCCACAGGACGGGAGTGCAGAGCAGCTGGCAGGAAACAATGAAATACAGTTAGTCGGAGGACGAATGTATGTTGGAAAATAGTCATGTATTCACAGTGTACATTCGGTTATAAATGTAGTATGTATATATGTATGTTTTACAGGCACATGTACATGCAAAAAATTTTATGAAGATATGCATTAAAAGCGTGAAAAGATTATAGTCAGTAATTCAATGATTAGGGGATTTTTTTTAGCTCCCTTTCTTTATAATTTCAACTTTGCAATGAAAATAAATAATGATTAAAAACCTGTGTGGAGCCTACTGCCGGTGGCTCATGCCTGTAATCCAGCTACTCAGGAGGCTCAGATCTGAGGAACACCATGGTTTGAAGCCAGCCTGGGCAGGAAAGTCCATGAGACTTTTAACTCCAATAAACTATTCAGAAAAAGCCAGAAGTGGTGCTATGGCTTAAGTGGTAGAGTGCTAGCCTTAAGTACAAAGAGGATTAGGATCAACACCCAGGCCGAGGTCAAGCCTTAGGACAGGAAAAACAAAACACAGAAAACCTGTGTGGTCCAGTTGCTTTGGGTATTATGGGGTTTTGTTGTTGTGTTGTTGTATTGGTGCTTTTTGTTTTGTGCTGGTATTGGAGCTTGAAATTAGGTCGGGGTACTGTCACTGAGATTTTCTTTTCTTTTATTTCTTCTTTTTTTTTTTTTTGTCAGTCATGGGGCTTGGGCACTGTCCCTCAGCATTTCAGCTCAAGATGAGCGCTCTACCACTTGAGCCACAGAGCCACTTTTGGTTTTCTAGTGATTTATTGGAGATAAGCATCTCATGGATTTTTCTGCCCAGGGTGGCTTTCAACCGTGATCCTCAGCTCTCAGCCTCCTGAGTAGCTAGGATTACAGGTGTGAGCCACAGGTGCCCAGCTTCACTGAGTTTTTCTACTCGATGCTGGCATTCTACGACTGGAGCGGCAGCTCTGTTTCTAGCCTCTTTGGCTTGTTAATTGGAGATAAGAGTCTCACAGACTTTCCTTTCCAATCTGGTTTCAAACTTCAGTCCTCAGATCTGAGCATCCTGAGTAGTGAGGATTACAGCTGTTAGCTACCCAGCACCTGGTTTGCTTTGTTGTGTTTTTAAGATGGAAGACAGGAAGGAAGAAACTCAGTGGGCCCCCTGTGGAGCCATATTGGAAATGGGGCCCTCTTGTCTCTGAGTTCCTATTTCTCCTCAGCTAAGCCTTGCTTTAAAAAAAATAATTTTGGTTTTTTAAATTTTAAATATTTTTATTCTAAAGATACTGTACAAAGGGGTTACAATTACATGAGCAAGGTAATGGGTCCATTTCCTATGGAGCAGTGTCTTGCTTTTGAGCCCTAAATCCTGAATGCCACCTCAGGATCATGCCTACAGTCAAACAACCTGGCCCCTCACACGGATGCTTGCTAAAGAAGTAATTGGGGCTGAAATCAAGCTTCCCCTGGCCCACTATCTCTCTGTTTGTGCCAACCACTTCCTAGGCTGGGTGCCTAATACACAGTGTGCTATATGAGTTATTTAATGAATGGCCAGTGGAAGAAAGAATGATCAATAAAGCTAATGGCACTCTGCTGTGCCCAACATTGTCTTACATATTCTTTCACACTGGTGGGAGGAAAATGGATACAACTTTATAGAGAATAATACTTTCAAAATTAAAAATTCAAATCTATTTCTATGAATTCATTCCTGAGATACACTCTTCCACATGACTGAAATGATATATGTACACGGTTCTTTTGTTGCATCTTTGGAATAGTAAAACCTGGAAACCAACTAAATGTGGAACTACATATAGATTGTGGTATATACCCTGAAATAGAATACACATGTCTACAATATAAAATACTATGTTGTCATGATAAAGAAAGAGAGTATTCTTATATAGAACAAACATCAAAATGTCCTGTTCCAATAAAGAAGCAAGGTGCAGGACTGTGTGTGTGGTTGGGACCACATACACATTAAAATGTTCCATTCAGATCCCCTGCTGCTGGGAAGATAAATACACACAGCCATGGAAATATTCCACTCAGATCTCCTGCTGGTGGGAAGATAAATAATGGATAACCCAAATGTTGTGCTCAAAATCCAGCCCAACTTCCACCCAAAAGCTACACACTTCTTCCCATGGGCTGCTCATGGCCAGTACTTGAGGACAGCATGGATTCCCATGACACTCATGGCTTAGCCACCAACTGCATTGCAGACTGAGACTCTGCTCATCCAGGATTCTCTCCATCACAAGGTCAGACATTCACCACAGCAGCAGTGTAGCAACTCTCCTCCTCCTCCTCCTCACCTTCTTTCCCCCCACACAACTTCACCAATAACTCATCCTCTCTGTGGACATCCACGTCTTAGAATACCAAACAATGTAAGTGTTTGCTGCTATTGTCTTAAGAAAATGTGGGAGAAGATAAACACACATATATACACATCTCTTCACACATATAAAATAACTGTACACATATTCTAAGTCTGAGTAAAGAAAAAAGTAACTGTGAAAATGCTTAAAATAAAATGGTACCATAGGTTACTGTCCAAGAGGGGCTGGAATGGAGATTTCAACTGTCCTTTAATTTTCAAATTTTAAATCGTGTAATGTATTATTCTCTATTAAAATAATTAATACGATGTTTTTAAAAGTAAGCAGTATCTGGGTTGCAAAACAGCATGATTGCATCTAGACTAAAATAAAACTCATAAATTAGTCAATACACATTTATAATATATACATTTTAGAAGATGAAAAGATGTAGTGAGTAATGTTATGGTATTCTTCCCCTGAATAATCTACATTCTCCATAATGAATTCATAGTTTCTATGAGCGAGTAGGAAACATGACTATTTTTAAAGTGAACAATAATTACTTGGTCATGCTGGCCATGACTCTACACAGATTTCCACCCCCCAAAAAATGCAACAACCCCCACCCTTATTAAACCAAAGCACCCTGTTTGTCTGATGTCCTCAAAGACTGAAGAGTATGATTAACTTGTCTTAAATTTAACTTCTTCAGGATTGAGACAGATTCACTCGTGAACAAAGGTTTTTTATTTCCAAGAGTACTTAATCTAATCAATAAAGAGAATTCATAACTGTGGTAAATGCACTACATAATGAGGCTTAGGAATTTAGAAAAGGCCTGGCATGTCTCCAGTCCCAGCAATCAATAGAAACTGGAAGATCTCAAGTTTGGCAACCCAAGGCCAGCCTGAGATACAGAGGCCTAGGCTTAAAATAGAAAAGTAGAAAAGGCTGCAGAAATTGAATAGGTTTTTCTATTGTTTAAGTATTTAAAGTTATGGTGTGTTGGAAGGCCTCCAAGTTGTCTCAGTATTACAATATGTGAGAAAGTGCATGACATTTTAACATTAAGTAGGAATGCACCAAAAAACATGTTTACAGATTGGAGAATTAACCAAAAAAGGTGGTCTGGGCAACGTATTTTAAACAGCTTCAAATGAGAACACTTTAGGAGGACAATCTCACATTTGAAAGAGGAAAAAAATCAATACATATAGTCTTCTCATCTTTTCAAAGGAAAATATTCAATAGTTTTTCAAAGGCTATCTTTCATCTCAGGAAGTCAAGACTAGATGGAATTTTATTTCTTAATCAGCTTAAATGTTAAAAATAGATATAACACCAAATTCTTTTCAACTCTGACATCTGAAAGTACGTAATTGGTGTCGAGGATCCAAGTCAATTGCAATCATGGCCTGTGTTTTTGAAGCTGATACTATAGAACTGTGAATCACCATGCTGAGACTTACGTCCAAACTCCTGTACAATACTGGGATATCGGCAAATAGAATGAAGAGACACACGCTGAGCTGGACAACCAGCACAAGGACAAATGTATCTGGGGAAATAAGGACATAGCTATCATTTTGAGAAATCAGAGTAAGAAGTATCGTATCTGTTCACAGACATATCCTAGAAGAATGCCAATTGAGTACGCTTGATTTCTCCTTCCAGGCACAGCCTGATGACAGCAAGTGGGTCTCACCTCTGCGATCTCAATGCATGTCCTTGAGCAATGTGGGGCTTTTCATGTGCACGATCGTGTTTTGATTCATAGAATTAATATGTATAAAATATAGTCTCAAATTCTTTGGCAGGACTTTTGGGTGATTCACACCTGGAATCCTAGCTACTCAAAAGACAGAGAGCTGGGGATTGGGATTCCAAGCCAACCCTGGGCAGACAAATCTGTGAAACCCTTATTTCAAATTAACCATCACAAAGCTGGAAATAGAGCTTTGGCTCAAGTGGAAAGGCTAAAGGACAATGACCAGGCCCAGAGTTCTCGTCCCAGGACTGACACACACATAAAATTAATAATAATAATAATAATAATGCTTTGAAGATATTTCAAGTATCTGATTTCCTTTAATACAAACCATTTACCTCAAATCCTTTCCAGGAGAACAAGGAAGGCTGAAGATGAACAGATATTTAAATTGCAATTATGCAGATATCAGCATCCAACTGTTTCCTTATCTCAAGGAGGAAAAAGGTACAATTTTCCCTGAACATACAGATTTTTATGAGGATACTGATGCTTATACTTGTGCGTTTTCCCAATGAAATCCCACCCAAATGACAGTCTCCATCTAACACACCTCCCTGACCCAGAATGTAAGACAATGGGAGGAACTTCAAGAACCTGCACAAATCTCCATATCATATCCTCCCTACCTGCTACCACACAATGCCCCCTTCACTCAGATGGTTCCATCTGAGACAGGTTCCATCTGAGGCCTTACAATGCTTTCCTCACCTCTCCTAAGATGAATACTGACTTAAAAAAAAAAAAAGTTGGGCACTGGTGGCTCACGTCTGTAATGCTAGCTACTCAAAAGGCTGAGATATGAGGATTGTGGTTCAAAGACAGCCCCAGCAAGAAAGTCCCTGAGACTCTTATCTCCAATAAACTGCTCAGAAAAATCCAGAAGTGGGTACTGTGTCTCAAGTGGTAGTGCATTAGCCTAAAGAAGCTCAGGGACAGTGACCAGGCCCTGAGTTCAAGCCAAGGACCAGCAAACAAACAAACAAAAAACTAACAAGTGAAGAAATAAACCCATCTTCCCAATTTGAGATAATCCCAAGACAACAACTAAAGGCAAACTTTGGGTGAAGTGACAATATGGAAATAAAAAGCTCTGGTACATAACAGAGTTTTAAAGGAAGGGGTAAAGTACCATGAGATTAAGGCTGTCCTACACTCTGGCAAAGAAGTTAGGAGACCCTAATGTAGGGTCCTTTCTGAGTGACCTGGCCACTCTAATTAATGACTCTTCTACTGACCTTTCACCTCTGACCCCCTACAGTTCTACTCACAGTTTGTATAGGTGGGTTGCCGAAATGGTTTTCCTTTAGAGAATGTAAAAGCCACAATGATGCAGTTGATTGTTCCCAAGAACCATACAGTTGTGTTCTCAAAACTTACGAAAGCACTATTGCTTCCAGTTTTTTCTAGAGCCATTGGAGAAATGGTAATGTTTGCAGTACTTTCATTTTTCACTGTGCAAACACTAAAAAAGAAACAGAAAAAAATCTGTGAAGTAAGATGACAAGCCCGTAGGGTGCATGTGAATCTATAAGACTCCATACCAAACAATCTCAGAGCAGACACTCAGCATTTCTGGAATTGCTTATGCGTTGACAAAGAATACACTGAAAATTAAAGGCAAAATCAACAAACACAGATAGACCTGTGAAATTATATGATAGACAGATAGAGGAGGTCTTACATACAAGCATATAAAGGTACACACATAGTTCCAACTAGTTGTTTATTTATATGCGCTTATCAAGTAGAGTCATATTTTCCCTTGAATGGTTTAAAGATCTCTGATAATTGGCCATAATTTATCACTTAACAGGGTCAGTTTTCACAAGGGTAGGGCATTCAGTTATGGCACTGAGATATCACTTAAACTGAGCTGCTTGAACTGGAACAGACCAGGCAAACTATAACCCATCCTAGATATAACAGATGGTTGGAGATCATTATCCTAGAGCACAGCCAAAGGCAAGCACCACAGATGACAGCATCAAACTGTGCTACGGAGAGGACATGATTGTTAGGAATTTGTCGAAAGGAGTTAAGAATACCAAAATCTTGGCAGGACTAAGACATGTTTTCCTCCCTTTGTATTATCCAGATAATGTTTGATAGAAATTAGAATCTGAAAAACTAGATTTACAGCTGTGATCCTACCTGTGCACCTCCATGGAATACCAAGGCTGCCTCCGAACCAGGACGAAGCCCGCAATATGCAAGACCAGGCTGAAAAGAATGTTGAAGGTGACGGAAAGCAACAAAGGTGGAGAGATGAGCCGTCCTGCAGGTCGGAAAGGTACCAGCTTGGGGTAGGCACCGTTCAGATTCACTACAAAAGACACCCAGTATTCATATTTATGAGAGCAGGGAAATGTTATATTCTTGGTCAGAAGACCCATATGGTTTCTTTGGAGCCCTGGTCTAAGGAGAAAGACAAGCTGAGGGAGTGAAGTGGTTAATGGATTCGAACTTCAGACTATGAGGAATTCTTAAAAGAGAAGTTACAGGATAAACATCAGATTCATTTTTTGCCTACTAATAAGCAATGATTATTAAGTCAAAGGTAAAGAAATGATAAAATGCTCCTTCTTATACTCTGCTTGTGGGAACCTAATTTAGGTGAAACTTTTGCAAAGCAATTTGGCAGTAAACATAGAAAGATGTTCCTTCCACTTTTAGTACTTTATCCTAAGGTAAAAAAATCATTTTTAATGTGTAACTATGCTCATTATAACATCATCTCCAATAAATTAGGGTACATCTATGTTATTAAATGACATTCAATTACAAAGTCAGGCATAGCGGCTCATGCCTATAATCCTTGCTACTGGAGAGGCAGAGATAAGGAGGATTATGGTTTAGGCCAGGTGGACAAAGAAAGTTAGTGAAATCCTAATGCAACAAAAGAATCTAGGCATGCTGGAACATGTCTATCAGCTTGGGCATGTAGGAAGAATAGGTAGGAGGATTAAGGTCCAAGACCAGCTTTAGGCAAAAATGCAAGATATACTATGTAAAAAATAACTACCCTCCCTCCTCAAGTGGCTGAGATAGCTCAACTGGAGGACTGCCTGACTTGCAAATACCAGGCTCTGGGTTCAAGCTCCAATGGTACCAAAATAATTAATCGTAATAATTTTAATGACAAATGAGGAATGGCATTACAGAGCAAGCACCCTCTGGAGAAACACTGAACAATACACAGGATAGGTCAGGAACAACTTTGCCAGGACTCTGAAAAACAGACAAAAGTACATAGCAACAGAGGAAACACTGGATCAAAAGGAAAATTCTAAATGGAAGGGAAAATTGTGGCATGGAAAATCCACTTGCTTTGTCCCTCTTCAGCTCAGTAAAATCTTCAAGATGGAATCCTGCATTCCAAGTGAGGGTTCCTAGTCCCTAGCAGGGTACACAGTAGGCTTTACATACCAATTCCTGTGCATGCTTGTTCTCACCTGTCTGGTGCTACATGAAGAAATGGTGATGTTTACCCAGGGCAGAAAAGCAGCATACATTGTTTGAAAAAATTAGAAGCTAATAGTCTACAGTTGCCTTAGGCAAAAGCTTATCGTTGAGATATAAAACAAGCACCTAAAGCCTGGGAGGAAAAGGTAAGGAAACTCAATTTGAAAAATGAGGACATTCAGAAACACCTGTGTGTGCACCGTGCACTATGAAAAAATGTATGCATGCCTGAGGCAAAAAAACATGCTAGAGAAGGACCCTGCGGGGTCCTTCCACACAGGGTGACCTTGACTCAGCACAAGTCTGGAGAAGTCATGGGTATGTAATCAATTGTAGACACTGAGCAGAGGTGTTTTTGTTCATTTTTTAAAATTCCTGAATTCAAGGAAAACTCTTCCAACACCTTAGTTAATCAAATCCTAAGAGCGGTGACTACTTATGACAATGGATATGGTCTACAGAAGTAGTTTAGGAAAGTCAGGAAATAAATGAATGACTATAACCTTCAACTGCTAGATAAACAAAAATATCAAGTCTTGGAGAAACAGAAGCATCTGATTTCTAGAGTTCCTACCTTCTACTGCTCAAGAGAACCATATAAGGTGAGAGAAATCATCACTGAAGAAACACATACATTAAATGTACTAGGCAGAGGTATTTAAATAGCTTTCTTAAATATACTTAAAGAATTAAAGGCAACCATGAGCAAAAACAACTAAGGAAATCAGGAAACCTATGTAACCAAACTGAGAATTCAATAAGAATTTAGAAATTTTGGAAACAAAGACACAAAGTAAACTATGGAGCTTGAAATACAATGAATGGCATGGGAAAATAAGATGGGTTCAACATCAAATTTGAGTAGGCAGAAGAAGAAACAACAATGAACTTGAAGACTGGAGAGTTTCTTTGATCCAGTTGTGGAGCAGGAAGATAAAATAGTAACAGATAATGAACGGCATCTGAAGCCCCATATATTTCAGTCAAGTGGACTCACATGCAGTCTCAGAAGTAGGAAAGAGAAAGCGGCAGAAAGAATATTTAAAGAAATAATGTTAGAAAATTTTCCAAGTTGAACAAAAGACATTAATCTGCACATTTGATAAGCTGAAATAATTATAATAGGCTAAGCCCAAAGAGATCCACAATAGGATAATTCAGTTGAACTAGAAAAAGCAAAACACAGGAGAGAATTTTTAAATCAATGGCAAAAATAGTGATTCATCTCCATACAGAATCTTCAGTAAGATTATTAATTTCTCTTCAGCAACACAGAAATTTATAACAGCTTTATTCATAATTGGTGAAACTGGGAAGCAACCAAGATGATCCTTCAGCCAGTAGATGGAAAGACAAACAGGGGCATGACAGACAGTAGAATATTATTCAGCACTAAAAAGAGAAGGATCTAAAGTGCACAATTAAATACAGAAAGAAAGAAGCCAATCTGAAAGGTCAGCCTTCTGCATGATTCTAACCTTACAATATTCTGAAAAAGGTAAGGCTCTGGAAGAGAGTTTAAAAAGATGACATCAGTTCCTGGGGATGTACGGAAAGAGGAAGGATAAAAACACAGAGCACAGTGATTTTCATGTCAGGGTGGACATGTTGTATGATACCACAATTGAAATATGGATACTAAGTGGTACCATCTTGGCATCTTAGTGGATGATGAGAACTTCCTGAAAATTCTAGAGATGGAATTCTACTTCCCCACCTCTACCCCCAGGTGACAGGCCCTGAATTCCTAGAAGTAGATGAGATGGAGACTTGGACACTAGGTTCCAGGACCTCAGACCTGTACCATGAACTTATAAGACTCTTTGAACTCTTTGAGCTCCTACCCATGAACCTATTTAAGTTCCTCACCCCTAGTGCCATAATGCCATGCCTTGTATCTCCCCATTCTCCTCGGGTCACCATGGTGCCCCTCTTCAACTCTCCATTAGAGTTGATCCGCTCTGTTGAGACTGTTTTCTGCTCTTTCTTTACTCTGACTCCCTTGTTGCTCAGTTTCCTAACATATTAAGCGCATTGGAAGCTGTAAGTTTTGGAAGGACATCAGTCTACTTGCAGTCACCAGCTTTGTAATAAACATCTGATTCAAGCTCTCAAACTGTGGCTTCTCTGTATCTCATGATCGAATTCCAATATAACACAATGACGGACGTTCCATGTGTCCAGACTGAGAAGGAAGACATAAGATCAGGAAAAACCCCAACGTAAGCTCTGGGCTTTGGGTGATCCTGATGTATGAATGTAGGCTCATTGATGACCCAAACAATATCATTTGTAGGAAGGTGGGGAGGGGTAGAGGGCAAATGGGAAATCTCTGTACCTTCCTCTCAATTTTTCTTTGAACTCACAATAACTGTAAAGAAATAATGTCACAAATTTATGTTTGTCCTTATACAGGAGACCTAGGGAGATAATTTATAAATTTGTCAGAAGGTGGGAGGAGAGGAGAGAATAATGGTGAGATTGCTTTCATGCTGTGTTCTACACGCTGAAACATAGAAGCCATTTAGCTTCTATATGTAATAAATTGGACACATTTTGCCTTTAAACAATCCTTAGAAACACTGAAGTCAATATCCCTGATGTTCAAGGTCCTTTTTTCATTTTAAATGTTTATCATTTGTTTATGAAAACCTCATATTTTGTAGAAAACAGCAAAATAAGGAGCTTTTCCTCTACTGACACCTGTGGTATTCAAAAGTGTTTTTCTCTGTATCTCTCTGGGTGTCTCTTACTCTGTCCCTGTCTTTATCTCTCTACTTTTGTCTCTCTGTCTCCCTCTGCCTCTGCCTCTGCCTCTCTCTCTCTCTCTCTCTCTCTCTCTGTCTTTCTGCTCCTCTATATCTCTCTTTCCTCTCCTCTCCTCTCCCCATCCCCCCCTCATCACCCACTACTTCTGCTACTCCTCATGGCAAACCATCTTTCTGGGGTATAGAGAAGACAGCTAAGGGGAGTATCTCTAAGAAGAAAGTTTTCAAAGATCTCTTACTTGTTACACCAATAAGAGTTGTAATGGCCAGATCTTGGAACAGAAACTGGTAATTTGAAAGGCTGTTGGTCTCCTGAAAATTATTTTTAAAAAAGCAGATGAAGAAAAGTTAGGACATTTGAATAAGTTTGACATGAATCACACTGGTTCTCTTACTAAAACATAGGGTTTTTTCACGTTGTTACCAAGGAGAGGGTGGGTGAGGGATCTATATGGGTTGATGGTGAGGTTGGCAGAAGTTCTGAAAGCCAAGCCCACAAAGCCCTTGCAACAAGGAGGGCCTTGTGCTCTCTGGTCTGGACCCTTGTGTGTCAGAGTGACCCTGTGTTAGGGGAACATCTCCCTCCAGTAGATCCTTCTCTTCCCTCATTTCTGCTTATCAACAGAAAAGGCATGGTTTAGTTGGCATAACAAAAGTATGTATCCCTAATAATAACAGTGACAGGTGTATAAGAATTTTACTTAAATTATACTAAGGGAAAATGAAAGTAACTGCGCCCACAACTGATGTCTTTGGCTATTATTAGATGAGATGATAGAAAGTCTTCATAAACTCCATTGTGCTCTGGAGGAAACACTGTTCAGGTATTACTGACTTCAGGAACCTTGCTTCCTTATCCCCTCCCCCCATTACTGAAAAAAGAGGATGATGTATTATGTTTCATTCTGCCCTTGTGCATAAGGAGTTATAATGACTCCAAAATAGGACTAAATTAGGATTAAAACACCCTAACCTTATCTCGTCCACTAACTATTAAATATGAAACCATATTTGTAATCTGAAGGCTGTGGGACTAAACCCTTCAACCTGGGAGAGATGGCAGGAAATAGAGGTAAACCTAGATATTTACACCACTCATAAAATTTACACCACTCATAAAAAATGAGCTCACATATTGAATTTATAGGTAATAGGTATATTCAAGTACCTTTTATACCCTATTGAATTACAAAAGCCATCACAAGACATGTGTATGTTTACCATATGATATGCCCGTTTTAAAATCCCCATATTCAGGGAACAGAGGTGTACCAGATAATACGAACTTTTGAAACTCAACTGATAAATGTTCAGGAATGTTATGAGCCTGTTGTTCGACAGTGCCAATATCAAAACTTAATTCATACAAATGTGCATTAAATCAGTTATATTAAAAACAAAGATGACAAATATTAAAACTCGGCATTTCATAATTATTTTCCCTTATTATTTTTTGTTATCTATGTTCTTAAGTCTATCAAAAATTCCTATATCTCTCTGGTGTAAACACTCTACGTGGACATGCTGCTTCTGTGTCTTTTTTCCCCACCCTACAATCAGGGATGTCAAAGAGATAGCTTGAAACTGGCTATGGGGAATTATTTACACCACTGAAATTGACAAGCATCCACAATCAGAGAAAGCCAGTTATGAAGCACTGTCCCATGCTGAGAAGCATCTCTTTGACATAAAGTCAGCTAGAATAGTGTCACCCTTGAATTGGGTAAGTAAAAGCGACAATAAGAAACAAAGTAGGATATTCAGTTATATTCCTCCGCTACCACTAGAGAAGTAAGGGGCCAACAATTTTTCTTGTGTGCATTTTTCTTTCTTAAAACCTTAAGGATAGTTTTAGAAGGGCTCTTGATGCTCGAATATTCAATCTGTCATCTTTTCCTTAAGAGAAAACCTTGCAAGAGCCTGAGCGATCATACCCAGTAGAGCAGCAGCACACCGACATACTGAATCATGCTGTACAGAGCCATGTACTTAAACATGCAAAATGAGGTAACGAGGGCAGCACGTCCTTCCCTGCATAAGAAAAAAAGGAATGAAATGAAGGCAAGTCATAAGAAATTAGTTCAGTTATTCTATGCTGTTCACAACACACAAATCTGAAGTCTAGCTATATACTTGCTTGTCTGACAGACAGGACAGCCTTGAGCCAGTGGGAACAAATTGCACTAAGTGACAAAGATGTTTAGGAAGGACCAGTTCAGGCCAGTGTCTACAGCCTTGACTTCATAATAGACCCTGATTTACAGTCACTCTTGTCTCTTCTGAAGGTGTTGTTTTCACTCCCAACTCAGAGCCCAGAGACTTGGGAGCTAATCCCATACTCAATGCATCCATGAATTAATGTGACTTTGAAAATCATTACCTTTAGCCGGGCGCCGGTGGCTCATGCCTGTAATCCTAGCTACTCAGGAGGCTGAGATCTGAGGATCAGGGTTCAAAGCCAGCCTGGGCAGGGAAGTCCATGAGACTCTTATCTCCAATAAACCACTAGAAACCCAGAAGTGGTGCTGTGGCTCAAGCAGTAGAGCACTTGCCTTGAGCTGAAGAACTGAGGGATAGCGCCCAAACCCCACGACTGACCCCACAACTGACCAAAAAAAGAAAAAAAAGAAAATCGCTACCTTTGTCTCAGTCTCACCACCATCCAATAAAGAATATAAAGGAGATTACAGGCTTTGAAGTGATTTTCAAACAAGTACTTCAGGAGTTTGGGAAGTGTTTGATTCAAGTTTCACTTTGGTAGTCCCAACTTTTTCTACAACTGAACTAAAATAATGTCTACATATAAATTAGTCTTTTATCACTGAACTAAAATAATGTCTACATGTAAATTAGTCTTTTATCACGTTTAAATAGACTGGACACAATGCGTAAGCCCTTTGTTTATTGTTGGTTGGCTTTTAGTAAAGAATATGCATGTAAAGTGTAAAATAAATGACTTGTGGAATGCTACTTCATATTTCCTTTGGAGATCAAATAGGGAGGGTTTTAACTTACCTGCAGTCATAATGATGTTCTGTGATTCTAATACCTGATCTTCAAACCAGATCTTTTCCTGAATCAATTTGCTGCTACTGCCCTTTATGACCTGAAGGTCATTTCTTTTCCTTTCCCAAGACACTCCCTGCCCCATACCCAAGCCACAAGCCAGCCTTTCACATTGCCTATTGTGTTTTCTTGACAATATTAACAAAAATCATATAATAGTTATTGCAGATAAGGGACACCATGGGACTTACGTTTCTTTGAGTCTGGTTTACTTCACTTAATATAATTTTCTCTAAGTCTTTCCATTTCCTAACAAATGGGGCAATGTCATTCTTTCTGATGGAGGCATAGAATTCCATTGTGTGTGTGTGTGTGTGTGTGTGTGTGTGTGTGTGTGTGTGTGTATACCACATTTTCTTGATCCATTCATCTACTGAAGGGCATCTGGGTTGGTTCCATGTTTTAGCTATGGTGAATAATGCTGCAATAAACATGGTTGTGCTGGTAGCTTTAGTATGGCATTGTGATCGTTTGGGTAAATGCTCAAAAGTGGGATTGCTGGTTCATAGGGGAGCTCTATGTGGAATCTTTTGAGGAACCTCCATACTGCTTTCCAAAGTGGTTGAACAAGTTTACACGCCCACCAATAATACAGTAGGCTTCCCTTTTGGCCACATCCCCGCCAGCATCTGTTGTCATTGGATTTCCTGATTATAGCCATTCTAACTGGGATGAGGTGGAATCTCAATGTTGTTTTGATTTGCATTTCTTTTATGGCTAGAGAGTTGAGCATTTCTTCATGTGTCTATTGGCCATTCTTATTTCCTCTTCGGTGTATGTCTAGGACAAGCAGAAGAGGTCAAAAGCAATGTACATATGACCATATAACCTGCTGCTAAGCAAAATGAACCCCAAGATAAGCTTTATCTGTTACTGTTCTTCTTAATGTACTTATAATGTACTATGTGATTTTTTTTGTTTCTTTTGTATGTTCTTCCCCTATGTTATAGCCCCTATTGTCACTGTATTTGATTCTGGTGCCCTACATCTTGCATATGCATTTTTCTAATTTGGGGAGGGGAAAGGAAATAACAAAACACTGAAATAAGGATACAGGATGACCCATTGTAACAATGAGATGTACAAGACAGTATGTTGAAAACGAACTTTACAACTTTGGGGTGGGTGGAGAGGGAATGAAATAGTTGGGGAAGAAAGGGATGGTAGGGGAACTATAAAGGAGGATATAACAATGTTCAATAGGAAATGGACTCATTACCTTGTTCATATAACGGTAACCCCTCTGTACAGTATCTTTACAATAAAAATAGATATTAAAAAAAACCAAAATCAGTAAGAAGTCCCTTTTTATAAAATCTCCCTTAAGTCTGTCACTGTTCCTACTCAATAGATATTAGTCAAATACATTAAAAGTATTTAAATGGGAAAATCTAGTAAAGTCATAATATTAAAAAGTATAGCTGTAGCTTAAACAAAATTAAACAAAATCAGTTCTAATCTACTCTGTGAATGTTTAAGCAGTTTTCTCTGGGCCCCCTTCTTATTGATAAAGGAAATATTATCTCTTCCTACATCTTTAGAATGTTTTGAAATATTATCAACTATAAATCATTGTTTAGATCATAAGCATTTACTACTCAGAATAGTCAATACAGCCTCAATGCTTTCTCTATCATCCAAAGAAAATAGAGCAAAATCACATATCCTGCTGGGGAAAATAAAGCACCAGACAAAATTTTAGTGGGAGTGGCAAAGATTAATACAAATTTTGAAAACTGAGGTGGGAAAGAAACCCCCAAAATCCTTGCAAAGCAAGAGAGAAGAGAAGTAAATGAGTTTCTCTCCATCTTCCAAGATGAAGCACAAAAACAATCACACTTGAAAAAAATCAAGAAAATGACTGTCACTTCCAAAGAAGTAACAAGTTCTAGATTCCAATCCTCTCAAAAGTAATCTACCCAATGGCTTCCAGTAGAAATGCCACTGCTTGCTGAGTGCTGATGATTCATGCCTGCTGTTCTAGCTACTCAGGAGGCTGAGATTTGGAAGATCGTGATTCAAAGCCAATCTGGGCAGAACATTCCATGAAGCTTCATCTCCAAAATAACCAACAAAAAACTGGATTCAGGGCATAGCTCAAGTGGCAGAGTTCCATCCAAGGAAGGGAAGGAGGAAGGGAGGGAGTGGGGATGAAGGAAGGAGGAAGGAAGGAAGAGAAATAAAGAGAGAAAGGAAAAAAGAAAAGAAAAGCTCCTCTCCTAATGTTCTTTGTAGAAAGCACAGAATGTAGTATAATGATGGCATTTTTCCACAAATCACCTTCCCCACATAGGAACACAAAGTTGCACTGACTGGTCTTTCCCAGGCAGCATAATGCTATCTTTACCTAAAAGACAAGAGAAAGAACACAATACTGGGTTAACTTACTTGATAAGGTGAGGTACACACTCAATGTTTGGAGTTTTGGAAGTGAAAGGTGAAGCTACAGATGCTTCCTGCTCTGATAGAGAGATGCCCACATGCGCCATTTTCAAAGCCTGAAAGCGAAGATTCAGTTTATTGCTTTTGTAGACACCCATTCCTCTGCTGTGGCCACAAAAATAAATAAGATCACTTGTGACTATAAGATTACTCTTGGGGCTGGGAAGGTGGCTCAGTGGTAGAGCGCTTGCCTTGCATGCCTGAGGCCCTGGGTTCGATTCCTCAGCACCACATAAGCAAAAAGAAATAAGCCAGAAGTGGCGCTGTGACTCAACTGGTAGAGCACTAGCCTTGAGCTGAAGAGCTGAGGGACAGCACCCAGCTGTCCCTAAGTAAGCCAGGCCCAAAGAAACATAGGTCCCATGGTCTCCCTTATTTGCAATATCTAGTATATATATATATGAGTCAAGCAGAAAAGGTCAGTTAAGGTGATGTTAGGAAAATGAACCCTAAGATATGTATTTAAATGGTTTTTTCCTTTCATGCATTTGTTTCTAAAGCATTTATAAGATCATTTCTTTGTTGCTTTGTATGTCTTTCCCCCACAGTATAACCCCTGCTTTCACTGTATTTGATGTCGGTATAATTTGTGGAGGGGAAGGGGAAAAACAAGTCGTTTAAATAAGGATACAGGTGGACCCGTTGCAACAATGAGAAGTACAAGTTGTCAGGTCGAAAACGAACTTTACAACTTTGGTGGGGGGGGGGGCGAGGATTGGGTGGGGGAGGGCGGGGGGAGGCTGGGAAGGGATGTGAAGGGTAAACAAAGGAGGAGGCTACAATGCTTGATAAGAAATGCACTCACTATCTTGCCCATGTAATTGTAACCCCTTTGTACAGTATTTTCACAATAAAAAAAATAAAAATAAAAATTACTCATGAGCCTTAACACTAAGAAGGTGACTGGATTTCATTTTGCCTGGTTCATAGGAAAAATGTGGCACTGAGAACTGTTGGCCAAAGATGTGGGGGCTCCAGTTCTGCCTCCTTGAGTCTATGACAATCACTGAGTCATTGTGTGGCTTTAGTCAAAACCCTCCCAAGCCCTCAGCATCATGACAAATGGAAATGTTACTTCCCAGTAGATAGTGTATCCATAGGGTTCCAACCAGAAATTCTGGAGAGATTATTAAACAGTCCCTCCCCCTCTCCTCCTCCTTCCCCCTCCCCACACACACACTGGCAGTGACTTACCCCACAGTCATTGGCTCCATCTCCACACATACCTACAAAGTAACTAAAAGGGAACCATGTGAATTGTAAAGGAGATCAGAGCTATCTTGCCAGCTAACTTCTCCAGCTAAAAAGACAAAGCTGCCATTATCATTACTTAGATTGGGAACACATTATTTGTGTTAAGGGAGGTTTCCCTAAGAGTCTGATTAAAAGTGAAATGGGACTTGGTAGCTTCTACAACAGACTAAAAAGTGCAACACACCATTCCTGACTAACTGTTTCCTGTGAGCACTGGAATGTTCAGAGAGAGGGCTGACTCAGCTACCTAGATACAGGGATATTCACAAGTGTTTGATCCGATATCAGCATAGTGGATAAGGGACAAGATCTACAAGCAGAAGATCTAGATTTTCACCTGTTTACCTTATTATCTTAACCATCACTTCCCTCCTCTATAAACTGATGGCAATATGAAAGGAGTGCCTTATAATGCCTAAGTGATAAGTAAGCATCAGGTGCTATTAATACTAACACAAGAGGAAGTGAACACTTGTACTCAAGGCCAGCTTGGACTACATAGTGAGACCTTCTCTTAAAAAAATAAGCAGGGCTGGGAAGGTGGCTCAGTGGTAGAGTGCTTGCCTTGCATGTATGAGGGCCTGGGTTCGATTCCTCAGTACCACATAAGCAGAAAAAAAACTGGAAGTGGTGCTGTGGCTCAAGTGGTAGAGCACTAGCCTTGAGCTGAAGAGCTGAGGGACAGCGCCCAGGCCCTGAGTTCAGGCCCCATGACCCACACACAAAAAGCAAAAACATCTTATTGTCAGTCAGTGAAAGCACAGTGTGCAATCTAAAAGTTGACCAAAGAAACAAAAGCATTTCTCTGGATGAATACTTCTCTTTGGAATTATTGACAAAGATGGATAGTAGGCTTCAAAAAGCACGAGCACTCTGTGCTGTAAGGTAACTAATTTCCTTCGAGGTTTTTGTTTTTGTTTTTTGTTTTTAACCATCTAGAGAAGCTTGAGAAGCTTCCCTAATGACAGGGTCATAGACTAGGAAGATGGAGGAGAGAGAGGGGTAGGATATGGCTCAACATGGCTACACAAGTAAGTTCCAAGAACAGGAAGTAGAATCTTAACTTAAAAGAATTTTATTTGAACTATTCATTCCTTCTAGAAATGGAAGCTCTTTTTGTATGATTTGAGTCAGAAATAAGGCTTCCTATAATAATGTTTTCATATTACTGTAATCTCTTTATGTAAATCTCTCTATTATACTTGTGATGATAATTTACAAATATAAAGTAATAACTATCATTTGCCCTGGATAAGAATCACTGTCCTAGCCCAACTGAGAGTTTCTCTGGACCTACGATACTCCCTCCCCGATACTGTCAGGCCAGCATGCAGTTCACACCACTTGAACTAGCAAAGAACTTACTCCAGTTTCTGAAATTCTTCCACCAGATTGGATTTCTGTCCAGGAGACATTCTTGCAAAGATGGTCCCATTGATCAGTATCTATTAAAAAAATCAGATTTTTTTTCATGCAGCTGGTTATATGTGACATAATTGAAAACAGAACACTAAGTGGTGATGCTCATGAATGAAAAAAATTGCCCCTGAGACACCATTTTTGTGTATGTTAAGACAGATATTGTGATGATTATATGCCTGTAATCCAGAGATTTGGGAGGTAAAGGTATAAGAATCATCATCAAGCCTAGCCAGGGGACAAAAGTAAGATTCTGCTCTTTTTTTTTTTCTGATTCTGCTCTTTAAAGCATTCTCTAAATAGCTGGGCACTGGTAGCTCACCCTTGTAATCTTAGCTACTCAAGAGGCTGAGTTCTGAAGATCATTTTTCAAAGCCATCCTGGGCAGGAAAGTCCCTAACTCTCTTATTTTCAATAAATTGCACGAAATTCAAAATGGACCTGTAGCTCAAGTGGTAGAGTACTACTACCGTTGAGCAGAAGAAGAAGGAAGAGGAGGAGGAGGAGGAGAAGGAGGAGAAAGAGGAGGAGGAGGAAGAGGGGGAAGAGGAAAATAAAAACTTAAAGAAAAGCAACTTGACCCAGAGTTCAAGCTCTGGGATGGCACAATAAATAAATAAGTAAATAAATAAATAAATGTCATTGTCTGTGTCCTTGCTAGTTGTTGCCTAGCAAACATGAGACTCTCAGTTCAAGCCTAGTTCTGTATACCAGATACTGAGATCTTTGTCACTAGGAAGTAATAGTGTAACCCAAATTCAGTAAAGACGATTTTATGAAAGCCAGGCACTAGTGGCTCATTCCTGTAATCTTAACTACCCAAAGGACTAAGATTTAAGAATCACAATTCAAAACTAGCCCAGGCAAGAAAGTCCATGAGACTCTTAACTCCAATTAATCACAGAAAAAGCCTGACATAGCGTTGTGAGTCAAGAGATAGAGTGCTAGCCTTGAGCAAAAGGAGATCCAAGACAGTGCCTAGGCCCAAAGTTTTACACACACACACACACACACACACACACACACACGAAAATAATGGCCTATTGGAATTTAGTCTAGCTACCATGAAAAACAAGGACCTGAGTTTCATGGAAATGAAACCAAGAGAGTCTGAGAACTGAACTTCTTTCAGGAGAAGGAAACGAAGCAACTCCTTCTCTGGAAATTGTTCAGAACTAGCAGGAAATAGCCTAAAGATGAAATAGTACCTATTGACCTTAACTTAGTGACGACCAACTTAGGATGACTATGCCATCCTATCTAGACTCAACCATTTATGAAATGCGCTGTCATCCCAAACCTAACTTGAACTAAGGAACACATATGGTTTGGAGGTCTAAATGCCTGTATTAGCTCTATCCACCAAAGGCCCAGTCTCTAGACTAAATGCTTCTGTGATAGAGCTATGGGCATTCTGCCATACTTGGCAATAAAGTCAGCTTAGCATTCACTCATGGTCTTCATTCTTTGACACATAAGTTACCTTCCCCATATGGTAAGTTTGCTCTTCGTGAGAAAAGTTTTTGTTTGACTTTCTTCAATATATCCTTTGTATAGAAAATACACTAAACATCTAATGGAAATCTTTTATTCTTGGCTTCCTTCTGCATATTTACAAGATATCTGCTATATTATGAGACCCTACATGATGAGAAATTAGTGAGAACTACCAAAAATCAGTCCTTAATACTGACAGTAAAATACTTAACTAGTAAAGTCTATTGATAGGATACACAGTGATCTATGCAGAACTAGGCATAGTTGGAAGTTTCAAATTGTTTAGGCTCATGCTAAATAAGTAACATACATGATCACTATTTTCACAGCGAGATCACTGCTGTCTTCATACTTACCTTTGGCAGTAGGCTGCTGAAATGTTGACTTATGACATGAAAGGATTTTCCACTGAGGGCAAAATGATAACTTCCTTCTCCACCATTGTCAGAGACTTCTTCCCTGATGTTAATGTAATTGTCCTACAAAGCAAGACACCATTATTTTATATTCCTTCATTTGGTAGAGTGGTTAGAACTACATCCTATCTGAGAAAAAGCAAGGACGTCAGTCTAAGATATCTCTTAAAAATTCACCCCGAAGCCCTGATGCCTCAAAAAGCTTTCTCTTCAATGGATGAGTCTTCGCATCTCACCATCACAAGTGAATAGGAAAGTAACGCTTACTCATGTCCTGGTCTCAGCCTGATTTGATCTCAGTGAGTCCAAGAGAACAGTGCATTTCACACATTTCAAGTGTAAAATACAAAAGCACTGGAGCTGAACAAATCTCTCCCTGAAGTGAGATCTTACTATTTTTTTTCTTACAGAATTATTATTGTTCCACAAGGACACAATGGAAATAGAATACTGACAAGCCTAGAGATAAATGAATAATTTTCTTCCTACCCTGAAAACATAATCTGATTTTCCAGTCACAGCAGTCTCTCTCCTAAGGACTAAATCCCCTTTGAACCCAATAGGGTGGCTGACAAACAAGAGAAAATGTGGAAATCCAGTAAGCTTGGCTTACTATACTCTTTCTCATACAATGACAAGGTCTTATGTGTATAAGGATGGATTAGTCTTAACACCTAGAAAAGCACAGTATGAAGTATATGAGAAGCTGGCATAATTGAGTTCATTGAAGTGCATATTTGTTAGCCATCTGGAGAAGTGTGTTGTGTCTAGGTCACCTTGATACCTGTGCCATCACAGCTGTCACTTGCCAACACTGTGAGACAAGTTGAGTAACACCACAGAATCTGTTCTCAAGTATACCTGATTCCCATGTGGAACAGGTTTCTTTTCTTCAACTAGTTTCCAAGATATAGATGCTGAGGAAGGCCCGGGTGTTTCATTTGCCTCAATGAGAATGATTTTCTGGCTTTCAGAAACCATGCCAGACTTCCTGGCCACCGTTATTGCTGTCTGAAGGTTGTCACCTACAAGAAAGGAACGGCATCTCAAGATCAAGCTAAAGCCAGGATGAGGTGTCAGTCCTTCTTTTATTAATGAAAGTAATTTCTAGGGTTTCCCCCCCCCTGCCCCAGCCTAAATGAATCTTTTCCTTGCTCTGATTCCTTTTCACCAAGTTACTTCATGACTTATTCATATGTGTATCCCAGAAGAAGAAAGTAGGAATCTAAAAGCAAAATGTAAATCGATTTCTGCTATTTGCTAAAGGCTTTGAAAACCTTTAGAATTTCCCTCTTGGGTTAATACAACACCCAGTTGTTCTGCTTCTAGTCAGAATGGACTGAATCCACTACTCCCTCTGATTACAACTGAAAAAATCAAAACAAAACACAAAAGCAAAAACCCAAAAAATATTAGAAAGTAAACAAAAGCATGTAAACTGTTGGGGAGACAAATGTAGAACAGCAACCCACAAGTGGGAGTTTCTCACTTTTTTCCCACGGTTTTGAGATATCCTACTCAGAGCTAATCAGACAGTTAAAACTTCACAAGAGACCCTGTCTTTTGGGAACCCCTGTAGTTGTAAAGTATGGACAAATACTGGGAGAAGACATGGAAACTTATTCACTACAACCACTAATCCAGAGCTACATCCTATGTCTAAAGTAACTAGTAAAAAAGCAGGAATGGAGGTGTGTTTCAAGTAGTAGAGCACCAGCCTTGCAAGCAAGTTGAGAGATTAACAGGTGTTGAATTCAAACCTCATATAAGCAAAAAAGAAAGGAGGAGGAGGAAGCGGAGGGGGAAGAGAAGGAAGAAGATAAGAAGAGTAAGATTAAGAGGAAGAAGGAGGAGGAGGAAGAGGAAAAGAGGAGGAAGAAAGCATCGAGGAATTCGACTGCAATATCAAAACATTAGGGTTCTAAAGCCACACTGACCACAAAGTATAAATACTTAATAGATAACTTGAAAAAGATAGTCCACATTGAGACTTGTGATTGTAAAATGTAAATACAATCATAAGAAAACAGAATTAAAGGATGGACCTAGGAGACTTGTATGAGAGCTACCATGTAAATAATAGAAATTCCAGAATGAAAAATAATGATAGAGAACAAGGGCAACAAATTAATGAACAATAGATGACGTTTTACTGGAAGAAAAAAAGGTAAAGTAAAAGTTCTTTCTTTCAAATTTAATTAGTAAGAAAAGAAAAAGACAAATATATGATCATAACCTGTTAGTATTTCTAAACTACAAAGTTAAATAATAAAGACTACATGAATGAAACAATAAGTTTCCTACAATGGATCGGCACTGTATTTATATAATACCAAAAGGCAAAAGGCAAAACTAAATCTTATATACAGATCATAAAGAAACAAAGAACTGTCAAATAGAGAAAGTTATTCCAGATTACCTAGAAATTAGAGACTATATCATCCTTATTTTATGTAATTTAATTTTTGGTCAGCTGTGGGATTTGAACATGGAGCCTGGGCAGTGTCCCTGAACTCTTTTTGCTCAAGGCTAGCACTCTACAACCTTGAGCCTCCTCGACACTTCTAGTTTTCTAGTGGTTAACTGGAGATAAGAGTCTCACTGACTTTCCTGCTTATGTGGGTTTCAAACCACAACCCTCAGATCTCAGCCTCCTGATTAGCTAGGATTACAGGTATAAGCCACCAGCACCAGGTCATATCATCCTTCTATCCCACCTTTCTTGCAAACAACAAAGGAAACAGAAATTTCAATATCAGGAAAAGAGGAATTAAAGGAGCCGGGTAAATAGTGAAGGACTCTTATTTATATGTGTAAATTGCTATGGATAGATTGTGAAAATGTGTAATATAAACAGTAAAGACTTTTTGAAAATAGAAACAGCATAGGAAAAGGGAAACTAATAATAAAGCAACTCAAGATATAAAGGTATGACTGGGAACTATAAGAGGAAAAAGTAAAAATATTTTGGATATTGGATCTTGGATTGTGAGAACTTGAATGAGGGATGAGGGAGGACTAAGTACAGAAGAGGAATTAGAAATATTCCAGAGTTTCTGACAAGGGAAGTCGGGATGGGGTCAACACTTTGCTGGGAAAGTATTGTGCCTTAATGATAGAAATAATGGAGTCAAAAATATCTGACTCTGGCATCAGTGCTCAAAAATTCAGCCTCATTCCTGTGGCTCACACATGTAAGCCTTTCTACTTGGAAGGCTAAATTCTGAAGGATGGAGATTGATGACCAGCCTGGGCATTAAAGTTCTGACACTGATTCTTCTAAGAAGGCTGGCTGGATATGGTGGTACCCACCTGTTATCCTAGCTAGATTAGAAGCCTAACATAGGCAGATTGTGCCCAGGCATGATCCCAGGCAGGAAGCAAAATCCTCTCTGAAAGAATAACCAGCAAAATCAGAGATGGAGGTAAGGTTTGGTGCTAAGAACATTTAACAAGCTTGAGGACCTGAGTTCAAACCCCAGTACTGACATAAAACAATAGGAATTAATCAGGTAATCAATTGTTTGTCTCTAGTCTCTTTCTCAATTAAAAAGTCATAGTCTGGGGGAAAGTGAGGGAAGGGGTGACATTGTCCAAAAAGAAATGTACTCCTTAACTGACTTGTGAAATATAACCCAATAAAATCATATTTTTAGCTATGTTTTCCATTGAAAAACATTCATTAAGAAACTTCACATGTCTGTTGAGTGATCTCTTCTTATTACTCCTAGTTTGTGTAAGCAGGGGTTTAGATTTAGAAGTGGAAAAGACGGTATATTCTTTTTATCACCACAGTTATAGATGCTCTTATTGACAGGCTTTCAGTGTAGTTACTAGACATGTTGGCTAAGCATCCTTCTTCTCCTAACATTTGACAATAAAAATCATAGTGTTTGCATTTGCATGGTCCCAATCTTTCTGTCATTCAGGCCTTATTTCAAATGTCACCACTCAGAGAGGCCGCTTTCATCTTCCATGTCTTAAGCATATGGTCAGGCACACTTTATCTCAATACATTTATTGTAACACAGTATGTGATTAATTGATTGATTGATATTTTTCCCTCCTATCCCACTGAAAAGGAGGCCATGTGAGCGCTGTAACTTTGCCTTTCTGTTGCCTGTCTCCAGCACCTGGAATGGTGCCTTGGGCCTGTATTAGGTAATCACAACCACCAACATTTGTTAAACAGCCAATCCCTACATCAAGTTCTCACTGTATATTGTGTTCAATACCTGTGACCATTACTGTTTTTATCCGAGCGGAGATGAGCTCTTCCAAGACAGGCTTTGTCTCTTCCTTTAATCGATTCTCCAAGATCAGTAGCCCCAGAAATATTAGATCTGATTCTACCTTCTCTCTAGGGAGAAACACACACACATATATGTATGTAAGACTATATGTGTATTTGTGTATGTAGGTGTATGTGTATATATGTGTGAATATACACAGAGAAAGATGAGTGATTGAATCAAAATATCACATTATAGCTTACTTACACTAAGACAAAAAAGCAAAGACAAAGATTCCTATCAGGGTGGTCCCACTCACCCAAGCCCTGGTCTCATTTACTATTTATGTGCCAAGAACAATCCTGAAAAAGAACAGGAGGAGACATAGGGGATATTGAGGGATTTTTGTTGGATGGAATCAAAAGGAAGGAAAATTATGAAACAAACAACCAAACAAACGTCGTTTTAACCTTTGTAAAGAATGCACGAGTTTCTCTGACCTGCCTGATTTTCATGACCTCACTCACTAGCCACAAGGAGGCATTCTAGCTTGGATACAAAGTGACAAATGAGTGAAGCAGAAGAAAAATTTTTTAAAGTGCTGGTTTCTCTAGCAACCAAGGCTATAATCAAGTCCAAGTTAGCCCTGGGAAGGATGATATAGGTCAACAAAAGGGGCCTCTATGTTAAGTCCAAGCTCTTCCCTCTCTTCTCCGTCTCCTCCTTAGAGTATGGATGTTTCTACAAATAAATGAGCTCTCCAAGGTTCCTACTGTCTACGAGGACACTTGTAGAAACAGTCTACCAGACTCAGTATGGAGGGGGTGGGGCTGCCTGTCATTAGAGATTTGGAAGACTTGTCCATGATTCAGTTACTAAGACAGATGTACAAGAACAAACCCCCAGCTCTAGTAATTCTGGCTCTGATACAGATGAAAGCATCTCCCTGAAAGCCCTCTAATTTGCCCTATCCATCTCAAAAGTTGGCCCCCATGTCAGCCTGGTCATGACTTTGTTATTGATGCTCCTCATACCTCCTTCTCATACCTCCTTCAATGGGCGGCAGGAAACGGACAATGTTTCAGGTACTCAGCTCAAAGCAGATTTTGAAGGATGGCTTTCCCTAATGCTCTGGGCCTGACATTTTAAGCCTCTTTACAATCTGGTTCCAAACTATCTCTCCAGCTCCATCTCTCACTAAATAATTCCACCCTGGCTCCAGCTCAGTTGATCTACTACTCTCCATGGATAAGCTCAATATGTAGCCATCTCCAGACATTTGCTCCAAACTGCTCTCTAGGCTTTCTTTCTTATTTTATGGAAATGGTTATGAAGTCCTATAATTTTCTGCTGATGTTATTCCTATATTTTGAGATACAATTCACATGCTTTTCTGCTGTTAAAGGCTTCCCCAGATAGAAGTAATTGTTCCCTTGGTTGTCTTACTTTTGCTTCACTTGGGTACTTTTTATTTGTCCATATAATTAGCATTCTTAGCTTTTTTTCATCTACCTCTTGATGTTCCTTAAGCTCAATCCCATCTGATTCAAGACTGTATTTATTGATGCCCACGTGGTACCACACCCAGGAAGAGCTGGGAAAAGGCGTGCCCAGTTGAAATGTTCTGATGATGCCTGTTTGTGGCCACACAAGCTAGAAAAACAATCCTTTCTTTTATACGGTTCTCAATGAAAACTCAGACTCCATTGGTATTCACTAAGCAACTAACAAGCATCACAAACAGGACTGAGAAAAAGAGAGAGGGAATATGCAGAGACAAGGCTATAGCATCTCATGGCCCCTGAGAGTCCATATTTAGCAATGAGGAAAAGATCAGCCATGGGCCACTTTGTTTATACTTAAAGCTGGATGTAGAAAGCAGAGTCCTATGGAGTTTTAGAGGAGAGTACAATCATTTCTGGGTAGGATAACTGGAGAATCCTTCCTGGAGGAGGTGATTTTGATCTGGTTCTTGGACAACTTATCCAATGCCTGGTTGAGGGCATACAATAATTCTTGTAACCTTATATTCAGGTTTCATGGTTTAGACAGTGTCAGAGATGATACAACATGGGCCAACCACAAGTTTCCACATTAAGCTGAGGAAGGGCTGAAAGATAAACATCTAACATATTCCATGACCCACCTTACTAGTAGGAGTTCTAGTTCTGACATACAAGCTCTGTCGGGTTCAGTAAATAAGATAATCAGGAGACTGGTTCTATTCTTAGCCCACCAGTGCCTTGCTGTGTATCCATGGCTTTCCTTATTCGGTAATGACCTCATCATTGAATCTCTGAGGTTTCTGCTATCTCTACCACCCCCTTATTGTTTTTCCCATGACCCAAGAAATAAGGTGTACTCCCTTGAACACTCTTAAATTCTGAACCTTGAGGTAGTATGTTCTTCCTTCCTTCTCCCTGCACAGCCAGTATACTTCCTCCGGAAGCATCTAACACTAGTAAAGAATGATGGCAGCAATAGCAAGTGACTTCATGCTCTTTAAAGCCATGTGATTATTATACTTCATGCTCTTTAAAGCCATGTGATTTTTAAGGAAATTTATGCATAAAGTGGGCCAAAAACATTCAAAGTAATTCTGATATCAGTGGTGGACACACCCTGAGTAATCATACCCAGGTACACATACATGCAAGCAAACAAACAGACAAAACAAACACAGAGAGAATGACTCCATATCCTACCTGCCTTTGGAATATTTTACTAAATATTCATGAGCATCTAAAATTGCTTATACTTATCCTGTCAGTTTAGGATTACACTGTTGATACTATAATGTTATGCCACCATATCCTATACTGTGTTAGCCTTAAACAAGACTCACATTTTGTATGCTTCCCTTCTCTATCCTGTACAAATATACATGAAGTATTCTTGCACACTATTGACTTTTTTCGGACCTGTAACTACCCTCTTAGGAGTTTTATAAAGAGTTGTTTACTATTTCTCAGAGTCTAAACTTCAAGGCATTTGAGATTATACTAGGTAGCACACCTGTATCATTCTGAACATGTAGCTGTCACAGACTCAATGATTCTATCTCTCATCCAAGCAGTTTGTTGTTTTAGTGAGCCAGATGTGCACTTACTAAATGTGCACTTACTAGATGTGCACTTACTAAAGTACTACTTTTTACTAGGTTTATGTTTCACTTTTTTTTTGCTTTTAACTCTATAGGAAGGTATAACTTTTTTTTTGTTTTTATGTGCAGGTAATGTTACTTATAAGTTATTTGTAAGTTCTATCTTAGTGTACTGACTGAAGAGTCTAAAATTTAGTTAAAACTACAGCAGGTTGAGCCCAATTTTTTTTGAAAACAGATAGGTTAGGCTTTCTAAATTTAAAATAACAAATGAACCTTGATTAACTCAAGAACAGTGTAACCAGTAGTGCGTTGGAAATGGCTTTGAAAGCAAAATAAACATGGCAGCCTAAAAACAATGGAAAATAAAACCACAACAAATAAAGTAGAATCATGATTACTGCAGTCTCTTTGAATTGTTAAGCAGTTCTGTTTTAACATATATATATATATATATATATATATATATATATATATTAGAAGACATATTACATACATGTTATGTTTAGATTTCCCCCAGAAGTTAAATAGCTGATGTCCTTGGTCAGACCTCTAGCTAAGTAGAGGGGCGTGTGTGTGTGTGTGTGTGTGTGTGTGTGTGTGTGTGTGTGCACTTTCTAAAATGAGATGAGCTCCCCAAGGAAGCTATTTTTCTGTAAATATTACCGAGGTTATATAAATCTAATATATGTTTGCTTGTTTCATTATGATGTATATTTTTATTACTCTTCATCAGGCAAATGTTATGTTTCATTACTTCCAAACAATCCACCAACTATAGTTTTCCTTTAAGTGTGGGTGTGATCACAATGCTAAACCCTGAAACACTAGTTATTGTCATCTGACTGTCTTTACAAAGATATAGAATTGCACTATATTTTACATTTTATACAACTATTTCTCCTAAATTCTCTCTGTTGGCATTCACATCTGCTTTGAGATTTTTGACATAGCAAGGATGGCTAGATCCCTGGTTAGCAATACTTAGAGAAACTTCATGCACAAAGGCTGAGTAGCCCCATTGCTGCATGCACCTGTCCAGCACCCTTGAGTCCCATCCCCGTCTGGTATGTCACCTTCCCACCATAGCATCTAGTTTTATGAAACTCTTCTCCTTTACCTTTTCAAAGCAATTGTATGGTGGTCAGATTCCAGCTTCTTGTAGGCTAGAGCTATGACCCGGAAACCCTGTGTTGTATAAATCTGAAGTTCACTAATAAAACTAGGTGGCACTGTTAAGAAAACAACACAGGATTAGTATGTGACATTTACTTAGGCAGAAAAAGTCATTACAAACAATTCTTCTAAAAATGTTACACGAACAAGTCATAAGATATTGTCAAGGATGACTTCTTAGACTCCAGTGAAGCTGACATGACATGGTACTATATTTTAAACATGAAAAAAGATAGAGAACATGAAGAATTCTTTCTCTCCAGTTTAATCATCATATTTGTTGAGGGTCAGCTATATGTTAGGCTTTAGTAGTACAGAGAATAAACTTGAAGCTTGGCTCTAAGGTTGTCTGTTGAGTTGGGTAACAGCTACTATACTAATTCTATAATCAAAGAAGATCATGGCTGTGATCCAGCCGTCACATCAAGACAGAGAAGTGCTTGAAAGGGGGGTAATAGTTGGCTGGAAGGAAGTGAGGAGGTGAAGCAAGAAAAGCCCTTTGCAGCTGAGGGACCACTGTGTCCTCCCCACATAGCATGAGACAGCAAGCCTTGAGCAGTTGGCTCTGCTCAGGTAGTAAAGACAGATAGTAAAGTCAGTGTCTATGATTCTCTAGGACTATGGGAATGTAGGTTACAGCCTATGGGATAACAGTGAAAGAAGTCAAAGCAAAAGAAAATTAATGTAGCTGTGATGGAATTCCCTATCAGGTCACTTCATGGGATGTGCTTGGAAGCAGGGAGACAATTTACCAAGTATTGAAATAATGAAACATGGTACAGCCTGAACTGATGCAGTAACAGGACCATGGGTTATCAGTGGATAACACAAAGGCACTGAGGGACAGAGGGGAATCAGGGATGATTCTAGAATTAGGGTACCATTACCCAAGATGGTAAATTGGGAATTACAGCAAGGGAGGAAGGTAAGTATGATGTGGGTATTGAGTTGGAATTGCAAAGAATCAACCAATTAGTGATGACTAGTCAGCAGCTGGATTCTAGGATCAGGTATGGGGGGGGGGCAGATTTGGCTATAAATACAGATTTGCCCATGGGAATCTAAGTCTGTCCACTAACCTGTCTCAGGTTGGCAAAAGCTGACCACTCTTTCTGGTGCACCTTTCATAAATGCTAGTCGGTCCCCTCCTATCTCCTGGACAATGACTGTCATCCTCTGCAGAGCTGATGAGAAGGGGAACTGGTGCAGGATTGCAATTCCATCCATGGGAACCTGGGTGAGGGATGGGAAAGCAAGAGGAATATACTGGTACAATTTCTAGTTACTAGGAATTCACTACTCCTCTTTTAATTCTTATTTTAGAACATAAGGAGGAGCACCTGTGGCTCATGTCCCTAATCCTAGCTACTCATAAGCCTATGAGGACAGCAGTTCAAAGCCAGCCCAGATAGGAGAGTCCATAAAATGTTTATCAACAATTATCCACCAAAAAAAGCCAGAAGTAGATCTGTGGCTCAAGCATTAGAGTACACATGCACACACACACACACACACACACACACACACACACACACACACCCCTTTCATGGATAGTACCCAAGGCTAAAACCAGCACAAAAGAAAGAGAGAAGGAGAGAGGGGGGGAAGAAAAACAAAAGGAAAAAATAACTCATCATTTTTCATCCCTGAAATTCAGAGTCACAGCTGTGAACTTGTGAACTTTCAAAAATTGTGTGTCAGAGGGAGTTTCCATTGTGTTTGGGTGTTAGGGGGTGAACGGCATACTGGCTTACCTGGTTGGCTGTTTTGCAGGGCTTAACTACCATGGCATGTGCTGGCACTCCCTTGATGTGGAAATCATCCCCAGAAATTGCCATTTCCTATTTCACAAATGAGATATTTCACTGCAGACGTCTGTTTATTGTCATCTATTGATTCTGTGCTCAAGCCTTGCCCTTAAGAAAATCTTCCAACCAGCTCAATATGCTTATAACACCTCTGCCCTCTGCTAGAAGGAGGTGAGCCAGACATTTTCTACCCACCCTAGCAACAAAGTAAATAAAAATAAAACAATGCATTGGAAATGCTACAGAACTTGAAGGACAGATGCGCCTGAATTATTCATGCAATTTATCCAACTTTCTCTGTTGGAATGTGGTGCACAAAGGCTCATTTCTATTTCTGAAGAGCTTAACTTGAAAATGGTGAGCCTGAATGGCCAGACTTATTTTGTATGAAGTAGGCACCGTGCTGTCTTTCTTTGAGTGCAGTACATTGTTGATCCTGCCATCCCCTACCTGTCTACTTCAGATTGATGGTCCTTTAGGACAAGGTGGGTGGGGCCAGGACACGGATGTACATGGCTAATGTTCCCTAATTACTATAATAATGACTCTAAATTATAGTCGAAGAAACCCTTTACCTAAAGATATTGAAGCACTTTGTAATCATCTCATCAAGTGGCTGAAAAACAGAGATCTCAGTGAGGAAGTTGTAATCCCAATTTAGAGATATAGAAACAGTAATCCAGCAAGGATGAAGGGGATTGGCAAAATTACACCTTGCTATGAAATCACATTCTGCTACTGGTGGAAGAACACAGGTGCTCATCATGGGTCCCAGGGCCTAGTCTGGAAACAACTGCAGAGATAGAATGGTATCTGAATAGTTGAGGACATATGTTTCCTGATTCCTACTTCCTCCCCCACCACACACACCTAGCTCAGCCAGAGCAACTCCAGCTATTTGGTTTTTTTAAGAGTGCTTTTGAATAGATTTCTTTTAAAGAACAGATTCTAGCTCTTTCTCTTGTTTTACAAGAACACCATGGTCGTGAGAGCCAAGGCCTCAATACAAGAATTTCACAAGGTTAAGAAGTGAGAGCAGAGCTGAATCTAGAACTGGAAGAACCTCCTGCACTATAATATTTGCTCTTAAATCTGGTTCAAAGTCCCAGGAGGAAAACAGTAATCAACAATGGGCCTTTCTTCCTGTCATTCTCTAACTTACAAAATCAATTAAAAAAAAAAAGACACTGTGTTAACAGGAATAAAACTTGTGGCGACACAGAGTCTGTGGGTTTGATCAAACCTTGGGGAAAAGAGTGTTTCCAAATTTCCAGGTTCTGGAAAACATCTTTTTCATTATATATTTTTAATCGAAATGTAATTGTGTGTATTTATGGACACAATGTAATGTCCTGATCAAAATATAAACTGTACAGATATTCTGCTGGGCTAATTAATGTATCCAATCTCCTTACTGAATTAATTCTAGAAAACTTTGAAAGCAAATGTTGCTTGTAGACTGCAGAAAGGGTTGGGATAGATGGGGGAAGAATGATGGAAGGGATGACACTGATCAAGATGCATTGTACTCATAATCTAACAGAAAATGCATTGTACTCAAAAGTTAATGGAAAGCTCTTTATACAACTACTTAAAGTTATTTTTAAGAAATAAAAAGGAAATAAAACTTGAATTCAGCTACAACAAAAAAGGAAGAAAAACTGGGATAAATAATTCACTTACTAAAAAGCAGTACAGGCTCCAACTTTGTTATTTGGTTGGGTACCGTACAACAAAGCAGGAACCCCTGACTACTTTGCCCCTTTACAGCAGGAAGTAGCTACAGAAGAAATGACCTCTGCCCATACCCCCGGCCTGGTACCCCTATTTTTATTAAACAACAAAGTGGGGAAATGTTAGCAGTATGCCCACCTTTGGTCCTCAGCTCCACAAATACCTGAGCTCCTCCCTGCCCTGGAGTTCGGGCCATACATCTGGCCACTTCCTCTCTCCACCCAGACCCACCTGAGCACCCAACTAACTCACTTCCTGCCCCCAGACTCTCCTGCTACCTGGATAGGGAAAGGTACCATGTGCCCCCTCTGTGGAGAAATATGGCTCCTTTAATAAACCTTATAATAGTCTTTAAAAAGAACAGTAGAAAGAGTTGATAAATAGTGATATAGGTATTACAGTGATATTAATATTAGTTAACTTACAATATGTGCCAAGCACTGTACCAAGGCTTTTTAATTCACTGTCCCATTTAATCTTTGCAACAATCCTACCAATGTAAGATATTACTATTTGCCGCTTTGTGCAGGTTGGAAAACTAAACTTAGCCTTGCTGTAGCCTCATTCCATATTACATTTTTATAAGTATTAAATGGCTGTGATAAAGCCTGTGTTTGGCTGGTATTCCAGAAGCCTCTTAGAGTCTCTGAACGGCTGAGGCTTACCCAGGTGGTGGCTTCGAACATTTTGAGATCCAGAGGGTCTCCCTGGATGGTCCCATCAAGAATAATCAAAGAATGGCAGCTGGCCATAGCTGCACACAGTGGACTCCAGGGCAAAGTCTTGCCTGAGGCCAAGTTGTGGATTTCCTGGAAACTAAAGGAGAAAGAAAGAGAGAGAGAAAAGCTTCAGTCCTAATTCCCTCATGTTAAAATTGGAGCTTTGAGGAAGTGAACATCTTTTATTTAATATGCCTTGATGCATTACATACCACTCTCCAGTCCTCCCAAATTAAGAATACTTCATTCAACCATCATCTGTAGGTAAATTTACTGAATATAAGAAATATCCCTGATGTCCTTTCAAATTCTTTTTTTTAGCCTTATTGGGGATTTGAACTCAAGGCTCTGCACTTGCTAAGCAAGTGTTCTACCAGGTGAGATCCTCCACTCTCATCACAACTACTAGGCCACGTTTCCTAACTTTGTGAACAGGATAGATCAGCTCCGATACTAGTGGTGTGAAGGTATAACCCTCTTGACCAATCTTTCAGGGGGAGGAGTTTCTTCCATAATTCATTCCTAACATATTTGATGTCTGACCCACAGTAGGCAATCAAGAAAAGAAATATTATAAGTAAATGAGTATATGAGTTGGTTCCTGGAAATCTACAAGATGATTATAGTAAAGAAATGATGGCTTGGGATGGATAAAAGAGATAACATTGACCAAGATGCAGTGTACTTATAAACTGATTTGTTGAATGGTAACTCCTTTGTACAACTACTTAAAGATAATAAAAACATAAGTTTTAGAAAAGCAAGTCTTACCTGTACTAAAAAATGAAACATGATATTGGCTATTTGTTCCATAAAATTAAAATGTAAACCATAAATAAACAAAATAAAAACAGATTTCAAAAAGAAATGAGCACCCACACCTGTGCACCCCTCTCTTCAACTCTGGCATCTAGGGTCCAGATTGCCATATTGATCCCAAGCACTTCCTGTGGAAAGTGGCCTTATCTACAATCTATGAGAAAACAAATGGAAGGTCATACATATAGCTCCTTCACTAATACAGAGTAGACATCATTGAGTTCAACCTCAGCCCCACTAGCAGAATGCAACTTGCCCGCTGCAGTCTTACTAGCCAGTCCCTTCTTGCATATGCAGTGCAGTATTTGGCCTGCAAAGCAGCTGGTCACATTTGAAGCACATCTGAGTAGCAGAGATGACATCCTATGTAAAGCAAAATCTGCCATTCAGAATCTGCTTGATGTCCTTCCTCCACCTGTCATTTTCTTTCTTATTTGTGGATCAGTTATACTCTAACCTCTACCCCTAGGCTGAGCTACAGGCATAAGATACTGTATCGGGCCTTCCTTCTATGAAGATGGGGTTTTGTGGGCTTTTCTGCCTGGGCTGTCTGGATCCTTGATCTTTTTCATCTTAGCCCCGCAAGTAATTGGGATTATAGGCACAGTCCACCAGAGCCCACTTTGAACACTGCATTTCATGAAGCACAGTCCTAGGTGGCTGTGGCTTTTGTTTTCTAAAATCACTGATAATTACACTATTAACCTCAGAAGTTCTGCCATATGGCTTCCTGGAGTTTGCATTCAAATTTCTTTATGTCGCACTAGGAGTTCAAAACCTTTGACTTATTATTGACCCTTTTGTTCCTACCTACCTACTATTATATGTCAAAGAATATGCCATCTTAGTGGTTTACAATCTGCCATATGGTATTTTAGCAAATTTCTATAAGGAAGGTGATCATCAGCAGTATTGGTAAAACAGAAGCTTAAACTCTTACTGAAAATCAAAGCACAGATCAGGAAAAGAAAATCTTATTTTTTATAATGACACACATCCTGGTCATCAGTCTAAAATTCTGACAATGTAATTCTAAGTGTCAGAGGGTCGGGCCAGATTCTGGTTGTCACAACAAATATGTAGACCTCTGTATTGTATTTCTATTTGAGTATTTATGATTTGCAAGCCCAGGTAGAATTCAATGGCTTAAAGTCTCTGTCACAGGGTAAGAAATTTTAGAGCTGAGTTCTCCTTTACTCTGTAGATAGTTAATAACTTACAGAATAAGTAGTGGCAGAGTTAAATCTATTTTCTTTCATTTCACTAATCAAATTCATCAAATTATTTACTTTAAGGTTTTATGTGATACCAGATCCAAAAGATAAACATATGTGTAAACACACAGAATCATGTATTAATACATATATACATATACATATTTGTGTATAACAATGTACTTTGATATACTATGCATATATATGGAGAAGCCAAAATGAAATCCTTCTGTACAAGTTATTGACAATAATAAAATATAAAACCTTTTTAAAAATTACACAAATTGTTGTCTGAGACATTTGCAGCCAGCTCTGCCCTCTTTGAATAGAGGATGGAAGAAAGGACAAGAGGAAGAGAGTCAGGCTTACATAATCGTTAACCTGCACCTCATATTAATTGCACTTATTGAAGTATAAACAGCCAATGTGACACGTAGCATTTCCAAAGTATTGTGGATAATATCAATTCCAGAAGTAGAGCATTCAAAAGATAGAACATATTTAATTGTTTCCAGATAGACAGTTAACACATACTTACTATATGTACTTCGTGCAGTTTTCTGATATAAAGGACACAAATATAAAAAAGGAAAGAACAGGCAGACAGGTGCTGGGTGGCTCACACCTGTAATCCCAAGGATCACTGTTTGAAGTCAACATTAGCAGAACAGCCTGTGATACTTATTTCCAATTAACCACCAAAACCCTGCAAGTACAGCTGTGGCTCAAGTAACAGACCACTAGAGCAATAAAGCTCAGGCATAAAAAGGGCGGGGGGGAAAGGGTTGTCTCAACATGCCCATATACTTGAATAAATTTCAACAGAATCTGAGCAAAGAAACCAAGTATACATACATCCAAATCCACCTCTTAATAGTAATAAAGAGAATTCTAGAAAGCATAAGATTTAGGAGACGTTTCTTCTATAGACTAGACTGAAGTGATTAGAAGCTCCAGGATTGTGTTTTTCTTTAACCTAGAGTATAGATTTGTTTACAAATAACATTCTACTGTGCCAATGGTTTAACCAAATACAGTTAAAATATTTTATGGATAAAAGTGTGTCATGCCTTCTGCATCAAAGAACCACTGAAATATGGATACTTGATGTAGGTAAAGCTATCTTGGCACCTTGCCTTAAGCTCCTAATTGTTCCCCACCTGGCTTGCTTTGCTTATGTAAAACACTTTCGTTGTGTTTAATTCCTCATACCATATGTGGGGGTTTTATTTTGCCTTTATAAGCTCTGTGCTATCTGCATTCGGGGCTGCAAGTCTTTGGGGACATGAGTCTACTTGCAGAGGCTGGCATTTTAATAAAGACTCCCAATCCAACTTTATAAAGTGTGGCTTCTTTGTATTTCGCTAACCGAATTTCCATAGAACACCACGATATACCTTTTGCGGATACAGTGCTTTATGATTCAGGTTTAAGGTTTACAAGAAAATGATGCCATTTTCAAACAAGATGTCACTGTCAAATGCAAGTTGTTTAATATTATGATCATCTTGAAGACCATATGAGCGGTAACTAGCAAAGAAGCAAACTCGGAAATGGCCACAAGAGGGCCACAGTGTGTAGCAGAGCAAATCCTTGATAGGAAGTTGAAAACTAATTAAAAAGAAAGAAAAAACAGAAACAGAAACTAGAATTCCCAGAATGTGAATGCCATGGAAAATGAGTACACTAGCTACAGTTCCACAGATTTTTCCTCTTCCTGGAATCCAAGCACAAAATCAGTTCAAGGCAACGTACTCCCTCCTCCTAGACCATTAAAAGCGTGTTTATGCCTTAAAGACTATTAGTGCCCTAATAGTCTTTATGTTACTTATTCTGTGTCAAAATTCCCCCTTTATCTTCTGGGTTTGTGAGTGGGGGATAAGACACATGTTTCAGGGACACCTGAAAGAATTCAAGAGGGAAAAAAATGAAATTAATATTGGCAACATCCAAATGTCTTCACTAGTAGTTTTGGCAATGAACATGGAATTCTGAAAAGAAAGAAATTACAATATGATCCACATAAGGAACTCACCCATTTTTATCACAAGGCAAGACGCCCCAGAGATCCAAGCCATCCCTTGTTAAGGTACCTGTCTAAACAGAAACAAGAACACAGATTATTCAAAAGATCTGGCCATCCTGAGTCAAGACACATAAAATGTATTTTAACAGTAAAAAACATGTCACAAGCATAAGATCAAATTGGGCACTTTAAGAAGAGTTACAATGAGGTGAGCATCTAGATTCCAGAGGAGATGCACCAGTAAGCTTAAACCAGCTCTGTGACAGGACAGCCCTTAAATTCTGTGAGGTTTTTTGTTGTTGCTGTTTTTGTTTGGTTTGGGGTTTTGTTTTGTCCTTGTAAAAAAAAAAAAAGAAAGAAAGAAAATAAAAGAAAACAGTATCGCCCTTCCACAACTCAGAGGAGGGCTTTGAGATCTAACCATAGACTTGAGTGGCGGAGCAAGTCTCTGAAATGGGTGTCCTAATTTTGATAGTAGGTATGTCAGAAGAAAAAAGTGATGGAATTGGTCTTTTACCTATAGAGATTTGTTTGTGAGAAAATGAAAGTTTTCTATTTGGTTTACTATTTGATGTCTGTTGCTATTTTTTTCATGCAATATAATGGCTGAGAACTTAGATTAAGTTCAAATATCATCTGTGTGACTGGGAAAATGACTTCATCCCTTTGTGTATCTGAACCTTTATCTGTAAGATGGTATTAGCACATAGAGTTAATGTGACAGCTAAATGAAATGATTCCAAGTGACATATTTAACCCCTCACACATAGTAAGAGTTAATATCAATGGTGACTCATAGTTACCACCATTTTTCCTTTAAATTAATGATCTTTGCACTCCCGTTTCTTTTTCAATGCTGCCAATATGATCTCATCCATACAAAGTCTTCCATGGTGATTGATGTCAGTTTGACCACAAATAATATTGAGTGGTGACAGAAGCCAGGTTACTCTTCTGGTCTTAGTATGTCTCTCTGATTCTCCACTAATTATAAAATACACCGCTCATCCCCTCTGAGCCTTCAAGGTACTTACTGCTCAGTAGCTACAAAACTTCAGATTCAAAGATATAGAACATTCCTCAAGACAAAAGATGAGGATGGTTGCAGAACAGTGAAGATGTTCTTAATGGCAGTGGACGATTTTATTTTACGTAATTCTATGCCAATAAGTTAAAAGAAAAGACAGTATGGCAGCAAAGACCTCCAGTGGCCCCCTGCTGCTTTAAGGTTATTCAATTTCCCTTAGACATTCAAGTCTCACAAACAGCACTTCCAGTGCTAGAGTCCTTCCTCGGACCCAACAAGAGTGTCATGCAATGCTACCACCAGGCTGCAGCCCAGCCTTGGTTGCTTATGATACCTGTCCTTTCTATTTTGTCCTCTTACAATCCACCTTCCTCTGAGCTTATGTCTGTATAGACTAAACTATACACTCAAGAAAAGTTGGAGTAAAAGGCTGGCCATGAATAACTAGAAACAATCAATGCTAATTTTCAGCAGCAACCAATAAATAAGGGTTTGTTATGCTGGCTTACTGTAATAAATCTCACAGGAAGGCAGAGTTCAGCAAACTATCTCCCTCTTTTATTCACTTGGTAATTCAACAACTATTTATTGATAATTGACTATATGCCAAGCATTGTATTTTGCATTAGGGATATAGCAGTGGCTGTGGAAAAGGGATTGAATCTTGCTTTAATGTTATTGTTGATGGTTGTTGTTCTCATTGTTGTTGTAGTTGTTTCCCACTACCAGGGCTTGAACTCAGGAACTTGCACCCAGCTTTTTCTGCCTTTAAGTTGGTGCTCTACCACTTGGGTCACACCTCCAGTCTAGCTTTTTGCTGATTTTTTTCTGACCATGGTGACTTTATACTTCCATCCTCAGATCTCAGCTTCCTGACTAACTTAGGATTAAATTTGTGAGACAAGATGCTATTTCATTTTGTTTTTTTTAATAGAATGTCAAAGCTGAGACATTCCTAAAAGATTCCCATTCCGTTACCTACCCTTCCTTCTCTAAAGCATAGAAATGTATCTTTCCACCATCCGCTACCTAAATCAAGATGAAATGAAGCCAGGCACCCACATTCTATGCTTTCTGTCTCCCAGAAGGAAAAAGCACAATGATGACAATAAACAGCCATGAGAATGAGGGTCAAGTACACATACCTTGTCAAAGCAGACAAGGTTTAATTGTCCACATATGTTGATCCTCTGGGGGCTAATGCAGAAGATGCCTCTCTTCTTCAGCCTTCTCTGGGCATAGATAATGCCCGTGGTCAGGGCAGCTGGGAGGGCAGGGGGGACTGCAATTGTGATAACATCAAGGGCTTTCTTTATCACCTCCTCGGGAGCTTCCTGGAAGACACACATCCCTTAGCTATTAGAAATAAATCAGCTTTGTTTTCTTCTTGGGGTTGAGTTCTAAGAAATAGTATCAGTGGGTCAAAGGCTGTAACTATGGCTCTCAATATCTTTGTCCAAAGTGCAATGAAAAAGCTTGTAATCCTTCATACTGCTACCAGCCATGACTCGTTTACTATGACCTCACTCCTGGGTATTGAATTTTATTAGTTACAAAACGCCACTTTATTGGGATAAATATATTTCAGGTTGAAAGGGGGAAAATGGTGTAAAGTATGAGGAAAAGTACAAGAATAGACACATCCTGATCTTTCAGTAAACACTATCTGTGCTCACTCTCCCACATCTGATTGCTATTGCAGAACTTAGTGATCAAAGGGGAAGAACCATGGAAAGGGTAGCGCTGATCAGGATACAATGTACTCTTAAACCGACATGTAGAACTGGAACTCCTTTGTATAACTACTTACGGGTAATAATACAAAGAACGTAGTGATCTACTGCTTGTACTGGGAACCTCGGAGACTGTGAGCAGGTTCCAGTGTTTGACTTTGTTTTCTGGGTTTGGAAACCGTGTCTTTGAATAAGATTAACATATAAAGCATAAACAACAGAAGGAGGAATGAAAGTGTGCATGACAAAAGAGCAAAGGCAGCTTACCCCACTGAGCACGTAGACACACAGAGTGTAGATCATGCCGACAGTGGCCATCCCTACAAGGCACAGAAGGAATCTGATGGCGTCTCTGTAGAGCTTAAAATTCATTGGCTTGGGGTAAAGAATGGCTCTCACCAGGTCCCCCTTGGCAGTGTTGAATCCTGAAACAGCAAACACCCATCCCGCTATTTTAGGATGACAAATCCTACTGCATTTTCCAAACCCAAACACTGCCTTCACTTTGCACTAGAGATAACTGATGCGGTGTTTAAACCCAATGGCCAATGGAATGACATATGAGAAAATACAGGCTTACTAGCATGGACGTATTTTTACCAGAGTATAGCACTCTCTCTGGTCTTCCTTTCTTGTACTTCCACCTTCAATTCACTCCAGATACAGGAAACCCCTCACAGTCAGCACAGAACACAGCTTTTTCAAGTATCACTTAAACTTTTGACAAAATGGCTCATGAATGCATACCCACACTACGCATATACTTGACTGAATTAAAACCAAGTGGCCTAGCAAAGGCTGAGGGACTCATTTCCCTAATACTTTCCCATGTTTTCAGTTTCAAGCCTTCCAGAGAAAGATCTTGGGAGCTGAGTTAGAAGACCTGAACGCCAGAGCCAGCTTTGCCACTTTCTGATGGCCATTTTTGTTTTAAAGTTGACTTCAGTGGTATGGCCTCAGCCTCTTCCTGCACAAAATCTGATAGCCAGAGATCTTTGTTCTGATAGTTTGGTGTGTGGCAATAGTTTATAAAACTGTAAAGCAAATAAATAGGGATTGCTAAAAATAAAAATAAATAGGGATTACTGTCATCAGAACTATTTTTTTCACTGAAATACATATTGGGCTTTGGATTAATATTGGGTCAATATTGGGCATTGGTCAAGTGTCAAAGGCGTAGACCATAGTTCAGTTGGAAAAATCAGCATTTAAGATACAGGTTTACAAGCATTTGGCTTGTTATCTCCACTGAATTTTTCTTAATAAACTCAAGGAACTAGACAAACAGCAGAAAATATTTCACTAAAAACAACAACACAAGTCAGGTGCCAATTTGTACGATCCCAGCTACTTGGGAAGCTAGTGGCAGAAAACGTCTTAGTGAATAGTTAAACATGGTGGTGCATGCTTGTTATCCTAGCTACTACAGGAAGCATAATGTATGTGGATTGTACCCAGGCATGCACTGAGGACAGGAAACAAGATCCCATCTTAAAAATAACCAACAAAGCTAAAGACTAGAGACATGTCTCAGAGGTAAGTGCCTCTGCTTAGCAAGCATAAGAATGTGAGCTCAAATCCCAGTCCCCACCCCCAAATATACACGCCTGTCATCTTAACTATGTGGGAGGCTGAGACTGGGGAAATTTCAGTGCCTGGACAGCCCAGACAGAAAAGCCCACAAGACTTCATTTCAACAGAAGAAGCTAGGTGTGGTATCCTCTGCTTGTCTTCCTAGCTATGACTAGAAGTCTAAAATAGGAGGATACTACTACAGGCACACCTTCTGGGCAGGAAGTGAAACCCGGGGGTAAAAATTACTAGCACAAAAGAGGGTTCCGTGGGACAGCACCTACCTAGTACCTTTGAGATTCTAATTTCCAACCCTGGTGCCAACAACAATAAAAGTAAATAGCACAAAGGAACAGCTCCTAACCAGTCTGCAGAACCACTGCTCTCGCAGGCCCTGAGCAAGCTGCTTTGGCCTGGATGACCTCTGTTCCACAGAAGAGAATGTGGCGTTTGTAGTCTGCTTCACTCTGCATCTTCCAGGGTACAGAGCTGTCCAGCTGGGGTAATGGAGTTTTCGTGACCGGAATACTTTCTCCTACAGAAAACAAGCATCACATGTTGTAAGGTGGGATGCCTTCACTCACAGATACCAGACATTCACTCAACAAGAATGAGACCTTTCCTGGACCTATCGTATGGCAAAGACCATGGGCCTTGTCATGGACAGATCTGTAGTTGAGAGAGAAACATGTAAATAAAGAAGTTTACTGCCATCTTATAAACACTATGAGAATTCTAAAACCAACATGGGTATTAAAATAAGCTGGAAATATTAAGAAACAGCAAAATAAGCAGTCTAAAATATGTGGTGGGGAGAGTAAGGAGCCATGAGGGGTGTGTAGAAACCAAGACATGGAGAGCCCTACGTATTTATTGCATAGTTCATTACTGAGATGTTTTCTGTAGACATTGGCAATCTGGGAGGATGGGAGATACTCAAGTGCTTTAACTAGGACTACTATCACACTTATGTATAAGAAAGATAGCACAATGTCCATGGTGCTGTGACAGAGGTTGGAGGCTGGACATCCAGGTAGGACAATCCACAAGCATCCAAGCTGGAGGAAATAAGGTCTAACCTACAGCAGTAGGAACAGAAAGGAAGTGCTATATTCAATCAATAAGGAACTTGACTGGGAATGAGACTTAGTGGTAGAGTACTTGCCTAGCATGAATGAAGCCCTGGGTTCAATTCCTCAGTACCACATAAACAAACAGCAAAAAAGTGCCAGAAGTGGTGCTGTGGCTCAGGTGGTAGAGTGCTAACCTTGAGCAAAAAGAAGCTCAGGGATATTCAAGCCCCAGAACTGGTGAAAGAAAGAAGGGAAGGAAAGAAGCAAGGAAGGAAGGAAGGAAGGAAGGAAGGAAGGAAGGAAGGAAGGAAGGAAGGAGCTACAAACCTTGGGGAAATTTTAATACTAACAGGTCACATGGATAGAGAAACATAACAATTTCTTTGTTCCTTGTTCCTGACTTGGGAGGTAGAGTAGATGGTGTCATTATGTATCACAGCAGGGATTATAAAACAAGAGGAAGACTCATTTGGGTTCCTGTGACTTGGAGATGTCTCATAGAATAATTATGTCAAAATGCCTGTGTGCAGTTGTTTATCTGGCTCTAGAGCTCCAGAAGACTTGACTTTCTTGTCAGAGCTCACCAGGTTATAAATGATAATTAAAATCACAAAAAGAAATAAGATTACTTAGGAACTCAGTGTAGTGTTAGAAGAGGAAAGGACAAAGGCATAGCTCTGAGCAGCACCAATAATTAAGGAGCTGGAAGAAGAGATAGGGCAGAAGAAATTGGGATATCATGTGTCTTGAGAAAAGAGGTTTTTCAGGAGCAACATTAAGAATAGCCAAATGTAGAAGCAGAGGTATGGTTCATGTGGTAGAGTGTCATCCTTCAGTGAAACAGTGAGGCAAGAATGAAAAGCCCTGAGTTCAAGCCCCAGTACAAGCCTAAAATAAAAGTATTTTTAAAGGAATAGCCAAATGTGTTAGTGCAATAGGGGAGAGTTTTGCAGTGGGTTGCAATGCTGTTATACAGGTATCCTTAAATGGATGTAACAATCCTTTATTTCAAGATAAGGTTGAGCCAGGCACTAATAGCTCATATCTGTAATCCTCACTCCAAAGATTGGGGTCTGAAGCTAACCCAGGCAAACAAATCCAAGAGACTCTGATCTCTAATTAACCAGCAAAAATCTGGAAGTAGAGATGTGGTAGTAAAGTACCAATTGTGAATGAAAAAGTTAAGCAAGAACATGATGTCCTGAGTTCAAGCCCCAGTATTTGTTCACACACACACACACACACACACACACACACACACACACACACACACACACACACAAAGATGAAGTTGAAGTTGTCCAAGTAACTTTGGCATGTTCTGAGGACCAGACTTGCAAAGCATCCTATTAGTTTTTGTAGAGTGGTCAGCGTGAATCAGAACAACATTCTAGTATTTAGCATCTACGCTCAGGAAAATAGTAACTGGCATGGCAAAAGCCCCAGTGTGAAGGAGCTTGTATGGACTGGCAGATTCTTGTGTGGATGGAACATGACTTGTCATGAGCTGTCCAGTATTTTATCTGTAAGTTCACACTGGAGGGAGATATATGTTCTTGTCTCCATTTCATGTCTTCCTGATCTGTCTGGGAGAAATGAATTTGATATGGACTTTAATAGGAACCATAAAACATCAATGTACTTTTCCAGTGTCCCATTTCATCCTGGAAAATGATATTATGATTCTTCTTTATCTTACTGAAATGGTACAACATCTCATTGTTACACTCTGCAAGTGGCAAATCAAAGCAATGTGAACTTGGACACATCACTTCTTAATCACTAAGCCTGTAGGATGGGATAACTTCTAAGGCTCTCCTAGATCAACAATCTACCTAAGGATAAAATCCAGCCTGTCAAATTTATTGTGTACATATTTCTGTGCCAGCACTGAGAGTTGAACTCAGGACCTCTCACTTGGCTTTTTCTGCTCAAGGCTGGCAATCTGCCACTTGAGCCATAGCTCTACATCAGGCAGATAAGAGTCTTCTGGAATTTTTCTGCCCAGGCTGGCTTTAAAACAGGATTCTCTCATCTCAGCCTTCTGATAGTTTGGATTACAGACATTAGCCATCAGTGTCTGGTTATCATTTATTTTGAAAGTAACAAGCCAGGCCAGGAAGAGCTTAGACCTAACTTTGTGGTTTTCAGGATATCATTGATAGTCTCAGACCCTCCAAGGTTATCTGAAGACAAGTCTTCTATAGGAGAAATAGTAAAGAAAAAAGTAACAAGTCGTTTTGAAATATTAAATGACCCTTGCAATCGTTTAAGGTAAAATAGGAGGGTTATAGTATTGCTTTGTCCAAGAAGGAAATGATAAACACTCAAAATTTATGATCTTGTTGAATCTAACACATAAAAAGCAATTTTTATTTGAACTCTAGATCCATCCACAGCAGGACCAAGCAAGATTTGTGAAGAGAGAACAGAGAGAACGGTCACACAGAAGTCCCGCCCCCCGCCCTCCCCGGTATGTTTCCAAGAGCCATTGTCATTCAGAAGAGCCAAGACTGCAGCAGCTTGGAGGTGAGACTGACCACAGAGGCTGGGGGCTGTGGAGATGGAAACATACCCGTCAGCATGCCTTCATCCACCACGCAGCTGCCATCAATCAGGATCGCATCACATGGCATTTGCACTTTGTTCCCTGTCAAAATTAATAAATCTCCAGGTACCAGGAAGCGTGATTCCAGCTCTCGGATGCCAGCTACAAATTTGAGCAGACAGAGCTCAATCAAGTTAGGTTCCCACAAAAACACAAACCAACATGAGCCAAAAAGCAACCAAGGCTTGTTAAAAAAAAAAATCATTGATTCAAATCTTAAAACAAAGTAATCGATAACAAACTACCTAACAGAAGCTTCTGGGTGACAAAAATTAATAAGTAAAAGCATTCACAACAAACTCAGAAACATGCGTGAATCTTACAAAAGATCAATATTCTTAATGCAGAATGAGTCCTTTAAAAAAGAGAGAGATGCGTGGTAAGTAAATGTATAATAAATTGCTATATATTTTCACACATGCACACAAATATACATGGGTAGCATCTTAAATATCTGAAAAATTGATCATTTTTATTCATAAGAGAAATAAAGACTTCTTCCTTCCTTTATTTTCCCCTTGCTTATTGACTGCCTGATTACCTTTCCTGCTTCCTCCAGTGTGCATTCCCCAAACTATTATGGCACTAAGGAAGACAGGCAGCCATGTAGGTGGCTGGGTGGGGTGAGATGGGGTGGAAAGCTGCTGTGGTGCATTAGATAGAAACTGAATCGATGGAAGAATGTTCACATGGCCTTGGCTCTGACAGAGCAGACCCCAAACCATAGGCAGATCTCATAGCTGCAGCTGCCTGCTTTGGGATGTTGGAGTCTGAGCAAGCTGATACAGGCATCCATCTGGAAGTGAAATCAGCCGTGATGGAGTGATGGATAACTGACTATTCCCATCCAGGCTGGACTGATCCAGTAGGTCAATCAGTTGATGTTGATGAGAACCAGTTCTCATGGCAAGAAAAATAGGAAGACTAGAATGATCCCTGTGGCTTAGAAACAGATATCATAATCTAGATGGAAATGTGCAAGGATCTATGAATATATATGTAAATAATATTTTGGTAGGCCTATATTCGAATTCTTTCCTCTGAAATGCCTAAGAACAGCAAAACTCCAATACTTCCTGCCCATTTTTTGGTCTTCAGATTTTATTACCCTTTTGAAAAGAAAAGAAAAAAAGAATGAAGGTTGTTTAGAAAAATGGCCTGTTACAAAGTTTGAGCCAAGAAACATATAATAAAATCTCAAGTGGTGTTTTGTGACACTGGGTAGGAAAATGCTTGAATAACAGTGGAGACAAACCAAGAGTAAAGTTGTAACAATTTGACCATCAAAGAAAATAAAAATTGTAAAATAAGTAGAGCCAACAAACAAATAGAAATTCATAAATTCATAGTGGCAGATAAATGGATAAATAACTGAGAGGCAAAGATATCTTTTCCTTGCAGTGAAATTGCAATTAAATCATTAAGAAGGGAAAAATTAGAAAAATCATTATTTGTCAAGAATCAGAACGACAATTAATGTAGCAAAAAAAAGTCAATGGAGACTAATAGGGGAGAGTTGAATGAAAATAGTCTATTTATGTGGTCTCAAGGCATCTCTCAACAAAATACCCATTAATTACAAAGGGGAAAAGAGCACATTTACAAAAGAGAAATCTAGCAGACACCATTTAATTAATCATTTTGAGTTAGCATCACTAGTAACCAATCAAATTTAAATTACATACCACCTGAGAGGAAGCAAGAAACCATAACATCATGTCTATAATTCATCAGCCAAAAATGAATAAACTGAATCTAATGACAAGAAAACACCAGACAAATTAAAGGACTTTCTATAAAAGAACCAGCGTTGGGAGAAGTCAAGGTCATAGAGTCAAGAAAAGTTTGGAAACAACTGAAAAGGAGATATGGAGTGACACTAGTGGATTTCTTTCTTACAAAGAACATTATTGAGACAATTGGAAAAGCATGAATAGGATTTGACCATTGGCTGAGTGGTTTGTCAATTTTAACATCCTGCTTATGAAAGAGAATGTCCTGGTCTGATAAAAGCACCAACTAAGCCTGGGTATGGTGACTTATGCCTGTAAACCTGGCTACTGGGCAGATAGAAGAAGATTCAATACTCAGGAGGCTAGGATCTGAGGATCACTGCTCAAAGCCAGCTCGAACAAGAAAGGCTGTGAGACGCTTATCTCGAATTAACCACCAGAAAACCAAAGTGGTGCTACGGCTCCAAGTAGTAGAGGAGTAGCCTTGAGCAACAAAAGCTCAGAGACAGTTCCCAAGCCCTCAGTTCAAGCACCACAATGAAAATAAACGAATGAATAAATAAATAAAATGGTATTTAGACAATTCTTTCAGCTTTTTAAAATAACTTCCTTAAAACAGAGAAATCTATGCTGCTCAGCTCTCTGATCAGGAAAATCTAAAAGTTTGCTTTCATATTCTGTTGGCAAAGTATATGGAAACAGACACATATTTTTAGAGCAAATATAAAATGATACAATCTCTATGGAAAGAAATTTGGCAATGTTTAGCTACCAACGCACCTCTAAATTCGTTCTTTAGCAAATTTACTTCTCAAAATCTATGCCAAATATATATTGACAAAAAGAGAAGAAAAATCATACCCATGTGTTTTTAATTAGTATCAATCCATTCATTATACAAGTAGAGTTTCACTGTGACAATTCCCACACTTGTAAACAATGTATCCTGATCACTCATCCTATCATTCTGCCTCCCCTTTCCCCTTCTTAAAACAGCTTCAACAGGTTTCATCATTCCATTTTCACCCATGCAAAATTTTCGACCTAGTTCATTCCCCCCTGCTAGTCCACCCCCCTCACGACGCTGCCACCACCCCCAGCATAGCCTATTTTGCTTTCTTATCAATTTTTCAATGTGTGTTCACTGAACCAAGGTTTTACATCATAGTATTTTGAGTGTGTACATGCTATATTTGCCTCAGGATGACCTCTGCATTGCTTTCTCTTTTCCAGACCCATGACTCAAAAGCTTTCATTGAGATTCCCTCTGCCATCTTCAGACATCATTGCAGAACTGTTCACCCTCCCTCACTTTTCCCCCTCCACTCCCCTCATCCCACTACACAGTCCTGTAGTTAGAATCATGTTCCATGTACGTATATATATATGTGTGTGTGTGTGTGTGTGACAAAAAGTTACATAGGCGTGTATGTGTATATAAATGTATATAGAACATGATTCTAACTATATATGTGAATATATGTATATAAATGTATGCATGCATGTAGGTACATATATGCACTTATCTATTACATGTCCATGAACATGTACATCTTATAGCTTTCACATATAACCAAAAACATACAATATTTTGTATTTTAAGCTTGAGTAATTTCCCTGAAGATGACGTTCTCCAATTCCATCCATGTTCCTGCTAATGGCATGATTTCATTTTTCATTATGACTGTATGATATTCTATGGTATGTATGAACCACATTTCCCTTATCCATTCATTTGTTGTTGGACACCTCTGCTGATTCCATTATTTTTTCAATTGTGAACAGTGCTCAATAAACATAGATATGCCTGTATCTTTCTTATCTATTCATTTACACTCTTTGGGATATATGTTCAATAGTGGTATGGCAGGATTATTAACGTAGGTCTACTTTGAGGTTTTTGAGGAGCCTCCAAACTGATTTCCATAGTGTCCACACTAGTTTTCATTCCTACCAGAAGTGTATGAGGATTCCTCCTCCCTAGACACACGTGCACACACACACACACACATACACACCAGCATTTGTTGTTGTCTGTTTCCTTGTTGGCATTCTGTCTGGAATGAAATGAAATCTTAGTGTATTATAGGTTCTCATATTATTCATAGCTAAGTATATATATATATATATATATATAAATCAACTAGCAATTTGTATTTCTTCTTGTGAGAACTGTCTGATTATTTCAATTGCCCATTTATCAATGGGATTATTGTATAATTGTTTGATGTTTAATTTTTTGAGTTCTTTGTATATTCTGGGTACTAATTCTTTATATAATGAGTAGCTGGCAAAGTTTTTCTCACATGTCATGGACTTTGGCTTTGGTCTAGTAAATGTTTCTTTTGCTGTTCAAAAACTTTTTGTTTATTGTCTATCAATTTTTGTTCTTCTATTCTGGACAATTGGGGTTCTATTAAGAAAATACTTGCTTGTGCCAGTACTTTCAAGGTTTTCCGTGTATTTTACTGCAATAGATCTGATGTTTCTGGACTCATTTTGAGTTCTTTTTTCTACTTGGAATTGATTTTTTTTTCTACCTGGTAAGAGAAGGGGGTGTCAATTTTCAGTTTGCTGCAAGAGGATAATCAGTTTTTCCCATCACGGTTCATTGAAGAAGCTGTCGTTTCCTCCTCAAAATTTTACTACTTTGTCAAAAATTAGATAGCTAAAGTCAAATAATTTTAATCATGAGTCTTCTATGAACCGTCTTTTGTTGGCTTTAGGGTCTTTTTTGTCAATACCAAACTGCTTTTGCTGTAATGGCTCTGTAGTATACTTTGCAGTATGGTATTGTATCTCCAGTGTTGCACGTTTTATTCAGAATTGCTTTCACTATTTGGGGTCTTTTATACTTCCATATGAATTTTTGGATTGGATTTTTCCCCATTTCTATGAAGAATGACATTGTAACTTTGATGGGTATTGCCTTGAAGCTGTAGATTGCTTTTGGCAGGAAGGCTGTTTTCACAATATTGATTCTGCCAATCCATGAACATGGGAGGCCTTTCCATCTTTTGATGTCTTCATTGATTTCTTTCCTTAAAGTTTTACAGTTTTCCTTGTAAAGGCCTTCCATTTCTTCAGTTAAATTAATATTTAGAAACCTTACTGAGGTTATTGTGGTTAGAATTGTTTTCCTTATTTCTTTCTCAGCTTGTTCATTGTTTTAATATGTTTTTAATGTAAAAATACTACACAGAGGGGTTACAGTTACATGAGTAAGGTAATGAGTACAATTCCTATCGAACATTGTTACCTCCTCCTTTGTTTTTCCCCTACCATCCCTTCCCTCCCAACCTCCCCCAACTCCCCTGCCCTCTGCCGAAGTTGTAAAGTTTGTTTTCAACATAGTGTTTTGTACATCTCATTGTTATAATGGGTCAACCTGTATCCTTATTTAAGCATTTTGTTTTTTTCCTTCCCCTCCCCAAATTAGAGAAGTGTATATACAAGATGCAGAGCACCGACATATAGGTTTGAAGCTGGATATGTGTGCATATATACCTGTTCCTTTATTAAGTTCAGGTACATTCATGATAGTCCAAATTTCTTCAAAGATTTTATCACAAAAAGGTATTAAGTTTTGTCAAAAGGTTTTTCTGTGCCCTTTGATATAATCATGTGATTTTTTTGCTTTCATCCAGTTTCTGTGATATATTATTGCATTTATTGATTTACATATATTGAAGCGTCCTTGTATTCTTGGGATGAAACTAACTTGATTGTGCTATATAATCTTTTTAACATGTTGTTGAATTAATTTGCAAGGATATCCTTGAGAATTTTTGCACCAATGTTCATTAAATAGGTTGGTTTATAATTGTGTCTTTTTCTTACGCCTCTGTCCAGTATTAGAATGAGAGACATACTAGTTCCATGGAATGAGGTCAGAGTGTTCCTTCCCTTTCTATTTTAAAGAAAAATTTGAGGAGCATTGATGCTAGTTCTTTATAGTTCTGGTAGAATATGACAATTGCATCCATCTGGTCCTGGGCTTTGTTTTGTTAGATTCTTTTGTTACTACAGTAAACGCACACCTTTTTAGTACCACACAATTAGTAATAGTGCCTGATTTTTTTTTAAATCTAGTAGAGGACCAATTAGATCAATAAAAATTCCTCCACACAAGAGTACTATGCAGCTGAAATAATGAGTAGATAACTATGTGCACAGCTATTTACATATGTAAAATATAGACAACAGGAAATAGGGTTCAATATGCTTTAAAGACCCATATTTGTTTTTTAAATACATTTTTTATTGTAAAAGTACTGTACAGAGGGGTTACAGTTACATGAGCCAAGGTAATGAGTATATTTCTTATCAAGCATTGTTACCTCCTCCTTTGTTTTTCCCCTACCATCCCTTCCCTCCCACCTCCACAACTACACTCCCCTGCCCCCCTCCCCGCCTAAATTGTAGAGTTCGTTTTTCAACATAGTGTCTTGTACATCTCATTTTTATAATGGGTCAACCTGTATCCCTATTTAAACATTTTGTTTTTTCCCTTCCCCTCCCCAAATTAGAGAAGTGTATATACAAGATGCAGAGCACCGACATCAAATACAGTGAAAACAGGGGTTATACCATGGGGGAGGAACATACAAAGAAAAAAATATCACATGATACATTATGAATACGTAGACACAATAGCCAGAAAGAAAAAACACTTGTGTCCCTATCTTGGGGTTCATTTCATTTAACATCATCTTAAACTGGAAAGACACATATTTGTCGTAAAAGTGTAAGTATATACTGTATAAGACAATAAGTTTGTATTGTCTTAAAAGTATTCATGTGTGTATCGAAACAAAAAACTATTAATTTGTATCTGATTTGAATATAATTTGAATATACATTTAAGAATCATTTTTTTACAAAAAGACTAACAAATGTAATTGTTATGAAGAGGAGAAAGGACATAGGTTTGAGAGGTGAAGGAGAAGAGAAAAATTCCTCTGAACAATTTCTGATTTTCAAAAAAATGAAGATAAATTTCTAGAATATCTATGAAAAATAAAACAAAAAATAAATTTTGAGAGCTCAACTAAAAGTATAAAAGAAAATAAGCAATATGAACTATCAAACTGCTGGCTAATCAATGAAAGAAATGAATGACTTCAAAGTATATTGCCTTAAATAAAAATTTATGCATTTCCACTGAGATATTACAGATAAATTGGGAGGGACTCTAAAAATATCCAGAGTTTTTTGCGGACTCATATTGATGCTGAGAATGTTGGTTTGTTTATTCTGAGATTCCTATAGACAATGGTATAAAGCAAATAAGCAAATTGTTTCTATCATCAAGAATTGGAACATTTAGTACAAAGTTGAATTACAAACTAGCTCAAACTAAACTTAAGCTGGAAATGTCAGCATGAACTCACAGTGCATTTTGTCTTTAAAATAGAGATCTTTTAAAAATACCTCAGTTTAAACAATGACTCACATCTTACACTCTGATTGAGATCTGTAATACCATATCTACAGACCAGGGGAAAGTGAATATGTCTGAGTTTGCATGAGCTTAATAAAACCCTCAATGATTATTGGGGCCAAATAAAAAGGGGAAAAAAACACTTTTGAGCCAACCGAATAGTTTTTAAAAGGAAAGATTGGACACATTTGAGCAAAAAATAGGAACAAAACTGTAATGGATAGAAATGATGCCAACCATGTTTAATATCATGAACTTAAAAATGTGCCTTTGCCACAGGGCCTCCACCAGCAAGTCTACTATACACAGATCACCCATTCCCTACTTGAGGGCAAGAGACTTCCCCCCTCTCCATCCCCCATTGTATGGAGGAAAGGCATACACAGTCACCTATATGTAAAAATATATACCTTTGGAAGACACTAGATGATTAGTTCTTTAATTAGAAAGTTTGTAAATAAAGAGAAAGTATCCACAACTTATCCTTTCTTAGTTGAGGAGTATTTTTCTTATAGAAAAAACCTAATAGGTAAAAACAGCATGCTAGATAAACATTTTTAGTTCCTTAACGACATATAATACATCTAAGGGATAAGCCTTTGTGTGTATTATGATACAAAAAGAAGAAATTTAGTAGGGCAGGGAATGTGGCTTAGTGGCAGAGTGCTTGCCTAGCATGCATGAGGCCCTGAGTTCAATTCCTCAGTACCCTATCAGTGAAATTTAGTTATTATATTTTTTCAGTATATAATATCAAACGTAAGTATTCTTGCCAAAACTTAAGTCTCTCACTCTACCTACTAAAGTAGAGGAAGTAAGTAAAATTGAAAGCATGTTAAATAAATAATTCCATCCGTATGCAACCAATATAGCTAGACTATGTTAACCACATGTCAAACCACTAATTTTCATAATAAAAATTTACAAGGAAAATGTAAGATATGCATAAGGAAACATGGATTAAAGTAAAGGAGACATATTTAATTACAGAATATGGAGATCTTTATTTAGAACAAAACAATGTATTTGATATTAAAGTATATATTTTTCTACATTTTACCAACCATCCTAATATATATATATAATAATATATGTATGCTAAGTATATGTGTGTTAGGTATTAATGCATATACTCAATTTGATTCAGTGTGGGTATTTTGAACACTATGAGTTGATATACCTAAAAGTAATAGGAGTTGATTTAGATGCAAAATGGATTTTAAAAGAGTTTATATTTTAGAACTATATACTAAAATTTCAAATGAAGCAATATGTAAATAGTTCCAAAGTAATCCATGGTAAGGAAGTTAGCAAAAACAGATTTAAAAAAAAGACACAATGAGTTGATAATTATTCAATCTAGGCAAGAGACACATGGGGTTTTATTATCACATTTTCTCTAATGTGGTATATGTTCAAAATGCTTCACCATAAAAAGTTGAAAAAGAAGATAACATTGCTAAAAAAAAAAAAAAAAGGAAAGAAAGCAAATTTTACTTCTAACTAAGGTGCAATAAGAAAGACCAGATTTATTCTCTCACCTGAGACATCCAAAAACCATATGACCTTATAAAACAATACTTTGAGAGCACTAAATACAAACAACACAATAGCAACAAAAATAAATAAAATAAAATGCTCATTATTTACCCAGCTTGCTATCTTTGAAAGAGTTCTCAAGCCATTGTTTGGGGAAAGAGATCCCAGACAAAGGGGTCTGTGTTCCTCAGACCAGAACACAGATGAGAGTCGAGTCTATGAAGAAGACAGTAGCTTAAGGTCACCGGACAGAGCACTGGAGAAAAAAATTACTCAAATAGAAGAAGCCCTCAAGTTAATAGACTCTCCTATTCCATATATAATAAACTATGATCCACACACACATATGAGGGATTACTAGAGAACAAAAACAAATTATATTTAAAATGTTTATAGTAGCATAAAAACTATGAACCTCTTAAGAATAAATCTGATAAAGAATATATAAGATTTATACACCTAATGGTGGGTGGATACCATGATGAGTATTCAATGTACAAATATGCAAATGGAACTAAGAAACTTGAGGGAATGGGTGGGGTTGGGATGGACGGAAGGATGACAGAAGGGATGACATTGGTCAAGATGCCTTGTACTCATAAATTGGCATGTTGAATTGAAATCTGTTTGTACAACTATTTAAAGATAATAAGAATAATATAATATAAATGAATAATAAGAATGACTCACACATCTGAAAACTACAAAACATTACTGAGAGAAATCCATGAGGCAAAAAATCCAAATCATCATGTTAATTTTCCAGAAATTGATCTATAAATTCAACATAAACCCACTCAGAGTTCCATCACACTTTTTAAAAGAAATTGAAAAGTTTGCAGAGAGCCAATGACTTACACCTCAAATCCTAGCTACTTAGGAGGCTGAGATCTAAGAATCACTGTCTAAAACCAGCCTACACAAGAAAGTTTGTGAGATTCTTATGCCAAATAACCAGCAAAAAAGCCAGAATTGGAGCTGTGAACAGTAGCCTTGTGTGAAAACTCCAGTGCCACACACACACACACACACACACACACACACACACACACACACACACCAAAAGAAATTGAAAAGTTGATTGTAAAAACTACACGGAAATGAAGAGTCTACAATATCAAAAATAAATGGAAAAGAACAAAACTGAAGGACTACTACTATTTTAACATGCTGGATAAAGTGGCATCATCTGGCAATGTTAGAAGACAAGCAAGAAGATCAATGAAATAGGACAGGGTCTAGAAATAGTTCCACCTGAATAAGGAGAAGAGCACTGGCAAAGCACAAAGGTGACCCACTGGAGAAGAGATCATGTTTTTCACATATGGAATGAGAACACTGAAACATCTGTTTGCAAAGCATGAACTTCAATCTATAAAGTCCATGTTCAATCTGCAAAAGAAATTCAATCCATAAAAACAATAAACATAACAATCAAATTAACCTAAAACTATAAAATTCTAGAAAACAATATGGGAAAATCTTGGTACGTGTAGATTAGCCAAAGGCATCAAAAATATGGTTGGCCAAAGATGGAGTAGATAAACTCAACTTTAAGAAAAATAAAAATATCTGCCCTTTGAGAAGTGTTACAAACGATAAGTCACAGACTAAGAGAAAATACTTACGAATCCTATGCCTGACAAAAGTTGCAAATTTAATAAGAAAACAATAAAATAAACAGAAGATTTGAACAGATACTTCAAACTATACAAGAGGCAAATAAACACTGGAAAAGATGTTCAAGGTGATTAGTCATTAGGGAGCACACCAAAATGAGAGATTATTCTACAAAGGAAAGTGGTTAAAATTAAAAGAACAATCATTCATACCACAGGTTGGCAAGAATATGCTCAACCAGGATTCTTCTACAATGCTGGTGGAAATGTAAATAGCACTTTGAAAAAGACTTTGTCTACCAGTGACACAGTCTTACTGTGTCACTTACTTTCTCACAAGAAATGAAATTTTATGACTATAAAAAGGAAGAAGTGGCGCTGTGGTTCAAGTGGTAGGATGCTCACCTTGAGCTGAAGAGCTGAGGGACAATGCCCAGAGTTCAAGCCCCAAGACCGACAAAAATGCTCACATTATCATTATTTGTAATTATAGGAAGCTAGAAGCAATCCAAATATTCCTCAAAAGGTGAATGGATGAACAAACTGATACATTCCTCTCATGAGATACTCTCATCAATAAAAATGAACATGCCATTTATAGTCTCCAAAGCCCAAAATAGAGTGTTAAAGGAAAAAGTGCACCATGTATATCTACAAAATTCTTAATTGAAAGTTATTAGGGGAAAAAAAACCAAATAAATGAGTGTCCAAGTGTAAGGGTAACTAAGGGGGAAATACAATTGAAGACAATTTAGGAGGTGATGAATTGCTATTTTCTTCACAGTGGTTATGGTTTGGGGGTATATATGGATGTCCAAAATGTATGAAATTATCTTCAGTAAACCTAATCAGTTAATCATATGTTAATTCAACCCCAAGAAAGTAAGTTTCCTTCTTAAGGTCAAAAGGTCTCACATTCACAAATGTAAAAGAAAGTTATAGCCAGGCACAGTGGCTCACACCTGTAATCCTAGCTGCTCAGGAGGCAGCTAGGCAGGAAAGTTCAAGAGACTCTTATCTCCAATTAACCACCAGAAAACCAGAAGCGATGCTGTGGCTCAAGTGGTAGAGCATTCACCTTGGGCTGAAGAGCTCAGGGATAGCACCCAGGCCCAGAGTTCAAGTCCCACAGCTGACCAAAAAAATAAATAAATAAAAGAAAGTTACATATGAACATGACAGTAGAAGGTACCATCAGAAGCACAAGTTGAAGTCTTCTCTGACTCCAATTGGATAACCTATGAATCTCAAAGAATAGAACTTACCTTTTCTTCCACATACAGGGATTGTAATTCTATTGTGTGATTCAACTAGACGATGGAGTTTTACAGATTGCTGGGAAAAAAAGGAAAAACAGAGAAAGATTTGTCTATGTGAGTTTATATTCCAGGTATTACTTGGCAAGATGCTGGTCCTCTGAAAAAATGGTACCCTGTCTTATTGCTAATGTAACTGATCATAGCTGTCCAGAAATGAAAAGCTAGATAATCTGATACTCAACTGAAAGGGACCTTTGCTCAGTCATAAGTATGTATTCTTTAGCAGAAAAGAATTTCCCAACATTCTCTTCCTACTGAAAAGAACTTTTGAGAATCACTAATTTGTGGACTGATCTTTTTAGTAAATAATAAGAATATTTGTCATTCAATTTGTGTGTATGCATAAATAGTATTACTTCAGTTTGGGGCTGTCTTGTATCAGAGTTTCTAGATCATAATTGAACAAGGAGTTTGCAGACCATGCTATTTCCTTGTACTTGTAATATATGAAATATAGGAGAGTTGAGAATAAATCACTGAGACTAAAAAGACATATAATAAAATTAAATCTAATTTTGCAACAAAGGGGGAACCTATGCAACAGTGACACTCACAGGATAATATGTTGGAAATTATCTGTACAACTTGGGGGAGATTGGGGGACGAGAGGAAAAGAGGGAGAAAAATGAGGGAAGGGATAACAAGTTAGTAATTATTATGTAACTGTAACCCCTCTGTACATCACCTTGACAATAAAATTTTTGCTTGATAGGAAATGGACTCACTATCTTACTTATGTAAATGTAACCCCTCTTTACAGTATCTTTACAATTAAAAATATATTTTAAAACTACTGTAAAAAATTCTTAACTGGGAGACTTCCTAACTGGTTCTGGTGGAGTTAAAATTCTCAGTCACTCACTGTGGGTTTTTTTAATCCTGGTTTTATCATGTATGATATTTCTAAATCTCCCGGCTTCAAATTATTCATAAATCTGCTAAGTAAGTACTAAGCAGGAAGAACAGAATAGGATCAGATTAAAGGGCTTTCTGGTACTAACTTATTTTTTCATTAATTTGCACATTCACTCAACAAGAACTGAACAGCCCTTACTATGCTAGGAACTCTGCTAAGAGGTTGGGATAGAATGCTAAACAATAAAACATGGGTGCTCACCATTGAGAAATTACAAACCTACAGAAGATACGCATTTAATTGGATAATCACATACACAGGTACAAAATTACAATCTATAATTACAAGGGAAGCAAGGTGCTTTTGGAGAATATCCACTAACAGAAATCAAAGAAAAACTCAAAAGCAGGAAGTGACACTGAAGCTAAGACATGAAGAGAAGCCAACCTATGGGCATAAAGAAAAAGGTCAGGTCAAATGACCAGTCCAAAGACAAAAGATGGGTTAGGAAACAAAATGTGAGTGTGGCTAGAAAGCAGAAAGCAAAGTAGGCTGGCAAAATAATATGGGAGGAATCAGCAAGAACAAGTACAGGGTACAAGTGCACTAACCAGGGAGAGCAGTTATGAGTCTGGATAGGGCAGTGGTCCTGGAGCTGTTCAAGGACTTCATGTAGGGCTACAAAGTTAAAATGAACAGTAATGCCCAGACTCAATGTGTGGAGGAGGATGCACACATGAGAGAGAAAGATAGAGGTACAGAGAGACAGAAAGACAGAAAGAGAACGCGCAGATCCTAGGGCTTGAACTCAAGGCCTTGACACTATCCTCGAGCTTTTTGCTTAAGGTTAGTGCACTACTATTTGAGTCACAGCTCCACTTCTGGTTTTTTGGTGATTAATTAGAATAGATTCTCACAAACTTTTCTGCCTGGACTGTCTTTGTGCTGCAATCTTCAGATCTCAGCCTCCAAAGTAGCTTAGATTGCAGATGTGAGCCATTAGTGCCCAGCTGTAAATCTCATTATTTTACAAGTGTTTAGGAAATCTTTCCAGCGGTTTAATGATGTATAATATCACAAGAATACATATGAACAGTTATAAGAATTCAGATGTCTATTGAAACAAACATTAGAGAAATTTGCAAAATTGTTTTTATAAGAATGTCACTCTTGGGCTGGGAAGGTGGCTCAGTGGTAGAGCACTTGCCTTGTATGCCTGAGGTAGTGGTGCTGTGGCTCAAGTGGTAGAGTGCTAGCCTGAGCTGAAGAGCTGAGGGACAGCGCCCAGGCCCAGAGTTCAGGCCCCACAACTGGACCCAAAAAGAAAAAAAAAGAATGTCACTCTTCTCACTAAATTATTTGCATTCAGAAAATATTGTTGTTAGCTGGGTACCAGTGGCCCTTGTCTGGAATCCTAGCTACTCAGGAAGCTGAGAGCTGAGGATCACAGTTTGAAGCCAGCATGTGCAGAAAAGTTCACGAGACTCTTATTGCCAATAAACTACTGAGGAAAAAGCTGGAAGTAGTGCTGTGGCTTAAGTGGTTTATCACTAGCCTTGAGCACAAAGAGGCTCAGGGAAAGCACCCAGGACCTAAGTTCAAGCCCCAGGACTAGCAAGAGAGAGAGAGAGAGACAGACAGACAGACAGACAGAGAGAGAGAGAAAAGGGAGAGAGAGAGAAGGAAAAAAGAAAGTAAGAGAAAGAAAGAAAGAGAAAGAAAAAAGAAAGGAAGGAAGGAAGGAAGAAAGAAAGAAAGAGAGAAAGAAAGAAAGAGAGAAAGGAAAAGAAAGAAAGAAAGGGGGAGAGAGAGGGAGGGAGGGAGGAGGGAAGTGGGAGGAGGGAGGGAGGAAGAAAAAGCAAGAGGATCACAATGGCTCAATAACTATGTGCATACAATCATATAAAATGATGTTTATCCAAATGAACTCCAAGAAATGGAAAAGAGGTTTTTATTATTGTGGGTCTATTTGTGGGTCTTTTATTTTTCTTTCCTTTTTTCCTTTGGCTTATTCCCTTTTGCCTTTGTATTTGATTTTTGTATCCTTGGTCTTGCATGTAAGTTTATCTCATTTGGGGAGGATATGGGGAAGCAGAGAAATAGTGGGAACCAATTCAACAGTGATAGTCACTAGGTGCTATGTTGAAAATGAACTATACAACTTGGGAGGGAGGAGAGAAGGGAGGGGGGGGAACTGTGAGACAAAGAGGGACAAAAAGAGACAGTATCCAAAAAGAAATGAACTCATTACCTAACTTACATAACTGTAGTCTCTCTGTACATCACCTTGTTAGGAAATGGAAAGGCTTGGAAAAAATTATATTAAGTGAAGTAAGCGAGGCCCAAAGAAACATAGGTTCCATGGTTTTCCTTATTTGCAATATTTAGTATATGTCTGAGTCAAGCAGAAAAGATCAGATAAGGTGACGTTAGGGAAATGAACCCTAAGATATGTATTCGAATGTTTTTTT